>NC_053390.1:210821830-211124242 GCF_905171765.1 Bufo bufo
ATTTAATCAATTGGGCTAAGTCCTCGCTCCTCCCGCTAAACCGAAACGCCCCCGAAGGCTTCTCCCTTGTCCGGATTTTGTCTTTAGATGACTCTCTTGATTATCTGGGGATAAAGATTGGCTCTCCAATAAATAGACTTTATGATTTAAATCTCTCCCCGGCAATAAAGTAAAGGAAAAAATTTGAGTCTGGCCAAAATTGTCAATCTCGATTTGCCTTGGTGAAAATTATTATATTTTCTTTGATTTTGTACCCGATCTGTGCCTCCCCCATTTGGATAGATGTCTTTTTTTTTTTTTTTGTAAATATTTTTATTAGTATCACCAATATACAAAAATATAAGACTTTGGTTACAGAATCAAAGTTCAAAATAAAAGGCAATACATACTTTTATCATTTCTTAAACAAAGAAAGCCCAACCCCCCAAGCCCTCCCCCCTCCCACCCAACTAAGTCACATCTGCAAATATAGTCTCATTTATATTATCCAGCAATCTGCTATTGGCTATTCCAATTATGTCTGAAGCTTTCTGTCATGTATTTACCCAGTCATTATCTTTATTTATCTCCCCTACCCCTTCTTATAGCTGTACTTAAATAGCTAATTTCCCCAACGTGCCTTTGAGGGCTTCTAGGTTATACCATTCTGTGTACCTGAATGATTGCATAATCTTTTTAATAACTTCTTGGTTAAAGTTGTTTGCAATAAAAGTTTTCCATCTTTTGAAAAACCCTTTAGTTTTCTTATCTTTATTTGACTCTGTGTCTAATTTATCTATATACATAAAACGCACCATCTGTGCCTTTACCTCATGAAGTCCAGGTACCTCCGATTTCAACCACCTCTGTAAAAGACAACGCAGTGAACTTACTAATACTGCATCTAATATCAAGGGGGGAGAATATTGGGATTCTTCAAAGTCATGGAAGAGCATAGTTTCGGGTGTTAAACTCATGTCATACTTCTAAATTTCTCTAATCCAGCTTTTGACCTGATTCCAAAATGTCTGCACCTGTCCAGAGCACATTTCGGGCAGGCAGTAAGAAAATCTGTCTTATCTGGCTTTTTGGGAAAGGTGAAAGCATATATGGCTGAGTGTATTAAACGCAGGTGCGACTCTCGCCACACTTCACAAGATATCACTTTGCACACTCTGAGCCATCCCTGTAGAATTTTTTTCAGGTGTTACTGAAATATTTAGCGTCTTCCCCCATTTTTTGAAGAGAAATTGAGCTGAGGCTTTATTGCCTGATTCCCTTAACACTTTGTATATATGTGATATGGAGAGCCTGGATTTATCAGCTCCTAAGGAGAAAATCAAAGAGATACCTGTACATTCACTTGTTACATCTCTCAACCTATCCCTACAGAAAAGGTAAACTTGTTGGAAAGGTAACATATGATGTTTATCTAGGCTATATTTTTGACAAAGTTCTGGAAAGGTAAGATATCTTTTTTCTGTAACATGAAGAAGGTCAAGTAGAGTTTTAATACATCCTTGATCTCCATACCTGAAACATCTTATTCAAAACCCCTTGTGGGAATTCAGGGTGTTGCCAGATGCCCATTACTCTGGAGGCTAAATAAGGTTTTTTAGCTAGCTTGCGCGTCTTGTGATTCCAGATCAAAGTTGGAAAAGTGGCTAGTCTCATGTATCCAATCTAAACCATGCCTAAGGAGGCATGCCAGATTATACAATGTCTAATGTTTGGTATATTAAGGCCACCTAATTCTCTTGGTAAGATGTCTTTTTTTTATAAATTAGAGACTCTTATTAACAATCTAATTTGGAGGAGGAAAAGGGTCCGTATAAAGCAAAAATTTTTATGGTTGGCTGAGTCAGAAGGGGGACTATCACTTCCTTTTTTTTCAAGGTTACTTTTTTCTCTGTGCAGCTACAAAGCTGTTGTAACTTTAAAGAGAATGCACTTGGGCAATACCTTTCGTACTAGGTAGGTCACTTGATAATATTTTTACTCACTTAGAAACAGGACAGTTTGGAACTTTGGACACTAGCTGTTTAATCCCTAGGACTCTACAGAGGGTATGGAATAAACTGAAAATGATTTTGAAGGTTCCATATGGTTTTCATTTTACTCCTTTGTGGGAGAACTGGAACTTATTGGAATTTTTTAAAATGACAGATCATACCTATTGGATTCGTAAGGGTATCACTAGAGTGGCACACTTGTTTGTGTCAGATCAGTTTAAAGCCCTAGGGGACTTTAATTTCACAAACATGTGCCAAATAAAGTCCTATGAGGAAGTTGAGATGCGGAGGAGGGGTGGTATGTGAACGGGTCTTTGTTAGATTTTTTTTTATTTGTCTCAGAATTAAGGCGGACTGTCTATTCTTTGTTCATGGAGTATCACAATTGGGTTGCACTAGGATGAGCTCGCGGACGGGCCGGGGGGGGGGGGGCAGGGTTCTTGGTACCAGCGACAGCAGCCAAAAAAAAAAAGAAGGGGGTTGGGTGGGATTATGGGATAAAATATAGTCAGAATCTACAGATCTAGATTTAAAGTTACTGTCCATCAGTTTGCTAGGATTGTATTAACATTCATTATCTATGTTTGTAAGTTCTTTTTTTCTATTTGTTTATTGGTTTTAAATGTTTTGTAACTATTTTGAAGAAAATAATAAAAAACAAAACAAAATGAAATCATTGTGTAAAACTTACATAAATAAAAAAAATTGTATACATATTAGGTATCGCCGCGTCCGTGACAACCTGCTCTATAAAAATACCACATGATCTAACCTGTCAGATGAATGTTGTAAATAACAAAAAAAAAACGGTGCCAAAACAGCTATTTCTTGTTACCTTGCCTCACAAAAAGTGTAATATAGAGCAACCAAAAATCATATGTACCCTAAACTAGTAGCAACAAAACTTCCACCCTATCCCGTAGTTTCTAAAATGGGGTCACTTTTTTGTAGTTTCTACTCAAGGGGTGCATCAGGGGGGCTTCAAATGGGACATGGTGTCAAAAAAACAGTCCAGCAAAATCTGCCTTCCAAAAACCGTATGGCATTCCTTTCCTTCTGCGCCCTTCCTTGTGCCCGTACAGCAGTTTACGACCACATATGGGGTGTTTCTGTAAACTACTAAATCAGGGCCATAAATATTGAGTTTTGTTTGGCTGTTAACCCTTGCTTTGTAACTGGAAAAAATGGATTAAAATGGAAAATTTGCCAAAAAATTGAAATTCTGAAATTTCATCTCCATTTGATAATAACTCTTGTGGACACCTAAAGGGTTATCGCGTTTGTAAAATCAGTTTGAATACCTTGAGGGGTGTAGTTTCTTAGATGGGGTCACTTTTATGGAGTTTCTACTCTAGGGGTGCATCAGGGGGGGGCTTCAAATGGGACATGGTGTCAAAAAAACCAGTCCAGCAAAATCTGTCTTCCAAAAACCGTATGGCATTCCTTTCCTTCTGCGCCCTGCCGTGTTCCGTACAGCAGTTTACGACCAATATGGGTGTTCTGTAAACTACAGAATCGGGGCCATAAATAATGAGTTTTGTTTGGCTGTTAATCCTTGCTTTGTTACTGGAAAAAATGGATTAAAATGGAAAATCTGCCCAAAAATTTAAATTCTGAAATTTCATCTCCATTTGCCAATAACTCTTGTGGAACACCTAAAGGGTTAACGACGTTTGTAAAATCAGTTTTGAATACCTTGAGGGGTGTAGTTTCTTAGATGGGTCACTTTTATGGAGTTTTTACTCTAGGGGTGCAATCAGGGGGGCTTCAAATGGGACATGGTGTCAAAAAAACAGTCCAGCAAATCTGCCTTCCAAAAACCATATGGCATTCCTTTCCTTCTGCGCCCTACCGTGTGCCCGTCCAGTAGTTTACGACTACATATGAGGTGTTTCTGTAAACTACAGAATCAGGGCCATAAATATTGAGTTTTCTATGGCTGCTAACTCTTGCTTTTTAAAAGTAAAAAAATTATTAAAATGGAAAATCTGCCAAAAAAGTGAAATTTTTGAAATTGTATCTCTATTTCCATTAATTCTTGTGAACACCTAAAGGGTTAACAAAGTTTGTAAAATTTGTTTTGAATACCTTGAGGGGTGTAGTTTCTAGAATGGGGTCATTTTTGGGTGGTTTCTATTATGTAAGCCTCGCAAAGTGACTTCAGACCTGAACTGGTCCCTAAAAATGGGGTTTTTGAAAATTTCGGAAAGATTTCAAGATTTGCTTCTAAACTTCTAAGCCTTGTAACATCCCCAAAAAATAAAATATCATTCCCAAAATGATCCAAACATGAAGTAGATATATGGGGAATGTAAAGTAATAACTATTTTTGGAGGTATTAATATGTATTATAGAAGTAGAGAAATTGAAACTTGGAAATTTGCAATTTTTTTCAAATTTTTGCTAAATTTGGTATTTTTATGCCAAAGCCGTATTTATGGCCTAAATGTGACAGTGACTTATGCACGTGGGTATTCCAGATGTGCAGTATATTAGAGGGTTTTTCACCCCAGTAACCAGAAAGCGTATTTCTGTCCTAAATGTGACAGTGACTTATGCACGTGTAATCACAGATGTGCAGTATATTAGAGGCTTTTTTCACCCCAGTATGCCAAAGCCGCATTTATGGCCTAAATGTGAGTGACTTATGCATGTGTAATCACAGATGTGCAGTATATTAGAGGCTTTTTTCACCCTAACCAAAAAGCTGTATTTCTGTCTTAAATGTGACAGTGACTTATGCACGTGTAATCACAGAGTGTGCAGTTATATTAGAGGGTTTTTTCACCCTAAACAAAAGCTGTATTTCTGTCCTAAATGTGACAGTGACTTATGCACGTGTAATTACAGATGTGCAGTATATTAGAGGTTTTTTTCACCCCAGTATGCCAAAGCCGTATTTATGGCCTAAATGTGACAGTGACTTATGCACGTGTAATCACAGATGTGCAGTATATGAGAGGGTTTTTTCACCCTAACCAAAAAGCTGTATTTCTGTCCTAAATGTGACAGTGACTTATGCACGTGTAATCACAGATGTGCAGTATATTAGAGGGGTTTTTCACCCCAGTAACCAAAAAGCTGTATTTCTGTCCTAAATGTGACAGTGACTTATGCACGTGTAATCCCAGATGTGCAGTATATTGGAGGCTTTTTTCACCCTAATCAAAAAGCTGTATTTCTTTCCTAAATGTGACAGTCACTTATGCTTGTCTAATCCCAGATGTGCAGTATATTAGAGGGTTTTTTCACCCCAGTATGCCAAAGCTGTATTTCTTGACTTGCAGATAGCCTATGCTGGTGCACTATCGTTTCATAAAATGGCTGCAGATCATGTATTGATATTGACTGACTGAAGAAAAAAAAGTTCGTTTTCAGCAGTAGTTGGGTCAGGGCAGGCTTAAAAATATTGTGCACTGGACCCACAAAACACTTTTTCTGTAGATCGCTGAGTACATAAACCAGTTCTTGATAAGATTTCTCCCTGATCTCTCCCTCACAGCAGCTGCAGCCTCTCCCTACACTAATCCGAGCAGAGTGACGGGTGGCGCTACGTGACTCCAGCTTAAATAGAGGCTGGGTCACATGCTGCAGTTGGCCAATCACAGCCATGCCAATAGTAGGCATGGCTGTGATGGCCTTTTGGGGCAAGTAGTATGATGCTTGTTGATTGGCTGCTTTGCAGCCATTCAAAAAGCGCCATAAAAATCGCCAAACTCCGAACCCGAACTTTTACATAAATGTTCGGTTCCGGGTGCCGAAAACCCTAAAGTTCGGTACGAACCCGAGCTTTACAGTTCGGGTTCGCTCAACTCTATTTATAGGCTATTGAATTAGTTATGACGGTGGGTGATATTCATTCTGAGAAAAGTTAATTTCTTGTTTTGCATAATTTATCTGCTGATGTTGTTTTGGGGTTACCCTGGTTAAAGAACCATTCCCCAAATTTTGATTGGAGAATTGATTAAATGGGGCTTCCAGTGCTCTAGTCACTGTCTGTCTATTCAGCTTGCTGGCCTAGGTATGGAGGAAGGTTCCATTCCAGGATTTATTAAAGACTATCAGGATGTTTTCTCTGAAGAGGCTTCTGAGGCCTTGCCGCCACATAGAGAATACGACTGTGCCATCGATTTACTCCCTGGAGCTAAACTTACTAAGGGTTGGATGTTTAATCTCTCTGGGCCTGAGAGATTGGCCATGAGGGAGTACATTCAAGATAGCCTTAGAAAGGGGCATATTCATCCATCTGTTTCTCCCGTAGGGGCTGGTTTCTTTTTTGTTGGGAAAAAGGACGGTAGTCTTCGCCCTTGTATTGACTACAGGAGCTCACAAAATTTCTGTCCGGAATCAGTATTCTCTACCTCTGATTCTGGATCTGTTTAATCAGATTGTGGGAGCTCAATGGTTCTCAAAAATTGACCTAAGGGGGGCCTACAATCTGATTAGAATCAGGGAAGGTGATGAATGGAAAACAGCATTTAATACTCCTGAGGGGTATTTTGAGTACCTAGTAATGCCCTTCGGTCTGTGTAATGCCCCAGCCGTTTTCCAAAACCTTGTCAACGACATTTTTCGGGAGTTTCTAGGTCAGTTTGTGGTGGTGTATTTGGACGACATACTGGTGTTCTCCCCTGATTGGTCATCCCATGTGCTTCATGTGAGAAAAATGCTTCAGAAGCTGAGGAACTATAAGTTGTTTGCTAAATTGAGTAAATGTGAGTTTGGAGTTAGAGAATTCTCTTTTCTGGGCTACATTATTTCCCCACAAAAAATTTGCTTTGATCCGGGTAAGGTGCGTGCCATTGTGGAGTGGGCTAGGCCGACTTCGCTTAAAGCCCTTCAACGGGTTCTGGGCTTTGCAAATTATTATCGGAAATTTATTAAGAATTTCTCAGTCATTGCAAAACCGTTGACAGATTTAACCAGGAAGGGGGCTGATGTTCTCCATTGGGGTCCTGAGGCTGTGTCTGCCTTTGAAACTCTGAAGACGAGTTTTACTCAGGCACCTGTGCTGGTGCAACCTGATATCACACAACCTTTTGTGGTTGAGGTGGACACCTCTGAGATAGGTGTTGGGGCTGTTCTATCTCAGGGGCCATCCTCCCTGGCTAACTTAAAACCATGTGCTTTCTTTTCCCGAAAATTCTCTCCCGCGGAGAGAAACTATGATATCGGTAACCGTTAGTTGTTGGCTATCAAATGGGCATTTGAGGAGTGGCGTCATTTCCTAGAAGGAGCTGTCATGCCCCACTCTGACGATGTGCGGAGGTCAGCCAGGATTGCAGCACGAGTCTAGTATTTGTTTTGATGCTGTGCTGGATCCGCCTCGCATCAGGTGCACTGGGTGGAGTCATTAGTTTAAATAGTCTCCAGCTAAAGTGCTCTGAGCGGATTATACTCATCATTGTGGTCTTGGAAGCTGGGAGGGAAGGTTGGCTGTTTGTTCCTGCTCTCAGCAGATAAGTGTCTTTTCTTGTTTGGTTGTTTATGTCATCTTACCCATCCAGGTTCTGTGCGAGCTGGCAGCTCCTTTCTCCCCACTTCACCATCTCAGGGAGTTCAGGGTTCTGTTAGTATAGGCTGGTGGACACAGCAAATCTACCATCAAGATTTGTCTGTGGGCTGAGCATTGCAGGGAAAGAGGTCAGGGATAAATTAGGAGGTGACCCTTCCCCTGTCTCTCGTCCAGAGCCTGGTTGGTGTGTTATCTGTTTAACTGTGCACGTCCGCCGTGACATTATAATCCGCCCTACTGTGACCGCCATTTCTCAGTGTTTATGTGATGGCGTCAATTGAAGCACTGGTTGACCGCATGCAGGGTTTGTCCCTGGAGGTTGCGGATCTACGTAGTACGGTCACACAGTGTCAGAGGGTGTTGGCTTCAGGTACAGATCAAATTGTTTGGGAGCCTAAAGTCGCTCTTCTGGAGAAATTAGCAGGGTGGGTATCGTCATGTCTTTGCTGAAAGGGGACGCGCAATCCTGGGCTTTTTCCCTGCCGCCCGGTTCTCTGGCTCTCCGGTCGGTGGAGGAATTTTTTAAAGCCCTGGGATTGATTTACGATGACCCAGATCGAGTTTCAATGGCAGAGTCAAAATTACGTAACTTACTACAGGGTAAACATACTGCTGAGGTTTACTGCACAGAGTTTAGGAGGTGGGCTACTGAGTCGGGGTGGAACGACCCCGAGTTACGTAGCCAGTTTTGTCAGGGGTTATCTGAAAGGTTGAAGGATGCTCTGGCTTTTCATGAATACCCTGATACTTTGGAAAATGCAATGTCTTTGGCGATACGTTTGGATAGACGTATCAGAGAGAGGGGTAAGGGTCCCTCTGTGCAGGGGATTCCTCCCGCGTGTAGTTTTGTTCCACCAGCTGCCCAGGGAGATATTGCTGGTTATTCTGGCCTAGGAGAGGAACCCATGCAGTTAGGTTAGATATCTTTCCATTCGGATAGTAGAGACTTTCGTAAAGCGCACAATTTATGTTTCTTTTGTGGAAAGAGGGGTCATTTTGTTTTTTCTTGTCCGTATGTTGAACCACAGGGGAGAGTGATAAAGAAAAAAGAAAAAGAAAAAAAAAACTCTTTCACACTTGGTAGTATGAATGGTGTGGTAGAACAGACTGGTATGCAAGTTCCCTGCAGTTCCCGTTTTCTCCTTTCAGCTATGGTGGCGCTAGAGTCTCGAAATGTGTTTGTTGATGTTTTTCTTGATTGTGGTGCTGGGGTAAATTTAATTGACTTTCTGTTTCTTGAGGGTTTGGGACTAAGTATTTGCACGTTAGAGAACGAGATTCGTGTTTTTGCCATTGATTCTTCCCCTCTTTCTCAAGGGAGCCTTACTCACGTTGTTCATGATATTCATTTAAGGGTGGGTGATTCACATGCTGAGATTATTTCCTGTTTCGTCATGAAGAATTTGCCAGCTCCAATAGTTTTGGGGTTGCCATGGTTGTCTAAACATAACCCAATTATAGACTGGCAGGCGAGACAAATCATTGGTTGGAGCAAGTTCTGTTCGGATAATTGTCTTGTCACATCTATTTCTGAAGTGTCCGTTACAGCCTTGCCTCAGTATCTCTCAGATTTTTCGGACGTGTTTGCGGAGGGTGGGGCTCAGGAATTGCCCCCTCATCGTGACTATGATTGTCCTGTGAATCTCATTCCGGGGGCTAAGTTGCCTAAGTCTCGCCTCTACAACCTCTCTCAACCCGAGAGAGAGGTCATGCGAAAGTATGTCGCCGAGAGTTTGGCAAAGGGTCATATTAGACCATCTAAGTCTCCAGTGGCTGTAGGTTTGTTCTTCGTGAAGAAGAAAGATGGATCACTGAGACTGTGTTTGGATTTCCGGGAGCTGAATCGTATTGCAGTCCGGGATCCATATCCCCTGCCTTTGATCTCTGATCTTTTTGATCAGATTGTTGGAGCCAAGGTGTTCTCCAAGTTGGATTTGAGAGGAGCATACAATCTGATCAGGATCAAGGAGGGGGATGAGTGGAAAACGGCCTTCAATACGCACGAGGGTCATTTTGAGAACCTGATAATGCCTTTTGGGTTGACGAATGCGCCAGCGGTATTTCAGCGATTCGTCAATGATATTTTTCATCATTTGGTGGGGAGGTTCGTAGTAGTCTACCTTGATGACATTTTAATTTATTCTCCTGATCTGAAGACCCATCAGGATCATGTGAGACAGGTTTTGACGATCCTGCGGGAGAATAAGTTATACGCCAAATTGGAGAAATGTTTGTTTGCGGTGCAAGAGCTTCCATTTTTGGGATACATGCTTTCTGATTCTGGTTTTCGTATGGACCCCGAAAAGGTCCGGGCGGTTCTGGAGTGGGACCGACCGGAGAATCAGAAAGCTTTGATTAGTGTTGAGCGCGAATATTCGAATTGCGAATTTTTTTCTCGAATATCGCAATTTCGAGATTTCGCGAATATTTAGAATATCGTTCTATATATTCGCGAAATCGAATATTCGTTTTTTTTCTTTTTTTTTTAATTATTATATTTTTTTCTTTCCCACTTCCCTAAAGTTGTTCTTACCTGTCCTTTGGATTCCTGGCTTCCTGGCTGCTCCAGTCAGTGGCGTTTTCAACTTACTGCTATATTCCATATTAGCTAAATTACAATCTAATCTATATGTGTATTTTACGAAATTTCGCAATAGTCGGAATTGCGATGCGAGTAATATAACACGAAATAGTCGCATGAAGATTTCAACTTAGCACTGCTATATTCCATATTCTAGCCTAATATGGAATATAGCTGTGGTAAGTTAGCACTGCTATATTCCATATTAGGCTAGAATATGGAGTATAGCAGTGCTAAGTTAAAATCTTCATGCGACTATTTCGTGTTATATTACTCGCATCGCAATTTCGACTTTTTCAAATGTTCTTAATATTGCTCTAACTTCGTCTTTTAGAAATTTCGTAATATTGCTCTAACTTCGTCTCTTAGAATATTACGAATATTCTAAAAGACGAAGTTAGAGCAATATTACGAAATTTCGTAAAATACACATATAGATTGTAATTTAGCTAATATAGTGCTATAATCCCTTTTTTTCCTGTAATTTTTTTTTGCCTCTTCTGAACTTAAGTTTTGTAAAATATGTACACTATTAAAAAATATTACTATAGCAGTATATTAGCTTAAATACAATCTATGTGTATTTTACGAAATTTCGTAATATTGCTCTAACTTCGTCTTTTAGAATATTACGAATATTCTAAAAGACGAAGTTAGAGCAATATTAAGAACATTTGCAAAAGTCGAAATTGCGATGCGAGTAATATAACACGAAATAGTCGCATGAAGATTTCAACTTAGCACAGCTATATTCCATATTCTAGCCTAATATGGAATATAGCAGTGCTAACTTAGCACAGCTATATTCCATATTAGGCTAGAATATGGAATATAGCAGTGCTAAGTTTAAATCTTCATGCGACTATTTCGTGTTATATTACTCGCATCGCAATTTCGACTTTTGCAAATGTTCTTAATATTGCTCTAACTTCGTCTTTTAGAATATTCGTAATATTCTAAGAGACGAAGTTAGAGCAATATTACGAAATTTTGTAAAATACACATATTAGCCTAGCCATAGTCAATTAGCATAGGAACGTTGCCTTATACTATCAAGATAAATATTCGCAATATGCGAAAAAATAATTTCGCGATAATTGGAATAATTGCGAATATTCGATTTCGACGAATATAACACGAATATTCATGCGAATATTCGCGAAATATCGCAAAATCGAATATGGCACCTCCCGCTCATCACTAGCTTTGATGCGATTTTTGGGGTTTACGAATTATTATAGAAAATTTATTTTGAATTATTCCACGCTAGTCAAACCTCTTACTGATATGACCAAGAAGGGCGCTGATGTCTCTGTCTGGTCGGATGAGGCATTGCAGGCCTTTTCGGCTATTAAGGAGCGTTTTGCGTCTGCTTCCATTCTGGTGCAGCCGGATGTATCTCAGCCATTCGTGGTCGAGGTTGATGCATCAGAGGTGGGGGTTGGGGCGGTGCTTTCGCAGGGTCCTTCTCCTGGCAAGTGGGTCCCGTGTGCCTTCTTCTCCAGAAAGCTCTCGGTCGCTGAGAGGAATTATGATGTTGGAGATAGGGAGTTGTTGGCGATCAAGTTGGCCTTTGAAGAATGGCGTCACTGGTTAGAGGGGGCTTCTCACCCCGTTACTGTGTATACAGACCATAAGAATTTGGCTTACCTGCAATCTGCCAAGCGTCTGAACCCTAGACAGGCCAGATGGTCATTGTTTTTTACCAGGTTCAATTTCGTGGTTACCTTTCGCCCAGGGGTCAAGAACGTCAAGGCAGATGCCTTGTCTCGCAGCTTCCCTGGGGGAGGTGATTCAGAAGATCCAGCGGCGATTTTGGCGGATGGAGTGGTGGTCTCCGCTCTGTACCCTGAATTGGAGATGGAGGTGTTGGGAACTCAGGAGGGGGCTCCTGGTTCGTGTCCCCCAGGGAGGTTGTTTGTTCCTGAGGGCCTACGATACAAGGTGTTCAAGGAACATCACGATACTGTTCTCACTGGACATCCTGGTGGTAAGTCCACCTGTGATCTGGTGTCCCAGAGGTTCTGGTGGCCAGGTTTGCGTAAGAGTATTGAGAATTACGTGGCAGCTTGTGAAACCTGCGCTCGGTCTAAGGTTGCTCATACTCGACCGCCTGGTTCACTTCTTCCATTGTCTATTCCTTCTCGTCCTTGGACACATTGGACTTTATTACGGACCCACCGATTTCCTCCGGGAGAACAGTGATTTTGGTGGTAGTCGATCGTTTCAGTAAAATGGCTCACTTTATACCACTAACAAGTCTGCCTAACGCTAAGACTCTTGCGCAGATTTTTGTGGATAATATTGTTAAATTGCACGGTATTCCTTCGGATATTGTCTCTGATAGGGGCACGCAGTTTGTCTCCAGGTTTTGGAGGGCGTTCTGCTCTCGACTTGGCATTCAACTTTCTTTCTCGTCGGCTTTTCATCCACAGTCGAATGGTCAGACGGAGCGTACCAATCAAAACCTGGAGACCTACTTGAGGTGCTTTGTGGCTGAGAATCAGGAGGACTGGTCCTCATTCTTGCCCTTAGCAGAATTTGCATTGAATAACCGTAGGCAGGAGTCCACGGGTAAGTCGCCATTTTTTGGCGCATGCGGTTTCCATCCTCAGTTTAGTA
Organism: Bufo bufo; assembly: GCF_905171765.1. Classification (NCBI taxonomy): domain Eukaryota; kingdom Metazoa; phylum Chordata; class Amphibia; order Anura; family Bufonidae; genus Bufo; species Bufo bufo. The sequence continues at coordinate 210,834,540 of NC_053390.1, forward strand.
CCTTTTCTGGGTCTGGTTCCTCCGGGATGCCAGAGGAGGAGAGATTCTCTTCTGCCTTATCCTCTATCTGGCGGGGGATTCAAGGGAATTTGGAGAGGATGGGTGAGAGGTATAAACGAATGGCTGACAGGAGACGTGTGACTGGTCCGGACCTGTGTGTGGGTGATTTGGTGTGGTTGTCCACTAGGAATATCAAGTTGAGAATGCCATCTTGGAAACTGGGTCCAAGATTTGTTGGTCCATATAAGATTTCTGCTGTGATCAATCCTGTGGCATTTCGACTTGATCTGCCGCAGACTTGGAGGATCCACGATGTCTTCCACAAGTCTTTACTAAAAAAATATGTTAAACCGGTGGTACCATCGCCATTGCCTCCTCCTCCTGTTCTGGTCGAGGGAAACTTGGAGTTTGAGATCTCCAGGATTCTCGACTCAAGAGTTCTGCGGGGTTCCCTCCAGTACCTGGTTCACTGGAGGGGATACGGTCCTGAGGAGAGGATGTGGGTTCCGGCGTCAGATGTCAACGCCAGCCGTCTGGTGAGGGCCTTTCATAGGTCCCATCCGGATAAGGTTGGTCCAGGGTGTCCGGAGGTCACCCGTAGAAGGGGAGGGTACTGTCATGCCCCACTCTGACTATGTGCGGAGGTCAGCCAGGATTGCAGCACGAGTCTAGTATTTGTTTTGATGCTGTGCTGGATCCGCCTCGCATCAGGTGCACTGGGTGGAGTCATTAGTTTAAATAGTCTCCAGCTAAAGTGCTCTGAGCGGATTATACTCATCATTGTGGTCTTGGAAGCTAGGAGGGAAGGTTGGCTGTTTGTTCCTGCTCTCAGCAGATAAGTGTCTTTTCTTGTTTGGTTGTTTATGTCATCTTACCCATCCAGGTTCTGTGCGAGCTGGCAGCTCCTTTCTCCCCACTTCACCATCTCAGGGAGTTCAGGGTTCTGTTAGTATAGGCTGGTGGACACAGCAAATCTACCATCAAGATTTGTCTGTGGGCTGAGCATTGCAGGGAAAGAGGTCAGGGATAAATTAGGAGGTGACCCTTCCCCTGTCTCTCGTCCAGAGCCTGGTTGGTGTGTTCTCTGTTTAACTGTGCACGTCCGCCGTGACAGGAGCTCAGCACCAGATCGTCGTGCTGACTGATCATAAAAACCTTACCTATTTAGATACTGCTAAGCGCTTGAATCCCCGGCAGGCAAGGTGGGCTCTATCCTTTACGCGTTTTAACTTTGTTGTAACCTATTGTCCCGGGTCTGCTAATGTAAAGGCGGATGCCTTATCACAGAGTTTTGATGAGGAGCAGAGTGTTGTTTCGGAGCCTGAAAATATTCTGCCTCCTGGGGTTTTGCTTGCCGCTATTAATTCTGATTTGGCCACTAAGATAGCTGGTTGTCAGGATTCAGCTCCTAATGATCTTCCTGCTGGCAAACTGTTTGTACCTCCAAATTTACGTCTTAAAGTACTGGAGGAATTTTATTGTTCTGTGTTGGCAGGTCATCCAGGTATCGCGGGGACTAAGCATCTAATATCTCGGGTATACTGGTAGCCTACCTGGTCACGTGATGTAGTGGGCTTCGTCTCTGCCTGTGACGTATGTGCTATGGCCAAGGTACCCAGGAGACGTCATGCGGGTTTACTTTGCCCCTTGCCCAATTCCCTGGACCCACATCTCTATGGACTTTATCACTGACCTCCCACCCTCCCAGGGTAGGTCGGTCATTTGGGTTGTAATAGACAGGTTTTTGAAGATGTGTCATCATCTCATATAGGGGTGTCCAATTTGTCTCAAATTTCTGGAGAGGCTTCAGCACGAAACTGGGAATTAAGATTTCCTTCTCATCCACCTTCCACCCTGGGACTAACGGGCAAACGGAGAGGGTCAACCAGGTACTAGAGAAATTCTTGAGATGCTTTGTGTCGAATCACCAAAATGATTGGAAAAATTTCTTATCTTTTGCAGAGTTCTCTATTAACAAACATGTGAGTTCCTCTAGCGGCATGTCTCCGTTCTATTGTAACTATGGTTTTAATCCCGGGTTTTCATCAGTCTGTGGTTCTGCAGTGGATGCTATCGTAGAAGATCTGTGCACAGTTTGGGCCCAGGCTCGCAAGAGCCTGGAAAAAGCCCAAAGCATCCAATCTAGACAGGCCAATAAAAGACGGTCCAAGGGGCCAAATTTTGTGTTGGGTGAACAAGTTTGGTTGTCTACCAAAAATTTACGTCTCAAGGTGCCTTCAGGTAAACTGGCGCCTAAGTTTATTGGTCCGTACAAGATCATTTCTGTTATCAATCCAGTGTCATTTCGTCTGCAGTTACCTGACCAGAATTCATTATGTCTTTCACATTTCTTTGCTTAAAAAATTTGTTCCACAGGCAATTCCTCCTCCTAGGCCTCATGACCCTATTATTATTCTTGATGAACTCGAGTATGAGGTGGAGAGAATCCTTGATTCCCGAATGGTTCAAGGTTCTCTTCAATATCTGGTACATTGGAAAGGGTATGGTCCTGAGGAGAGGACATGGGTACCTGATCGGGATGTCCATGCTTCTCGTCTCATTAAGAAATTTCATTCTAAATTTCCGTCTAAGCCGGCGCCCTGTATTGAGGGTCCGGTGGCCCCTCATAAAAGGGGGTGTAATGTCACCAACTTGCCTGTCCGAGCTCCAGCGCTGCAGTCTGGGGCTTCGACGTGGCAGCGCGGTGCCAGATGTGCTGTCATGTCATGCCCCTTGGTGATTCGCCGTTTAGGCCACGCCCCTCTCATGCCGTTTATAGTCCACACCCCCTCTTGAGTGCCCACTTTGGCCACGCCCCCTTATGTTACACCTGAGCTACGCCCCCCGGTGATGTCAGCGCTCAGGTGATTAACTCCCTATTTAAGGCTGCAACTGGCAATCACCTTTGCCAGTTATAGGTTTTCTTTGCTGTGCTCTTCTACCTGTGTGTATTGAACTGTTGCTTTTGGATTTGACTTCGGCTATACCTTGACCTCTCTCTCTCTCTCTGCTTAGCGATTCTGTACCTTCTCCCTGTCCGGTATTGACCCTTGGGTTGGTATTGCTTCCTCCTTCCGCTTTGTGAGTCTGTTGGTATCTATCTCCTGGTTTGACTGTTTCTAGCTAGACTTCCCTTGGCGTTTGTTTGTGTGTCCTGTGTGTAAACAGGTACCTGCGGTTCCGCGGGCACTTTGATTGTATCTCTGCACTTACCAGTATAGGGAACATCGACCAGTTGTGAACTTGTTGCCTAGGACTTGTTCTGCAAGTAGGCTGGGTCAGTGGGCTGGGTTCAAGCTAGGGCTCACTGTGTGTGTGCGTGTCCCTGCATACGGTCATGACACACTCATTAAAGCTCAATCCGTATCTTACTGATAAGAATGTGGCTTAAATAAGTATTTATGACCTCTTGGTAGTTTAGAGATAAGGCTTATTAGATTGCTGGCACAAAGTGAAAGTGAAAGTACCAGTCACACAGTTAGAAAAACAGTTAATCCTTTGTGACTGAATAGCTCAATATTTTTAATAAAGGCCAATTAAAAATATGATTTTTAGCCCAAAATAAGCTAAATGCAATCATAAAAATTTTTCACTTTGCTTTTTCGTTTTTCACTTCCCACCTTCCCATAGTCCTAACTTTTTTATTTTTCCGTTCACATAGCCTTATTTTTTGAAGGACAAGTTGTACTTTCTAATGGCACCATTTACGGTTGCATACCATGTAGTGGGAAGCGGAAAAAAAACCCCTAAATGGGGTAGAATTGGGAAAAAACACAATTCTGATAAAGTTTTTTTTATTTATTACACTGTACACTATGTTGTAAAATTGACCTGTTATCTCCATTATCCAGGTCAGTATGGTTCCAACGATACCACACTTGTATAATTTTTCTTGCATTTTAATACTGAAAAAAATATTAAAACCGTTAAGGAAAAAAAATAAATTTTATAACCATATTCTGACCCCTAGAACTTTTTGTAGTTATATGTACAGGGCTGTGTGAGAGCTAATTTTTTGCGGGACGATCTGTTCTTTTGGGTGATACCAATTTGAAGTGTGTGTGACTTTTTGGGAAGTTGAAGTGACAAAAAATAGCGAATCGGCTGTTTTCAATTTTTTTCCCGTTACGCCATTTGCCGTAAGTCCTTACTATTGTTATATTTTAATAGTATGGGCATTTTCGCACGTTGTGATGCCCATGATGTTTATTTTTTTTATTGGTTAAGTATATTTTAATTTTTAGGAAAGGGGGGTGATTTGAACTTTTATGTTTTTATTTTTTTTTAAATATTTGTAAGAACTTTTTTTTACTTTTTTTAAGGCTACTTTCACACTTGCGGCAGGACGGATCCGACAGGCTGTTCACCATGTCGGATCCGTCCTGTGGCTGTTCGCCGTGCCCCCGCTCCGTCCCCATTGACTATAATGGGGATGGGGGCGGAGCTCCGGCGCAGCACGGCGGTGCACGGAGAAAGCCGCCGGACTAAAAAACCTGACATGCAGTAATTTTAGTCCGGCGGCCTTAAGCCGTGCACCGCCGTGCTGCGCCGGAGCTCCGCCCCCATCCCCATTATAGTCAATGGGGACGGAGCGGCGGCCCGGGGGCACGGCGAAACAGCCGCAGGACGGATCCGACATGGTGAACAGCCTGTCGGATCCGTCCTGCCGCAAGTGTGAAAGTACCCTAAGTCACCTTGGGTGACAATAACTGGCAATCTTTAGAGGAAGGGGTCATTCTTGCCCCGAAACGCATCTGATTTAGACCCCCAATGACCACTAACAAATGATGATGGAGCCATAAGTTCGTGTTGAAGTGCAAAGGACAGATACAACTTCTCTGCTGTCACATCTGCTTCATGACAGAGAAATACAAGTGTGCATCTGGAAATGGGAAAAACTGCCATACCATTTTTACTAGTATGTTTTACTACACGCTGGGATTGTTTTCTAGGGACTGTACAGGGGTAGGTGACAAAAACATGTGACAAGGCAGGCGATGGGTTGAAAATTGTAGGAAAAAGCTACTATACTGAGATCATGTCTCTCTTCTCTCCACCTACATTGTCACTCGTTTGGTGCAGAGAGGAGGGGGAAGCTAAAAAGGAAGTTTATAAGGATTGATAAACTCTAGAAATGTTCAAAACTCCCTTTAAAATTTTTAGCAGCTAATTTGGTTAAACTGGATTGTGGGACAACTCTTTTAAATATCATCAATCCTAGAAAGAACAATTACTACTTAATTTGATGACATGGAATAATCACAACCTCTTTTTTAAAGTGAAGTCCATCTCCTCTTACTCTCAGTGGTATGCTGTTATCACCAGCAAATCTAGGCATATATTTCCTCTGCAGTGGCAGTGCAGCCCTTCATCCTGGCAAGGAGTGTAAATAGAGCACTTGGACAGGATTGTCATTCTCAGATTTTCTAAATGGAAATGAGATGTTACTTCTGCTGCTTGTGAAAGATGCTGTCTCCCTAGGGGCATGGTTTCCTGTTTTCAAGATTATTTTTTTTACATCATTGCTCCATAGTTTCAGCCTCATCATTGCTCCATAGTTTCAGCCTGACTATGGGGAAGAACAGTGAACAGCTCTGCAGGTGGTGATGCCGAATGCAGCTTTAATGCAAAATACAACAGAAGAACAGCTCGATATTGAGTTGCCTTAATTGTCACACTAAGGGTGGGTTCACAATATGTTTTTTCCTATCTGTTTAACGTATACCAAAAATGTATACGTTAAATGGATGCCTCAGACTGAAGCCATACAGTGGCATACGTTCACCATAGAGTTCCAAACGTATACTTTTTTTTACTGGACTGTACAGGATACAAGAACGTGGTGTGCTGCGTTTTAGTATTATTTTTTTTGTGGTAGATGGAATACATCCTGGTAATCTTGACAATTAATGTCACCTCCATGGTGTTGCCTCCATGGTACCTAGCCATGGTGTCACCTCCATGGAGAAGTATAAAGAATGGTGGATGGACTAAATCTTGGCAACTCTGATAATATATAAATAAGACCTCCTCACCTATCACCTTGATGCCTGTCTCGATTTAGAGATGAATAATGGACCATGTGTGTAGTGGAACATATTATATGGACAGACTGACGTCTTAAGAGGGTAAGAATGGAACAAAACGTAACTGATGAGGAGGAGGAGATGCGAAGAGTAGAAAAGGGTGGATGGAATATATATCTTGGTAATTTTAACAACAAATGTCACTCCCATGGTGTTACTTACCATGGAGAAGTATAAAGAATGGTGGATGGATCAAATCTTGATAACCCTGACAAAAAATAAAAGATAAAATAATAAAGCCTTTAGACCTCCTCACCTATTCCTTTGATGTCTGTCTCGATCTAGAGATGAATAATGGACCATGAGGACAGCAGAATATACTATATGGTCAGATTGACGCCTCTAGAAGGTATGAATGGAGTAAAACGCAATTGATGAGGAGGAAGAGGTGTGATGAGTAGAAGAGGGTGGAGATTAGTAACTATCGGATTCATCATAAGATGGACCGTAAACACCCCCTCCCGCCCACTCATTCATACAATGCGCTTTGTTTACCTGGTGTCATAGGTGACGAGGATCAAGATGCGAGCGCACAGGATATACGTCTAAGGACGGGCCCGGCATGTACGCAGCGGAGATGATCGGAGGAAGCGACTGTGATTGGTCGCAAGTGATGAGTTCCGGCAGGTGGGCGGGACCTGGAAAGACATAAAGGAAGGTCTTAGTGAGCGCGCGCGCACATATACCCCACATCCCCTGACGAAGCCACAGTATGTGGCGAAACATGTCGGGAGGGGTGGTATAGTGTGACAATTTTAAACAGCGTCCACGTGCAGGGAAATTGATGTTATATAGCACGATGCAGCAGATAGGAGAGTGTCAGTAGTGAGGGCAATAGATACTCACAGCGCTACAGAGACCTCTATGAATAGGAATAGAGGACCTAGTATAGCTGCGGTATAGGTTGAGAGTTAGGAAAACAGCAGTGAAGATTGAATAGGGATACAGAGGCAGCCCTGCAGCAGAGAAAAAATAGCTACAATTATTGAAAGGACAGCAACATTGTAGCTGCATGGTTACCTTAAAGGGTTTCTGTCACCCCACAAAACTCTTTTTTTTTTTTTTGGATAGTTATATTCCTTATAGCGCGATATAGGAGAATATAATAGTCTTACTTACTTTCATGCGGCCGATTCTTTAGAAAACGAAGTTTTATAATATGTAAATCAGGGCTCTACCAGCAAGTAGGGCGTCTACTTGCTGGTAGCCGCAGCAGAAGACCGCCCCCTTGCCGTGTTGATTGACAGGGCCAGCCGTGATCTCCTCCTCCGGCCGGCCCTGTCAGTATTTCAAAAATCGCGCGCCTCTGGTCATTCGGCGCAGGCGCTCTGAGATGAGGAGGCTCGTCTCCTCAGCACTCCCTCAGTGCGCCTGCGCCGATGACGACTTCTCTTTCGGTGATGTCATCGGCGCAGGCGCACTGAGGGAGTGCTGAGGAGACGAGCCTCCTCATCTCAGAGCGCCTGCGCCGAATGACCAGAGGCGCGCGATTTTTGAAATACTGACAGGGCCGGCCGGAGGAGGAGATCACGGCTGGCCCTGTCAATCAACACGGCGAGGGGGCGGTTTTCTGCTGCGGCTACCAGCAAGTAGACGCCCTACTTGCTGGTAGAGCCCTGATTTACATATTATAAAACTTCGTTTTCTAAAGAATCGGCCGCATGAAAGTAAGACTATTATATTCTCCTATATCGCGCTATAAGGAATATAACTATCCAAAAAAAAAAAAAAGAGTTTTGTGGGGTGACAGAAACCCTTTAAGATTAAAGGGTTTCTATCACTTCGTATCACATATTTAGGTGTCAGACACTAGCGATCCGCTAGTGTCTGCTCTAACAAACCATCCTAATATGATAGGTTTTGGGGCAGCCGTTTCGCTAAAATAAGAACTTATATCTATATGCTAATGAGCCTCTAGGTGCTATGGGGGCGTCATTAGCACCTAGAGGCTCCGTCTACCTTCATAAACTGTCGCCGCCCAGCGCGTCCCTCCAGCCCGCCCATCTCCTGCTGAATGCGATCCTCTCCGTGCGCGTCTCTGTTCGGCGCATGCGCAGTGAATGTCTGACCGCTTCCCTGCTCAGACATCTCCACTGCGCCTGCGCGATGACATCACAGTGCTCCGAGGAACAGGCGCAGTGGAGATGTCTGTGCAGGGAAGCGGTCAGACATTCACTGCGCATGCGCCGAACAGAGACGCGCACGGAGAGGATCGCATTCAGCAGGAGATGGGCGGGCTGGAGGGACGCGCTGGGCGGCGACAGTTTATGAAGGTAGACGGAGCCTCTAGGTGCTAATGACGCCCCCATAGCACCTAGAGGCTCATTAGCATATAGATATAAGTTCTTATTTCAGCGAAACGGCTGCCCCAAAACCTATCATATTAGGATGGTTTGTTAGAGCAGACACTAGCGGATCGCTAGTGTCTGACACCTAAATATGTGATACGAAGTGATAGAAACCCTTTAAGGGCCAAAAAGTAGCGAATCTCAGCAGGAGCAATACCTCCACCAGAACTCTATATGTATACACATGCAAATAACCAACCAACCTATAAATAGCGTGCATACTACCCTATATCAAACAAGAGGGCCCTCACCAGATGAGTGTCAAAGAAAGTACACTACTCCAATGGACATTATCCCATAGATCACTGGACACTGACAATTTTAAAAGTTCATCTTTTTTGTTGTGTGTTATTGTGAATACAAAAACTTTTTAAAAAATAATTAATAAAGATAAATATTTTATTATCAGTTAGGGACCCCTATAGGGATTGTAGGTCTCAAGAGACCATTGGCTCACGAACATACAGTCAGGTCCATAAATATTGGGACATCGACACAATTCTAACATTTTTGGCTCTATACTCCACCACAATGGAATTGAAATGAAAAGAACAAGATGTGCTTTAACTGCAGACTGTCAGCTTTAATTTGAGGGTATTTACATCCAAATCAGGTGAACGGTGTAGGAATTACAACAGTTTGCATATGTGCCTTCCACTTGTTAAGGAACCAAAAGTAATGGGACAGAATAATAATCATAAATCAAACTTTCACTTTTTAATCCTTGGTTGCAAATCCTTTACAGTCAATTACAGCCTGAAGTCTGGAACGCATAGACATCACCAGACGCTGGCTTTCATCCCTGGTGATGCTCTGCCAGGCCTCTACTGCAACTGTCTTCAGTTCCTGCTTGTTCTTGGGGCATTTTCCCTCCAGTTTTGTCTTCAGCAAGTGAAATGCATGCTCAATCGGATTCAGGTCAGGGGATTGACTTGGCTATTGCAGAACATTCCACTTCTTTCCCTTAAAAAACTCTTTGGTTGCTTTTGCAGTATGCTTTGGGTCATTGTCCATCTGCACTGTGAAGCGCCGTCCAATGAGTTCTGAAGCATTTGGCTGAATATGAGCAGATAATATTGCCCGAAACACTTCAGAATTCATCCTGCTGCTTTTGTCAGCAGTCACATCATCAATAAATACAAGAGAACCAGTTCCATTGGCAGCCATACATGCCCACGCCATGACACTACCACCACTATGCTTCACTGATGAGGTGGTATGCTTAGGATCATGAGCAGTTCCTTTCCTTCTCCATACTCTTCTCTTCCCATCACTCTGGTACAAGTTGATCTTGGTCTCATCTGTCCATAGGATGTTGTTCCAGAACTGTGAAGGCTTTTTTAGATGTCGTTTGGCAAACTCTAATCTGGCCTTCCTGTTTTTGAGGCTCACCAATGGTTTATATCTTCTGGTGAACCCTCTGTATTCACTCTGGTGAAGTCTTCTCTTGATTGTTGACTTTGACACACATACACCTACCTCCTGGAGAGTGTTCTTGATCTGGCCAACTGTTGTGAAGGGTGTTTTCTTCACCAGGGAAAGAATTCTTCGGTCATCCACCACAGTTGTTTTCTGTGGTCTTCCGGGTCTTTTGGTGTTGCTGAGCTCACCGGTGCGTTCCTTCTTTTTAAGAATGTTCCAAACAGTTGTTTTGTCCACGCCTAATGTTTTTGCTATCTCTCTGATGGGTTTGTTGTGTTTTTTCAGCCTAATGATGGCTTGCTTCACTGATAGTGACAGCTCTTTGGATCTCATCTTGAGAGTTGACCGCAACAGATTCCAAATGCAAATAGCACACTTGAAATGAACTCTGGACCTTTTATCTTCTCATTGTAATTGGGATAATCAGGGAATAACACACACCTGGCCATGGTGACGTCAATTGTCCCATTACTTTTGATTCCTTAGTGGGAGGCACATATGAAAACTGTTGTAATTCCTACACTGTTGACCTGATTTGGATGTAAATACCCTTAAATTAAAGCTGACAGTCTGCAGTTAAAACACATCTTGTTTGTTTCATTTCAAATACACTGTGGTGGTGTATAGAGCCAAAAATGTTAGAATTGTGTCGATGTCCCAATATTTATGGACCTGACTGTATGTCAAACGGAGGCATAAAACATTATGTGAACCCACCCTAAAGTGATCCTCAGGTTGGGAGCCAGTTTACATATATTATTTAAGCCTCATGCACACGACCGTATGCATTTTGCGGTCCGCAGAAAACGAATCCGCAAAAAATATGACGCCCGTGTGCATTCAGTATTTTGCGGAACAGAGAAGCTGGCCCCTGATAGAACAGTACTATCCTTGTCCGTAATGCGGATAATAATAGGACATGTTCTATTTTTTTGCGGAACGGAAATACGGACATATGGAAACAGAATGCACACGGAGTAATGACATGCAAGTGCTTTAGAAGAATACATGATGTCATCAACTCATTTGGGCCTTAATTATCAGAGCTGTCGAAAAAAAAGCTGTCTTTATTGCGCAGAGCAACCGATTAGAGCTCAGCATTAATTTCTTTAAGGCCTCATGCACACGGCTTTTGTCTGGCCGTATTGTGGCCCGCAAACAGCAGGTCCGCAATATGCATCACGGACGCAGACCGATTCACTTGAATGGGTATGCAATCTAGAGCTGCGGAAGCACAGATCGTGACCCCTACGGAGTGCTTCCATGGTGTTTCTGGCTGTGCCTCCACACCGCAAAAACGTAGTGCATGCACTAATGATAATGTTTCACACACACCTTAGGCCTCTTGCACACGAACGTTGTTTGCACGTGGCCGTATTGCGGCCCGTATACAGCGGGTCCACAATACACTGGCACCGGCCGTGTGCAACCCACATCACGGATGCAGACCCATTTACTTGAATGGGTCTGCAATCGGTGAGATGCGGAACGGAAGCACGGATCGGAACCACACGGAAGCACTACACTACAAAAATTTTCGATTTTGCGGTGCGGACGGATCACAGACCCATTCAAGTTGAATGGGTCTCGATCCGTCCCGGCCGCCACGTGGACATTGCCCGTGCATTGGGGACCGCAAATTGCACAACCTTCGTGTGCATGAGGCCTAACTGATAAAATTAAACCTTCAATGGGAATCTGTAATTGGTTGTTATGGGCACCAAAGCCAGTTTTTCTTTATGTCAGTTTTGACAACTCTGTCCTATAGTCCTTTTTTTGTATTATCATGGTCTTTTGTGTTTTTTGTGCATTTTTATATTTGTTTTTGCAGGTTTTTTTTACTTCTACAAAGGCACCTCTAAATGTTGGTTAGAACTTGAAGTCTATGAGGATTATTAAAACACAATTATTAATATTATTTATTATTAACCACTTGCCGCAACTGTAACGCCGAAAGGCGTCATCGCGGCGGCTCCCCCAGGCTACGCTAACGCCGATTGGCGTCATCTCGCGTGAGCCGAGATTTCCTGTGAACGCGCGCACACAGGCGCGCGCGCTCACAGGAACGGAAGGTAAGAGAGTGGATCTCCAGCCTGCCAGCGGCGATCGTTCGCTGGCAGGCTGGAGATGTGTTTTTTTTAACCCCTGAAAGGTATATTAGACGCTGTTTTGATAACAGCGTCTAATATACCTGCTACCTGGTCCTCTGGTGGTCCCCTTTGTTTGGATCGACCACCAGAGGACACAGGTAGCTCAGTAATATGTTGCACCAAGCACCACTACACTACACCCCCCCCCTGTCACTTATTAACCCCTTATTCACCCTTGATCACCCCTGATCACCCCATATAGACTCCCTGATCACCCCCCTGTCATTGATTACCCCCCTGTAAAGCTCTATTCAGACGTCCGCATGATTTTTACGGATCCACTGATAGATGGATCGGATCCGCAAAACGCATAGGGACGTCTGAATGGAGCCTTACAGGGGCGTGATCAATGACTGTGGTGATCACCCCATATAGACTCCCTGATCACCCCCCTGTCATTGATTACCCCCCTGTAAAGCTCCATTCAGATGTCCGCATGATTTTTACGGATCCACTGATAGATGGATCGGATCCGCAAAACGCATACGGACGTCTGAATGGAGCCTTACAGGGGCGTGATCAATGACTGTGGTGATCACCCCATATAGACTCCCTGATCACCCCCCTGTCATTGATTACCCCCCTGTCATTGATCACCCCCCTGTAAAGCTCCATTCAGACGTCGGCATGATTTTTACGGATCCACTGATAGATGGATCGGATCCGCAAAACGCATATGGACGTCTGAATGGAGCCTTACAGGGGCGTGATCAATGACTGTGGTGATCACCCCATATAGACTCCCTGATCACCCCCCTGTCATTGATTACCCCCCTGTCATTGATCACCCCCCTGTAAAGCTCCATTCAGACGTCCGCATGATTTTTACGGATCCACTGATAGATGGATCGGATCCGCAAAACGCATATGGACGTCTGAATGGAGCCTTACAGGGGCGTGATCAATGACTGTGGTGATCACCCCATATAGACTCCCTGATCACCCCCCTGTCATTGATTACCCCCCTGTAAAGCTCCATTCAGATGTCCGCATGATTTTTACGGATCCACTGATAGATGGATCGGATCCGCAAAACGCATACGGACGTCTGAATGGAGCCTTACAGGGGCGTGATCAATGACTGTGGTGATCACCCCATATAGACTCCCTGATCACCCCCCCTGTCATTGATTACCCCCCTGTCATTGATCACCCCCCTGTAAAGCTCCATTCAGACGTCCGCATGATTTTTACGGATCCACTGATGGATCGGATCCGCAAAACACATACAGGCGTCTCCCTGGAGCCTTCCAGGGGGGGTGATCACCCCATATAGACTCCCTGATCACCCCCCTGTCATTGATCACCCCCCTGTCATTGATCACCCCCCCTGTCATTGATCACCCCCCCTGTCATTGATCACCCCCCCTGTCATTGATCACCCCCCCTGTCAGGCTGCATTCAGATGTCCGTATGATTCTTACGGATCCACGGATACATGGATCGGATCCGCAAAACACATACGGACATCTGAATGGAGCCTTATAGGGGGGTGATCAATGACAGGGGGGTGATCACCCCATATAGACTCCCTGATCACCCCCCTGTCATTGATCACCCCCCTGTCATTGATCACCCCCCTGTAAGGCTCCATTCAGACATTTTTTTGGCCCAAGTTAGCGGAAATTATTTTTTTTTTCTTACAAAGTCTCATATTACACTAACTTGTGTCAAAAAATAAAATCTCACATGAACTCACCATACCCCTCACGGAATCCAAATGCGTAAAATTTTTTAGAGATTTATATTCCAGACTTCTTCTCAAGGCTTTAGGGCCCCTAGAATGCCAGGGCAGTATAAATACCCCACATGTGACCCCATTTTGGAAAGAAGACACCCCAAGGTATTCCGTGAGGGGCATATTGAGTCCATGAACGATTGAAATTTTTGTCCCAAGTTAGCGGAAAGGGAGACTTTGTGAGAAAAAAATAAATAAAATCAATTTCCGCTAACTTGTGCCAAAAAAAAAAAATTTATATGAACTCGCCATGCCCCTCATTGAATACCTTGGGGTGTCTTCTTTCCAAAATGGGGTCACATGTGGGGTATTTATACTGCCCTGGCATTCTAGGGGCCCTAAAGCGTGAGAAGAAGTCTGGGATCCAAATGTCTAAAAATGCCCTCATAAAAGGAATGTGGGCCCCTTTGCGCATCTAGGCTGCAAAAAAGTGTCACACATGTGGTATCGCCGTACTCAGGAGAAGTTGGGGAATGTGTTTTGGGGTGTCATTTTACATATACCCATGCTGGGTGAGATAAATATCTTGGTCAAATGCCAACTTTGTATAAAAAAATGGGAAAAGTTGTCTTTTGCCAAGATATTTCTCTCACCCAGCATGGGTATATGTAAAATGACACCCCAAAACACATTCCCCAACTTCTCCTGAGTACGGAGATACCAGATGTGTGACACTTTTTTGCAGCCTAGGTGGGCAAAGGGGCCCATATTCCAAAGAGCACCTTTCGGATTTCACTGGTCATTTTTTACACATTTTGATTTCAAACTTCTTACCACACATTTGGGCCCCTAGAATGCCAGGGCAGTATAACTACCCCACAAGTGACCCCATTTTGGAAAGAAGACACCCCCAGGTATTTCGTGAGGGGCATGGCGAATTCCTAGAATTTTATATTTTTTGTCACAAGTTAGCGGAAAATGATGATTTATTTATTTATTTATTTTTTTCCTTACAAAGTCTCATATTCCACTAACTTGTGACAAAAAATAAAAACTTCCATGATCTCACTATGCCCATCACGAAATACCTGGGGGTGTCTTCTTTCCAAAATGGGGTCACTTGTGGGGTAGTTATAGTGCCCTGGCATTCTAGGGGCCCAAATGTGTGGTAAGAAGTTTGAAATCAAAATGTGTAAAAAATGACCAGTGAAATCCGAAAGGTGCTGTAATGACCGACGACACGCACAGGGAGGAAAACAGGGAAAGCCCTGCCCAAGGGAGAGGGAAAGGTGGTGACCCCTAACTCACCTTGCGGCTGGCACCTGACTGCCCTGACGTCCCTAGACGGGTTCCTCACCCGTGCGGCGATCACGTGCCTAAACCCTGGCTTTCCCTAATATGAGCCCTGGATAGTGAACAGGCCGGTGGGATCGCTAGTCCACACCACTATCACTAAGAGGGAAACACCAGGGAGAGGACAGACAAAACATACAAACACATACACCCAGGTGGGCGACCACAATAAACCAAGAAGGTCCAACAGGGATCTGGAGGGTAGCGTACTGGACCAACTACCAGCGAACGCAGCAACACAGCTCCAGAAGGTCAGAATAGATGTCCAGGCAGGAAGCTCTATCTCTGGCAACCAGAGAAGTGTGAGAGAGAAATATAAGGAGGTCTGGGAGTGCTGGACAAGGAACAGCTGAGGAGAAGGAGCTACGGATCCCTGAGTGAGCCAAAAGGGTTTGCTAAGCAAACCCAGAAAGCTACCATAAGGAAAACAGCCCTATCTTAAATAGAGCGTGCAGCCAACCGCTGCGACTTCCTGACCCCGGGTATAACGGAGTCAGGCGTGGTCCTCGACACCCTCGTGACAGTACCCCCCTCTCTACGAGGGGCCTCCGGACACTCAGGACCAGGTCTCTCAGGATGAGAGGCATGAAAAACCTGAACTAACCTGTCGGCGTTTACCTCAGATGCAGGAACCCACATTCTTTCCTCGGGACCGTAACCTCTCCAATGCACCAGATATTGAAGAGAGCGGCGGACCCGACGAGAATTAACAATTTTGGATATCTGAAATTCTAGGTTACCATCCACGACAACAGGAGGGGGTGGCAGCGGTGATGGTTCTAGAGGTGGAACATATTTTTTGAGTAACGACTTATGAAAAACATTATGAATTTTAAAAGTCTGAGGTAACTCCAGGCGAAAAGCCACGGGGTTGATGATGGCTACAATTTTGTAAGGACCAATAAACCTAGGACCCAGTTTCCAAGAGGGAACCTTCAATTTAATATTCCTAGTAGACAACCACACATAGTCATTCACTCCTAGGTCCGGACCTGGCGACCGTCTCTTATCAGCCATGCATTTGTATTTACCTCCCATATTTTTCAAGTTAGCTTGCACCTTCTGCCATACCGATGAAAGAGATTACGAAAACCGTTCCTCTTCGGGAACCCCAGAAGACCCCCCCTCTTTAAAAGTACAGAATTGGGGATGAAAACCATATGCACCAAGAAATGGTGACTTGCCAGTGGATTCCTGACGACGATTATTTATGGCAAACTCAGCTAACGGTAAATATGATGACCACAACTCTTGGTTTTCAGACACAAAACATCTTAGATATGTCTCAAGGTTTTGGTTGGTACGCTCGGTCTGTCCATTCGACTGAGGATGGAAAGCAGAGGAAAAGGACAAGTGTACCCCCAAACGGGAACAAAAAGCTTTCCAAAATTTAGAAATAAACTGGGTACCCCGATCCGAAACAACATCGGAGGGGACCCCGTGAAGCTTCACGATTTCACTGACGAATACCTGAGCAAGAGTCTTAGCATTAGGTAGTGTGGGTAACGCAATGAAGTGTACCATTTTGCTAAACCTGTCCACTACTACCAAAATAACTGTTTTACCCGAAGACAAAGGTAAGTCAGTGATAAAATCCATTGACAGATGTGTCCACGGTCTATTGGGAATGACGAGTGGTAATAGAGACCCTGCAGGACGTGTATGTGAAACTTTTGCGCGCGCACAGGTAGAACAAGAAGGCACAAAATCCAATACATCCTGACGCAACCTTGGCCACCAAAAACGACGAGACAATAGTTCCAAGGTTGCTTTACTACCCGGGTGCCCAGCAAGTGCCGAATTATGATGTTCCTTTAATAATTCGAAACGTAAGTTCAACGGTACAAACAATTTCTCTGAGGGGCAAGAGACCGGGGCGTCCCCCTGGGCCTCTAACACCTTCCCCTCCAAAACAGAGTGTACCGCAGAAACAACCACTCCTCTTTGAAGAATGGGTACCGGATCACTTACATTACCCCCTCCAGGGAAACAACGAGATAGTGCATCAGCCTCGGTGTTCTTTGCCCCAGGACGATAGGTAATCACAAAGTTAAACCTGGTAAAAAATAGCGACCACCTAGCCTGTCTAGGGGTGAGACGCTTAGCTGATTCGAGGTACAGAAGATTTTTGTGGTCCGTAATCACAGTGACGGGGTGGACTGCCCCCTCTAAGAAATGACGCCACTCCTCAAACGCAAGTTTAATAGCTAATAGTTCCCTATTGCCAATATCGTAGTTCTTTTCTGCTGCAGATAGTTTTTTAGAAAAGAAAGCACAAGGACGCAATTTGCCAGGAGACGGACCCTGAGACAGCACCGCCCCCACTCCCACCTCTGACGCATCGACTTCAACAATAAAAGGCTGAGAGACATCAGGTTGGACCAGTACAGGTGCTGAGGTAAACCTCTCTTTTAGAGAGGAAAAAGCAACTTTAGCGGCGTCAGACCATTTAGAAAAATCAGTCCCATTCCTAGTCATGTCAGTAAGCGGTTTTACAATAAGTGAATAATTTTTAATGAATTTCCTATAGAAATTCGCGAAGCCCAAGAAGCGTTGTAGTGCTTTGAGGTTCTCAGGAAGATCCCAATCTAAAATTGCCTGGACCTTCCAAGGATCCATACGGAAACCTGACGCAGATAAAAAATAACCCAGGAATTGTATCTCCTGAACGGCGAAGACACATTTTTCAATTTTAGCATATAATTCATTCGTCCGTAGGACCTGCAGTACTTGTCTGACATGCACCTCATGTGTTTTCAGATCAGACGAATAAATTAAAATATCATCTAGGTATATTACCACAAACCTGCTGATTAGATGACTAAAAATGTCATTAACGAAATGTTGAAAGACGGCAGGAGCATTGGTCAGACTCAAAGGCATAACTAGATTTTCATAATGCCCCTCAGGGGTGTTAAACGCTGTCTTCCACTCATCCCCCTCCTTAATACGAATCAGATTGTAGGCACCCCTAAGATCAAGTTTGGAGAACCACCTAGCACCCGCAATCTGATTAAACAGGTCAGGAATGAGAGGAAGAGGGTATGGGTCTCGGATGGTTATCTGATTTAATTCGCGAAAATCTAAGCAAGGACGCAGGCCCCCATCTTTCTTTTTAACGAAGAAAAACCCTGCAGCCACGGGTGAAGAAGAGGGTCTGATGTGTCCCTTAGCCAAGCTCTCGGAGATATAATCTTTCATGGCTTGTCTCTCTGGACCCGAAAGATTATATAACCTGGTCTTGGGTAATTTTGCGCCGGGAATAAGGTTAACCGGGCAATCATAAGGACGATGAGGTGGTAACTTCTGACAACCCTTTTCAGAAAAAACATCCTCAAAGTCCGAAATAAATGTAGGTAGGGTAGTTATGGAGGCGATTAAGCAATTGCTATTTAAGCAATTTTCTCTGCACTGCTCACTCCACTCCAATATCTCCCTGGCCTGCCAATCCACCACTGGATTGTGCGCTACCAACCAGGGAAGACCCAGCACTACCGGAGTGGGAAGCCCCTCCAGAACATAACCTGAAAGCATCTCGTTATGGTGGTCCCCTACCCGAAGGTGTAAATTATGAACAATGTGCGTGAGGTTTCTTTGAGACAGGGGAGCAGAATCAATAGCGAATATGGGAATGGGTCTCTGTAAAGTACAGAGAGACAAACCCAAAGTGCGGGCAAAATGGGCATCTATCAAATTTACCCCTGCTCCACTGTCTAGAAAGAAAGAAATAGTCTCCGTCTTATCACCAAAAATAATAACCGCTGGCAACACAAATTGCGATGTACGTATGGAGGAAACGTATACCCCCCGGCTGACATCCTCCACACAGCCTGGGGTTAGTAGTTTTTCCGACGGTCTTTTGTTTCTGAGGAAAGAAGGACAGACATTAATGAAATGACCCCTCTCCCCACAAAAAAAACAAACCCCACGCCTACGGCGACCCTCAGGAGGACGGACCTGACGAGTAGTTCCTCCTAGCTGCATAGGCTCGTCTAAGTCCGTACAGACTAACTGCTGCTTGGGAGGGGTTACCAATTGCTCCGGTTTTTTCAACCTGACCCTAAGGCGTCTATCTATTCGGATAGAAAGGGACATACCGCATCAAGGGAAAAGGGGGTCTCATATAATGCAAGCGCATCCTTAACCCTTTCGGATAACCCAGAGCAGAACTGACTCCTGAGAGCCGGGTCGTTCCATTGGGTATCCGCAGCCCACCTACGGAATTCAGAGCAATACTCCTCTACCGGCAGTTCTCCTTGTAAGAGTCTCCGTAATCTTGATTCAGCCAGGGCGACTCGGTCAGGGTCATCATATATGAGACCCAAGGCCCCGAAAAACTCATCCACTGACCGAAGAGCCTGGGAATCAGTAGGTAAAGAGAACGCCCAGGACTGCGGATCCCCCTGCAGCAGGGAAATAACAACCCCCACCCGCTGATCTTCATTACCAGAGGAGTAAGGGCGCAGTTTAAAATATAACTTACAGGCCTCACGGAATGTCAAAAACTTGTCCCTTCCCCCAGAAAATCTGTCAGGGAGAGGGACCTTGGGTTCCGCAACAACCTGGTTACCAGTAGCAACAGCTTGCAGTCAGTTGTAATTGCTGCTGTTGCTGGAGGACCGACGCCTTCAATCCTACCACCTCCAAAGACAGGCCATGAAATTGTTTGGACAGAGCAGCAATTTGATCCATACTGGATTCTAAGTAGGTAAAAATTTTATTTTATTTTTTTTTATTTATTTTTTTACCTACACAAAATAAGGGCCAGAGATAATGTAATGACCGACGACACGCACAGGGAGGAAAACAGGGAAAGCCCTGCCCAAGGGAGAGGGAAAGGTGGTGACCCCTAACTCACCTTGCGGCTGGCACCTGACTGCCCTGACGTCCCTAGACGGGTTCCTCACCCGTGCGGCGATCACGTGCCTAAACCCTGGCTTTCCCTAATATGAGCCCTGGATAGTGAACAGGCCGGTGGGATCGCTAGTCCACACCACTATCACTAAGAGGGAAACACCAGGGAGAGGACAGACAAAACATACAAACACATACACCCAGGTGGGCGACCACAATAAACCAAGAAGGTCCAACAGGGATCTGGAGGGTAGCGTACTGGACCAACTACCAGCGAACGCAGCAACACAGCTCCAGAAGGTCAGAATAGATGTCCAGGCAGGAAGCTCTATCTCTGGCAACCAGAGAAGTGTGAGAGAGAAATATAAGGAGGTCTGGGAGTGCTGGACAAGGAACAGCTGAGGAGAAGGAGCTACGGATCCCTGAGTGAGCCAAAAGGGTTTGCTAAGCAAACCCAGAAAGCTACCATAAGGAAAACAGCCCTATCTTAAATAGAGCGTGCAGCCAACCGCTGCGACTTCCTGACCCCGGGTATAACGGAGTCAGGCGTGGTCCTCGACACCCTCGTGACAGGTGCTCTTTGGAATATGGGCCCCTTTGCCCACCTAGGCTGCAAAAAAGTGTCACACATCTGGTATCTCCGTATTCAGGAGAAGTTGGGGAATGTGTTTTGGGGTGTCATTTTACATATACCCATGCTGGGTGAGAGAAATATCTTGGCAAAAGACAACTTTTCCAATTTTTTTATACAAAGTTGGCATTTGACCAAGATATTTATCTTACCCAGCATGGGTATATGTAAAATGACACCCCAAAACACATTCCCCAACTTCTCCTGAATACGGAGATACCAGATGTGTGACACTTTTTTGCAGCCTAGGTGGGCAAAGGGGCCCATATTCCAAAGAGCACCTTTTGGATTTCACTGGTCATTTTTTACAGAATTTGATTTCAAACTCCTTACCACACATTTGGGCCCCTAGAATGCCAGGGCAGTATAACTACCCCACAAGTGACCCCATTTTAGAAAGAAGACACCCCAAGGTATTCGCTGATGGGCATAGTGAGTTCATGGAAGTTTTTATTTTTTGTCACAAGTTAGTGGAATATGAGACTTTGTAAGAAAAAAAAAATCATCATTTTCCGCTAACTTGTGACAAAAAATAAAAAGTTCTATGAACTCACTATGCCCATCAGCGAATACCTTAGGGTGTCTACTTTCCGAAATGGGGTAATTTGTGGGGTGTTTGTACTGTCTGGCCATTGTAGAACCTCAGGAAACATGACAGGTGCTCAGAAAGTCAGAGCTGCTTCAAAAAGCGGAAATTCACATTTTTGTACCATAGTTTGTAAACGCTATAACTTTTACCCAAACCATTTTTTTTTACCCAAACTTTTTTTTTTTATCAAAGACATGTAGAACAATAAATTTAGAGAAAAATTTATATATGGATGTCGTTTTTTTTGCAAAATTTTGCAACTGAAAGTGAAAAATGTCATTTTTTTGCAAATAAATCGTTAAATTTCGATTAATAACAAAAAAAGTAAAAATGTCAGCAGCAATGAAATACCACCAAATGAAAGCTCTATTAGTGAGAAGAAAAGGAGGTCAAATTCATTTGGGTGGTAAGTTGCATGACCGAGCAATAAACCGCTAAAGTTGTGGAGTGCCGATTTGTAAAAAAGGGCCTGGTCTTTAGGGGGGTATAAACCTGTGGTCCTTAAGTGGTTAAAGCACCATTCATTTCACAGCGCTGTACATACAGGGAGTGCAGAATTATTAGGCAAGTTGTATTTTTGAGGATTAATTTTATTATTGAACAACAACCATGTTCTCAATGAACCCAAAAAACTCATTAATATCAAAGCTGAATATTTTTGGAAGTAGTTTTTAGTTAGTTTTTAGTTTTAGCTATTTTAGGGGGATATCTGTGTGTGCAGGTGACTATTACTGTGCATAATTATTAGGCAACTTAACAAAAAACAAATATATACCCATTTCAATTATTTATTTTTACCAGTGAAACCAATATAACATCTCAACATTCACAAATATACATTTCTGACATTCAAAAACAAAACAAAAACAAATCAGTGACCAATATAGCCACCTTTCTTTGCAAGGACACTCAAAAGCCTGCCATCCATGGATTCTGTCAGTGTTTTGATCTGTTCACCATCAACATTGCGTGCAGCAGCAACCACAGCCTCCCAGACACTGTTCAGAGAGGTGTACTGTTTTCCCTCCTTGTAAATCTCACATTTGATGATGGACCACAGGTTCTCAATGGGGTTCAGATCAGGTGAACAAGGAGGCCATGTCATTAGATTTTCTTCTTTTATACCCTTTCTTGCCAGCCACGCTGTGGAGTACTTGGACGCGTGTGATGGAGCATTGTCCTGCATGAAAATCATGTTTTTCTTGAAGGATGCAGACTTCTTCCTGTACCACTGCTTGAAGAAGGTGTCTTCCAGAAACTGGCAGTAGGACTGGGAGTTGAGCTTGACTCCATCCTCAACCCGAAAAGGCCCCACAAGCTCATCTTTGATGATACCAGCCCAAACCAGTACTCCACCTCCACCTTGCTGGCGTCTGAGTCGGACTAGAGCTCTCTGCCCTTTACCAATCCAGCCACGGGCCCATCCATCTGGCCCATCAAGACTCACTCTCATTTCATCAGTCCATAAAACCTTAGAAAAATCAGTCTTGAGATATTTCTTGGCCCAGTCTTGACGTTTCAGCTTGTGTGTCTTGTTCAGTGGTGGTCGTCTTTCAGCCTTTCTTACCTTGGCCATGTCTCTGAGTATTGCACACCTTGTGCTTTTGGGCACTCCAGTGATGTTGCAGCTCTGAAATATGGCCAAACTGGTGGCAAGTGGCATCTTGGCAGCTGCACGCTTGACTTTTCTCAGTTCATGGGCAGTTATTTTGCGCCTTGGTTTTTCCACACGCTTCTTGCGACCCTGTTGACTATTTTGAATGAAACGCTTGATTGTTCGATGATCACGCTTCAGAAGCTTTGCAATTTTAAGAGTGCTGCATCCCTCTGCAAGATATCTCACTATTTTTGACTTTTCTGAGCCTGTCAAGTCCTTCTTTTGACCCATTTTGCCAAAGGAAAGGAAGTTGCCTAATAATTATGCACACCTGATATAGGGTGTTGATGTCATTAGACCACACCCCTTCTCATTACAGAGATGCACATCACCTAATATGCTTAATTGGTAGTAGGCTTTCGAGCATATACAGCTTGGAGTAAGACAACATGCATAAAGTGGATGATGTGGTCAAAATACTCATTTGCCTAATAATTCTGCACGCAGTGTATGATAAGGGGTATACATACATAATACAGACAATTGCACTAAGCATAAACAAGACGCGTTACAAACTGGTAGAGAGAGGGCCCTGCGGTTCTCCAGCTGTTGTAAAACTACAATTCCTAGCATACTCTGTTCATTCTATGGGGGTTCTGAGAAGAGCAGAGCAATTATGTATGCTGGGAGTTGTAGTTTGACAACAGCTGGAGTGCTAGAGGTTGCCGACCCTTGCTCTATGGGGATGTAACATCAGAGGGGGAAGGGGTACATACTTTACTGTAGAAAAATGCATGGCTTGCAAAAAAAAAGCCATAAAAATGCATGTGTTCAAACACACTATTTGTTAAAAAAAAAAAGCCACAAGAAAGCAAAAAAAAAAAAAAAAAGCACTCAAAACAATAAGAAAAAAGTGCAGCACTAGTTTGGCTTTTTTGGATACTTTTTTTTTCTATAAAAATGCAACCAAACCAAAAAACTTAGTGTGGCAGCACCCTATAAGTGTTTGTAATAATCAGGCTTTTGTGCCATCTGTTCAATAAGCACATTCTGCAATCATTCTGAAAGGAGAACCCACTAAGCAACCTTTGAAAAACTACAAGAATAGTTATTTGGCCTATGTATAATCTTCAATACTTAATGTAATATACTTGGCTTACATTAGCCCCTTAGTGACCACCCATACGTGTTTTTACTAAGGGGCCTTGGGCTGGAGCGCCACATTTTTACGGAGGCACTTTAGCCCAAGATAGCGTTAAAATCAAGCGCTGTAGCTCCGTGCCCGCAGCTACCGGAGGTAGCTGAGGGTCTCGGGGCAGTGATCAGAGACAGTGACAAGCGGTCTCTGATCACGTGATCGCCGTGATGCACTTTATCACGGCGATCAGAGAAAATGCCGGCAGCGGAGCTGCCCGCACTAAACTTTCTCCCTCCTCTCATGTAAGAGAGGAGGGAGAAAGTCTCCGGTGCAGCGATCGGGTCCCCCAGCGCTTCTGGCCTTAAGCTGGGTCCTAATCCTCACCCCCCACCACCCCCCTTACCCCCTTACCCTGAAGAAAGATGGCGGCCCGGCGCATGCGCAGACTGAAAGCCGGCCGCCGCCGCTCACTGCTGCTCTCAGTAAGGTCTCTCTCCTCAGGAGAGGAGAGAGAAGTTCAAATTATGCAGCGATCGGGTCCCTCAGCATGGCAATATGGCCCCCAGATGTGTTAAATAAAGTTATTAGGGCGCCCCCCACCCACCCATCTAAATGAAATAAAAAAAAGTAAATTTTTTTTGTAAGTGCAGCCAAAATAAAGTAAAGATGTGGAAATATATTTCTGATAAAAATATTGAATAGTATTTATGTATGTATGTGAAATATTGCAGTTGAAAATAGGAAAATGTGCCAATTTTTACAAATTTTCATAAATTTTCACTTTTTTAATAAAGATACGCATATTTTATCGGTAGAATTTTACCACCTAAGTAAAGTACAATATGTGACGAGAAAACAATGTCAGAATTACTTTGATGTGCAAAACCGTTACAAAGTTATTCTAAGCTAAAATGACACGTCAAATTTCCAAAATTTGGCTTGGTCATTAAGGCCCAAACAGGCTTGGTCACTTTTCTGACATCCACTCCCATACTTGCCTTCAGCTCTAAAGACTGTGGGACTGAACTGTGAAACAGACCACAAAATAGATGATGCTTAAAGGAATAGTCTCAAAAAGACAACTTATTCTGTATCTGCAGGTTAGGGGATAAATGTTTTGAATGGAGGGGCTGATATGCATGTGTATCCGCTGCTCCATTCAACTCTATGGCCCCTTTCACATGGGCGAGTATTCCGCGCGGATGCGATGCGTGAGTTGAACGCATTGCACCCGCACTGAATCATGACCCATTCATTTCTATGGGGCTGTGCACACGAGCAGTGATTTTCACGCATCACTTGTGCGTTGCGTGAAAATCGCAGCATGTTCTATATTCTGCGTTTTTCACGCAACGCAGGCCCCATAGAAGTGAGGATGCGGTGCAAGTGCGGATGCGGTGCGATTTTCATGCACGGTTGCTAGGTGACGATCGGGATGGGGACCCGATCATTATTATTTCCCCTTATAACATGGTTATAAGGGAAAATAATAGCATTCTGAATACAGAATGCTAAGTAAAATAGGGCTGGAGGGGTTACAAAAAAAAAAGAACAAGTGGATTAAGGTGAGTTAAATTTTTAAAAAATTTTTTTTAACCCCTCCAGCCCTATTTTACTTAGCATTCTGTATTCAGAATGCTATTATTTTCCCTTATAACCATGTTATAAGGGGAAATAATACAATCTACAGAACACCGATCCCAAGCCCGAACTTATGTGAAGAAGTTCGTGTTTGGGTACCAAACATGCGCGATTTTTCTCACGCGCGTGCAAAACTCATTACAATGTTTTGCACTCGCGCGGAAAAATTGTGCATGTTCCCGCAACGCACCCGGAACCTTTTCCCGCAACGCCCGTGTGAAACCAGCCTATGAGAATTCCAGAGATAGCCGAATACAAGCACCCAGCCTTTCTGCTGCCTGAGGCAAAAACTGAAAGAGTCCTCCCTATGGCAATTTCTTAACCTAACCCCTTCCCTTCAGCCCTACTATTAGACATACTTAGAAAACATTACATACAGAGCTACAAAACATACAGGGCAATACAGCGCCACATCCTCTGATGTAGATGTTCTCTTTCTTTATCATCTCCATTCAGACCAGACCACCATGATTATTTCTTTCAGCCTTCTCTTGTCTCTGAAGAGTTTCACAACTACTTTTCCATTCTCCCCCTGAAAATACTATTACCACACACATGGTTCCCCTTCAATAATTACTGCCACACAGTGCCCTAAAAAATAACTGTGCCAAGCAAATAGTGTCCCTAAAACCTATAGTGCTGTAAACATAGTGTCCTCCAAAAATAATTGTGCTAAGCTGATACTCTGCCAGGGTGCCTCCCAACAGTCCTCTCAAAAGTCCCACCAATAGTGATAATTCTCTGCCTGGTAACAGTGCACCCAATAGGAATAATGTCCCTCATTTTTCCCCCAGTAGTTATAATTCCCCCTATAATGTGTGCCTGTACTGAAAATACCCCCTTATAATGTATGCCAGTACAAAAAATGACCCCTTATAATGTTTGCCAGTAAAATAATTCCCCCTTGCGGCAGTACAAAACTGTTCCCTTATAATGTGTGGCAATACAAAAATACCCTCTTATGTGTGCCAATAAAAAAAAAAGATTATTTTCAAATGGTCTGTAAGAACAAACAAGCCTTTTTATACCATGTGCTCTTAATCAATTTTAAAACATAACTTTTATTTGCTTTTATTTAATAAAACTGTTTAAAATTATCAGCTGTGTCCGTAGATATTTAGTTATTAGTCTGTATTGTAACACTGTTTCACTTCACAGTGTACTATGCCAGACACAGGGATGCAGTGAGTCATAATAGCAACTGCTAATGGCTCACTGAACTTCTGTCCCTGCGCTGTATGCTGCTGCTAATAGACAATAGTCTCTTGTAATCATGGGCACACTCTGCCCAAAACCCCTGAGGACGCCAGGTTAGCTGGCGAAACATGTCGGGGCGCAGTGTTTGGAGTTTTTAGACAGTTAGTGCCCATGGTTACAAGAGACTATTGTGTATTAGCAGCAGCACATGGTATAAAAAGGCTTGTTTGGTCTTATGGACCAGTTGAAAATAATCTAAGGTTAATAGGTGCCTTGCAAAGTGCACTCACTGCACTGGGTCAGCAGTTGACCAATACAAAAAATGCTCCCTTATGAGGTATGCCAGTACAAAAAACCCTTTTAGTTCCCCATGTAGAAAAAATGGCCCCATAGTGGCCACCTTAGAATGTGTGCCAGTACAAAAATGCTCCCTTATAATGTGTGCCAGAACTCTTCTAGTCTGTGCCCTGAGCTCTATGCCGCCTGGCTCAGGCAGCTCTATAATGATGACACCGGCCTCTGATAGGCTACAGGAACTAGGACTTAAAGGGAACCTGTCATGTGGATATTTGATTATAATCTAACTAATTATATACAATCATTAACTACTAAAAAGTGCCTTAGATGTATTCACTTACTGGTGTGATAGATGGTTACCTCATAATATACACACAAAGATGCCACATGCCGCATGCTAATGAGCTGATTTGAGTCCAGTGTTTTTTTAATTCAGAGCTATAGCCACTCCCCTGCCCACCTGCTGCTGATTCATATGTAAAATAACTTTCAATCAGCAGCAGGTAGGCGGGAAGAGTCAGGAGCTCATGAATATTCTGGACTCATTATGAGCTGGAGCTTTTCAATACAAGATGTTGGCAGATTGACTGGGTCAATTAAAGAAAGTGACCCAGCATTTTGCTAAGAGAATCAGTCACTTATTTATGTTGCCCTTAGTTAGGACACCATAAAACTTGTGACAGGTTCCCTTTAAGCCTATTAGAGGAAACGGTCGGCCAGGGAGACATGCAATGAAGCTAAAAATTGGAAGCTGATGAAGTGGCTGCTATGGGCCCTGAACTTATAAGTGGCCCGTTTTGAAGGAGAACTGAAATATTTTATTGTCAGGGCCCCCTCAACAGTATTATACAATAACGTTAAATACAGTGGCATGATATACAGTACATACATGTAGGAAATGGCGCCAGGCCTGATTTGAAAGAACAATCTTGACTATCCGCAGGAGTTAGGGTTGCACGGGAGGAGGGGGTTGCAAAGAAGTTGCTGGGGGGAGGGCATTCAAAAATTTGTTGTGGGGCCCAGTCAGTTCTAGTTACTCCAGTGGACCCTTGTCTCTTATCCTGTGTATAGGAAATAAGTTGTTTTAATGAGACATCCTCAATAAGGCCAAAGATCGCTCTGTAGCTGTGGATCCAATGAAATGAATGGGGTCACAGCATGATCTGCAAGTTGCAATGACCCCAGAATTGCAAAAAATCCAGCAGTGTTGGATTTTGTTACAGTGGAGTCACAGTCCCTTGCAAGTCACACCATGACCCTATTTAGTTCAGTGGCTGCACTGCTACAGAGCAATCTGTGTGACAGCCAAGATTGCCCTGTAGGCCCTTCCTAAATAGGCCTTGTTCACATTTCCATTTTTCACTGACCCTGACAGCACATGTACCTATTGATTTTAATATGTTCAGTCACACATCAGTATTTTTTTACTGACCAGTAGGTCAGTGAAAAAAATCACGGAGGCATTCACTACGCCATTGAAGTCTATGTGTCACGAACCAGTGGGTGTCCTACCTCCTCTAAGGGCGTTGTCTAAGCAAACCCCTCGATCTCAGCAGGCTGAGTCGTTAGCAGGAGCAACAGTGCAGGACCAAAGGATGAGGCAGAGGCGAAGTCAGACAGGCAATATGTCAGGGCAGGTAGCACAGGTACAGGTCAGGCAATCCGGATCGGCAACATTAGTCAAGGCAAGCAGGCAGAGATCAAACGGGTAGCAGAATCCAGGAACACAAGTACGAGTCAGGAACACAAGCGGATATCAGGAACCTTAGCAGGACACAAGGACTTTGACACTGAGGCATCTGGGAAGGGGGCTGAGCCACTTATATATGTGCAGGAGGGCTAGGATTGGTTGGCGAGGTCACATGATACAACCCATAAAACACAGGAAGTGACGCGCGCCGACCCTCAAGGAAATGCGGGAGGAAACAAGCAGCAAGCATGCTGTGGCCAGGGCTGAAAGGAAACACTGGCAGCAGATCACCGCTGAACACCATGCCCGGGAGGGAACAGCGCACAGCAGCCGCTGTTACATTATGGGTCAGTGAAAATCACGGATACAACACGGATGGCATCCGTGTTCAGTCCAATTTTCACTGACCACTCATAAGAGATGCTTTGAAAATTAATTTTCAGTTGAGCACGGTCTGTGGAATATAGATGACACACGGAGGGCAAAAAAGTGACACACAGACCAAACACGAATCCTTAACGGACATGTTCACATGGACAGATTATTTCAAGGACGTCAAACAGACACTGAAATGTAAACGAGGTCTAAACTTTCTGGAATCTGAGATTCAAACATTGTTTTGGCAAAAGAAGCATAGAGCATAGAAGCAAAGCGGAACCATGGATGCAGACAATCCAGTTCTATAAAATGTAACCAGGAATTAATTTTTTTTTTTACCCTGTTCCAGTCTACTTCAAGCATGAATCAGCAGAAAAACTTTTAATCCGTTCCGGTACACAGTAAATCCAAGTCCTCAACCTGTTTGATGTGTTATGGCAGAACTCCAGATTTAAGTCAGTTTATTTACATATAAGCAATGTTATCAAACCCCCAATAATCTTTATAGGACTGCGCAATTTGAATAACAGATTCAATGTAAACTTCTTCCAGTAAATAATCTTTCTCTGTCATGAAGGGCTGTTCGGTCTGTGGGGATTTGCTCTGGTAGACAGGCTTGCGGACGCAGTATAGAGGCAACGACAACATCTTTAACTTACACAGTTCAGTGTTTTATTCACACATAAGGAAAGTGACAACAAAAAGTTAGTTTCAAGGAAAAAACTGTCACCTTGAGTCTGGTGTTTGTTCATACCAGGCAGCAACACATAAGTCCTTGGGTGAAACAGAAATCCATGTGCTTTCATCCAAAACAAGATAGCAGGCCTTAATCCCGGCCCAAACTCTCAGGCTCCAACACAGAGACTGGCAAAGCTCCACTTTCAGATGGAGGATAATCCACACAGCTGAGACTGCTGGCTGGGTTTTATATCCCTAACCAAAACCCAGCCTGGAACGTGGTGAACAGCCACCCACCCTGCACTTTGGCTGCTCCCAGTAAGAGCTGGCCCCGATTGGCTTTACAGCCACACTAAATAACCAATAGTGTCAGTCAGCACTAACTGCCGCTGACACTTAAAAAAAACGTCTCTTACCTCACCAAGGCCAGGAACCTCGGTGATATATCTTCCATCAATGACGGTCCCTTGCGCTTTCCTACAAGTCTTATGTAAAAAATAATAATAATAAAATGAATAAGAAGTTATACAAATTTCTAATACTTATCTACTTATCTAATACTTATAATAGTTCCCTATTTTCAAAACTGCTGCTTGTTGTTAGCAAATTGAAACACTGGGGGTAATTTACAAACCAGTTCTTGGCATAAAAATAGTTGCACAACAGTTTTTGACGGTTTTGCGCTGCACTCGCAACTTGGGGTGGTGGGGGCCGGGTATCGGCCCCAGAAAATGTGATAACTTTTATGTCTGGAAACAAGTGTAAATGTTGCTGTAAGGATGCCGTCACATGTGGTGGAATTATGCGGCGGATTATGTGTGTGAATAATGCTGCGGATTTCAGTGCGGATTACATCTGTATTGAAATGAATTGAGATATTCGGCTGCCGTATATCTGGAACAAAACTTTATTTGTGTTCTGTTCTGCTGAGGAATGTTAATTCCGCAGAGGAGCAGAAAGCAGACATTGACACTTTTCATCCCCATAGGCTAACATGTTTTTGCTACTAAGCAAACCACGCAATTGCATGGGACCCCAGGGATCGGAGGGCTATCTGCTGCTCCTGGCAGCTGGGTCCACTGGCAGAGGCACAGATTTCAACTGCATCCATGCTCCTTAGAACGTGAATACAACTGAATACAATTATGAAGCAGGGAGCTGTCAGCTCCTGGTTCCACCATTCATTCTGTGACCAGTAAGTTGGTGCAGGCAAATGCAATAAAGTGACGTCATTGCGCCATCCACCGGACAGACCGGAGCCACTATGCAATGAGATCTGCTCCATTCATCATAGGAACATGGGCTAGGTGAGTGTTTCCTGTGTGGAGGGCACAGCATGGGGCATTACACTCTATGTGGTGCACATGTAAGGGGCATTATACAGTATAAAAGCAAAAGTATATCATTTCTACCGTATGAGGAACACAGCAGGAGGCATTAAGCTGTATGGGGACACATGGGGAAATTATATTATATGAGAGGCACAGCAGAGGGCAATATAATGTGTGAGAAGAACATCAGGGGTATCATACTGTATGGGGGTCAGATAAGGGGCTTCATATTGTGCGGGGTGGGTGTGGGGGTACATAAGGGGTCACCATATTAGTGGTGTGATAGGGCAGAGCTCAGTTGTGCGACAGGGGCCTCTAGATATAACTTAGCTTGGGGCCCCAAAATATGCCAATTCGCCCCTAAATGTATCTTGAGGCAATGCTCTATAAGCTAAATGCAGCATCACAAATCTGTCTACTTTAGGAAGACTAGTTCAGGACTAGGATCCAGCATCTATGCAAATAATCACATTCTCTAACAGAAATGAAAGGACCTGAAATGTTTTTGTATTTTACAGCGAGGCCATGGGCACGTTTTTATTGCATGTACTTTTTACAAATAAACTGCATTAGGTTTGTTCCTGTGGCTGAATGGGTATGCATTTCTGTAGCTATAGAATAGTGGAGACTGTTATAACAGCAAAGTGGGGGCCATATCCATGGTTGTGCAATTAGATGTTCAGCAAACCCACCTGACTGCACTGTTCAGATTTTTTACAATAAAAAAGTCATATAAACTGTTCACATTTTTCCAGATTGCTTATGTTTTATTCCTAAATTGAGTTTTTCTCTATAGATGCGATGCAATAACATCCCCCAAAAAATGGCCAAAAAACAGGCTACATTTTTCAAAAAACACCACGAACCCCTAAAAACACCATAGCTGAATTTACAGAATGGCATTAATCAAGGCTGGGCATGCTCTCCTGATTGACAACGGTTCAGTGCGGAACCCTCCAACAATGCCATACTAAACGTCATGGTATGCAGTTGTAATGTTGTTATAGAAGATTGCAGTGAAGAAGAAAAATTTAAATTCCATATGCCACTAACCCAAATTGAATAGCACCTAAGATGGTGCAAAAATAACTGAAAAAGAGAGAGGAGAAAATACAGTATACACTCAAGATGCTTTGTTCAGGAGATGCATGAATTTGTAGCATAGATGTAATTAGCACATAAGATGATGTCCACAATACCACCATCTAGTGTCTAAAAACGAAATTGCATTACACATTGTAACCAAACCTCTTTCCTACTGGACTATTACCACTTCATATCTGAATAATAACAGCATATAAATATATCCTCTTTTTATGATAAATTCCAAGTAAAACCCTGCAATAACAGCACTGCCTATGACTGTACACTAAGCCTATGTATAGCTTATAACAATTTTATTTTAAGGGAGCCTCTACCCTTTGTTGACAATGTAATCAGTATTGACAGGTGAATTTCAGGGGTTAAACAGCCAAGTTATGAGGTTTCCTCATGTTCTGCCTAGACTATGGACACATTTGACATGAACTACTGTAATTTTACATATGTCAGTGGTTACCTTGAAAAAAAAAATATATATAAGCGTCATTATTTCTTAATTCATGCTTAGAGCCCTGATGTTCAGTTTACAACTTGCTCCTAGTCTCAGACTTTTCTTATGTCAGTGAGCTGGATCTGTGTGCCCAGGATGCTGCGATAACACCGATCACAGACACTTAACCCCTCAGATGCTGTGGTCAGTTGTGAACACGGCATTTGCCTTTCCCTGGGAGCGTTGCTCTCCTGGGCCTAAACGACTCTGCCACACAGAGTTCAGGGGAGCTGTTCGTTCCTTGTGGTAGCTTTGAGTCTAAAGGCTCAAAGGCTTACTACAGCGACGTTCCTATAATGCCCAGCCAGAGGAATATAATAAAACTCTCATAAGCTGCAATGGTAATTCATTGCAGTCTATGGGAAAAGTTATCTGATAATTGTATTTTCAAATCTCCTAGGGGGACGTAAAAAAAAATATATAAAAAAACTAAAAATTCAAAAAAAGCCTTTTCCCCATACTCAAAATCATAAAAAGATCATTTGTGTTGTAAGATCCCAAAATGCCTGTACTATTAAAATAGAAATGTATTTGTTCCATACATTGAAAAATGTAAAGGAAAAAAATCTGAATGGCCGATTCTGCATTCTTTTGTTGCTTCACCTCCCCCAAAAATTGATTTTTTTTTTTTTTAAATGATCTATTTCTTCTTAGTCTCAGCTGTTTTCATTTGGGATACTGTGTAATGTATATTTGGGATGGCACGAATTAGCCTGCTGTCTTTCTATAAGACACAGTTTCCATTCTCTCATCCAAGCCAAATAGCCTCAGATCCAAGAAGGATATTTACTCTCCATGAAAGTGCAATATGAACCTTAAATTCATAGAATTATCACTAATATAATCCGTAAACTCAAAATATTTTCCTGTTTACAAATAAAAATTAAATCATCTATAGCAGGCTGCGACGGGGACGAGCCTCCCTAGCATTGGGCTACTCCCCCCCCCCCCCCCCCCCGTATGTTTTGATCCACATGATGTGGAGATGTAGTGGCGGCCGTGCGGGTATCAGGAGTGACATGGGTGCAAGGGAGCGGGTATAAGTATAATCTATATGAGAGGCCCGGGCATAGACTTTGGATAAAGTGTTAGCTCCTACTCTCAGCTATACCCCTCCTGCAGACACTGAGCTAATCAGTTTGTACGAAAGTAGTAGGAGCAGCCAGGAGAAGCCAACAGAAAACAATAAAAAGTAAGAAAGGCGAAGATGGGTCAGAATCAAGAACCGGAGGGACCCTTCAAGGAGAGCCAACAATGTACTTACGGGGTGGGAGCTGTCCCCCCCAATGAACTCAGCGAGAAAAGGATTTTACAGGCAAGACAAAAATTCTACTTTCTCGCTCGTATCATTGGGGGACACAGAAGACCATGGGACGTTAAAGAACAGTACCATGGGGAGGCAACAAGACCACAACGAATCCAAGGCCTGTCATAAGGCCCGCACAGAATTGCGGGGGGAAGAACACACCCGGAACCCTGAAAAAGGACAGGAAGAGCCATTCCCAGGAAGGCCAGCCAGAGAGCGTATGAATACCCAGATTCCCAAGCTGGACAGAAGAAAAACAGCCTCGGGGACATAAGCCACGGCTTAGGAGACTTCGGAAGAAGTGGAGAGCACACCGAATATCCACAAGATGGACAAGAATGAAAACAAGTTGGGCGCCAGAGCAAACAAGGCAAATACGGAATATACTGGAGAGAGAAAACATACCGTAGCCTGGGCCCAGAAGACTACTAAGGAAGGTGATACCCAAGGACCAGCACCCCGGGAAAAGACCCCCCCTAGAGTGATCAACAGTCACAATATGGCATGAGAAGAAAACAAACTGAAAATGGTGTCTGGATATCAAGGGCCAGAGAACTGCGGACGTGACAAATCTTGCCCCCCCATGGGGGAAGAAGTAGAGGTGTCAGAAGGCAACAACCCCCAACTTCATACCAGGCTGTCATGGGAACAAGGCAGTGGAACCGACTCAAAAAAACGCAAAAAAATTAGACCTACAGCCAAGGGGTTTGTCTCATAAGAGTGTTCCTAAAGGAGAATGACAATGTGGTAAGCAGAGACATGGAGAGGAGGACCTTAAGCTCCATAACAAGAGAAGAGAGAAGCCATCTGATACTTATGGAAGGCTGCCTGAACTGGCAGACCTAACCGGAAGGTAAAGAAAAAGTACTGAGGCCAAGGGAACAGGTACAAGCAACGTACATGTCTGAAAACATAAAAGTTGCATAAACCCATCAGACACTATCGACCACCACTGCGGACCAACTCCGCCTAAAGAAGAAGAGAAGAAGGCTATGAGAGGAATGTACAAAACGGCCAGACCGGAACCAGATATAGGATAAATACTGAGCCAGGAAGGGAGTGCGGACGTAGAACGCCACAAAGTCCCAGAAAAAAACGGTAACTGAACCATACTATCTGTGCAGATTGACCACAGCAGAAAGGGGGCCTACAAGAACCCAATGGCTATGGAAACTGGCCAAGCAAGCAGAAACAGTATCTTGGGAAGTGCAACTACTCGCCTTGCGGAAGGGGAGAAGTAGAAGAGGCTGATACGGTTCAGTAGAGAACTAGTGTAAGTGGTGACAATAAGGACAGTACGACCGCTGTACCCGGTGAGGGAAGTAGTGCAGATAACTCACAGAGGAAAACTGGATAAGTGCATACTCAAACTTCCACAAGGAGGGAACGCTGATGCTGTCACCCTAGCAGATGGTAGAGGCAATGCACGACATGTGACAGGAACAAGGCGCTAAACCAGCGCCACAGAAATCGGTAGGTTATACCAGGTAAACCGCACTAGTGCCCACCAGAAGTGAGCACACCCATCACCAGTAGCATGGCTTGGTATGGGCATTTGACCAGCGCCATAAGGAATAAGTGAAGCTATCAGCCACCACCTCAGGAATCCCATACATACCATGCCTGGTAAATGTGTTGCAGAAAACCACACAAAATGCCAGGGTCGATACCCCACATAGAGGAAGGGGATGCGGAAAGAACCTCCGGTGCCGCGCCCACTGACAATGCGTCCTCCAAGCCAGAACCAGTGACTGTCGGCACAAAAATTCCCCCTGGGAAGGGGTCACACAGTAGTAGCCACGGAACAGGAGTAGCCCAAAAATCTACAGCCAGCGCAAAGACTGCCTCATAGGGGGAGGCCATACCAGCACCCATGGCCTCTCTAGAGGGGAGACTCCATCTGAAAATGAGGTCAAACAGCAGTAGCCAACATGAACTGTTGTTAGCGCAATACTCCACCGGGGAAGGAAGAAAACTGGCAACCCGTGCAGATGTTCCACCTATTAAAAGGAGTGTGGACGCCAAGCGTGCCAAGGAAAAGCAACAATATTAGAATGCTCTGCATGGGGACTCAAGGCACGAGGAGAGGCATATCGTGGGTCAACACCCTTGAAAGACCGAGGCTGCCACGTAGGGTCCCGACCCCAATCCGTACAATGACTACCTGAGGAAAAGAATAGTGTGAAAGTAGTCATAGTGTCCCGTGGTAGTGCCAAAATACTGCCTATGATGGGGGGGTAAGGCGATTGTCTGTGTCTAGCAAGGAGACCACCCTTCGAACGGGATGGAATGCGACAAGGGGATAATGCGATAGAGCGGAAGATTCCAGAGGTAGTGGGAATACTCCGCCTATGGAAAGAGGGGAGCCCGACAAGATGTAGAGTATCCACTGGTAGAACAAGGACCACTGGTTGTGGAACTACCCCGCCGATGGAAGGAGGGAAATGCTTCAGGATCTTACAGTATGCAGGTGTGGTACCCATCTCCACCTAAGAAAGACGGATAATGTAACAAGATAAACAGTTTCCAGTGGTAGTGTAGTTACTCCACTGACGGAAAAAGGGAAACCCGACAGATGTACAGGGTCCACTGGTAGTGCAGGCACTACTAGTTGTGCAACTACTCCGTCAATAGAAGGAAGGTAATGCAACAGGAGCTACCTACCATATGTTATTGTGGTGCAACTAGTCCACCAATAGAAGGTGGAAATCCAACCGGACAGAAGATAACCAGGATTAGTGCAATTACTCCGCCTGCAGAAGGGATAATGCGACAGAACATATGGTCTCCGGTGGAAGTGCAATTACTCCGCCTAAAGAAGGAGAGTAATGCTACAGTCTGTATAGGATCCAGTGGTAGCGCAATTACTCCATGGAATTAGGATAATGTCACAGAATGTACAGTACCCAGTGGAAGTGTAAATACACCCACTATGGAAGGAGGGCAATGCTACCGTGAATATATGATCCAGTGGTAGTGCCAATACTCCTCCTATGGAAGGAGGGTAATGGTACAGGATGTACAGTATCCAGTGGTATTGCTAGTACTCCGCCTATAAAAGAAGAGTAATGTGACAGGCTGTACAGTATCCAGTGGTGAAGTAAATACTCCGCCTATGGAAAGAGGCCTTGCTATCGGATGTATAGGGTCCCATGTGCAAATACTTTGCCTATGAAAAAAGAGCAATGATATAGAATGAATAGGATCCAGTGGTAGCGCAAATACTCCGCCTAAGAAAGAAGGGTAATGCTACAGGCTGTACAGTATCCAGTGGTAGTGCAAGTACTCCGCCTATGAAGGAGGGTAATGCTACAGGTTGGACAGTATCCAGAGGTAGTGCAAGTGATGAAGACGCCCTAAATTAGAGCATTTGAGATACACTCTGGTGCTCCAAATCAATGTACCCCCAGGGGGTTAATCTCCATGCGTGGTTGAGAGACTAGACACTGACCCTGGAGCTGGTCAAAGCAATCTCTAACTTTTATTACACTGAGTAAGTGGTATATGTATCTTCAGAAAAGGGCAGTACTTTCTGAGGCCCAGGCATTATTTCATTGGCTCAAAAGAAAGAAGAGATAAGAGAGAGGAGATAATACACCTGCATCTGCGCACTGGGCACTACTTTGGAATGTGAACTAATGTAAACATCTGGTTACCATCGCCATTTTGTAATGGCATTTATCCTAACACTAATACTGCATACGTCATATGTGACACTTCAAGGAGGTGCTTCTCTATAGGCAGTGAATAATAGGTATATATCATCAACCCATATGATTGGCTTATGCATTCCTCCACAATCTATACACCTATACAAAGATGAGAAAACAGACACTTCTCACAGCACAGCTCTTTGCCGTCCCCCCCCCCCCCTCTTCTCCAGTCTTGAAACAAAGAGAGGGGTGGGAGGCACTTGAAAAAGAAAAAGTTAACTCATTACAGTCCTAGAGATACAAAATATAGAATAAAATTCACTCATCTTTAACAGTCCCCCCTTGAATTTCATTCTCTCCCTAAACCTAAACATCTGTCCCAATGCTCCGACATCCTCTTCACCAGCTTCCACGACAAGCCATACCTAGCGAACAGCCTCCCGTGACACTGGATTTGAGCATGGGGAAGTCAGATGATCTTTCCCTAACTGGCGTTGACATTATATGGGGGGACTGGAGGTCATCAGTGCTTCTGATTTTCTGGATCAATGTTTTCATACAATTTTTTCCATATTCTTTTGAGTCATGATAAACAGTCACACAAGGGAAAACCAGTCTCAACACTTCCTTGAAATCAATCCAATTATGCTTTTCTTTGAGCTTCACTGTGCTTGTGGTCAACGACACTCGGAATGGACCATCAAACCAGGGTTTTAGGACTTTTCTAACGTGTCTTTTACTACCACCCAATCTCCAGACACAAGTGGGTGGGTTCCTGGTACTTTATCAAAACCTGGAAGTGAAGCAAAAACTCGAAAATGTACTTTAGTCAAATGTTTGTACAAAACTGATCACATAATCTGTCAGACAACCATGTTGCATCTGAAGCTGCTGTGGGAAATAAAATCCTATCCTAGGGGCTGACCCAAAAAGGACCTTATAGGGACAAAGGCCTGTGTCACAGTTAGGCGTATACCTTACTAAAAGAGGGCTACCAGCAGGCACTCTATTAAGGCTTTTGAATCTTTAACTTCAGTTCCTTTTCCCTACTCTACGCTGCTTTGTGGATGGTACGAAGCATGTAAGGCCTGTACTACACCCAAAACCTTCATCATCTCCTGCATCACTTCACCTGTGAAGTGAACACCTGTGTCACTTTCAATGATCTAAGGTACCCCATACCTGCACACAACTTCGGCCATAATCTTCTTTACTTCTTTGGGTACGGTTTTGGCCATCCTGAAAACAAGTCATCACATATCAATACATACTCATACATACCCACCTTGGGTAGTTGAAGGTAGTCTGCAAACGTTGAAACAGATACAAAAAGCAAGAAGTGTTTCTTGGGTACCTTAACCACCTTGCCCACGTTGTTCTGGGCACAAATCATTTATCCTTTAGTATGTCTGACTGTTACAGTGCTGAACCCTGGGGCGTACAATATGCTACGTACTAAATCACACATAGCAGTTTTTGTCTGGTGCATCACTCCATGGGTTGCCTGTGCCATCGTGGAGTAGAGGGACCTGGGAAGGCAAAGTTTCCCTTCTTATTTGTAGTCCCCCCTTTTCCATCCACCAGTCCCTTTCCTCCTTCCCCATCTAGTTCTGTAAGGTCTTAAGAACTTTCGGGAGACAGGAGGAGTTATTTCAGGGACCTGAACTGTGGCCACTTAAGACAGGGGTCTGCTTAGGTAATTTGGCAGCAATTTTTCCCGCCTGATCTGCCGTGGCTTTCCCCTTTGCCTCCTCTACATCTGTTTACACTGGCCTTTCGTTGCTATCATCACCCCTCATGTTAGTGACAAGAGGGCTTCCATCAGAGACCTCACTGCTTCCCCATTTTCGATGGGTTTACCTGAAGCGATCAAGGAGTCTTTGGCTTTCCATATGGGCCCATAGTCATGGGCTATCCCAAAAGCACACCTGGAATCAGTGTAAATGTTGGCTGTTTTTCCATCTGCATATCTGCAAGCCATCTTTAGAGTCTTTTAGCTCCACTTCTTGAGCAGACATGTGTGGTAGTTCAAGTTTAATCACCACTGCCCAACCTGTGTACAGTCGTGGCCAAAGGTTTTGAGAATTAGATAAATATTGGAAATTGGAAAAGTTGCTGCTTAAGTTTTTATAATAGCAATTTGCATATACTCCAGAATGTTATGAAGAGTGATCAGATGAATTGCATAGTCCTTCTTTGCCATGAAAATTAACTTAATCCCCAAAAAAACTTTCCACTGCATTTCATTGCTGTCATTAAAGGACCTGCTGAGATCATTTCAGTAATCGTCTTGTTAACTCAGGTGAGAATGTTGACGAGTACAAGGCTGGAGATCATTATGTCAGGCTGATTGGGTTAAAATGGCAGACTTGACATGTTAAAAGGAGGCTGATGCTTGAAATCATTGTTCTTCCATTGTTAACCATGGTGACCTGCAAAGAAACGTGTGCAGCCATCATTGCGTTGCATAAAAATGGCTTCACAGGCAAGGATATTGTGGCTACTAAGATTGCACCTCAATCAACAATTTATAGGATCATCAAGAACTTCAAGGAAAGAGGTTCAATTCTTGTTAAGAAGGCTTCAGGGCGTCCGAGAAAGTCCAGCAAGCGCCAGGATCGTCTCCTAAAGAGGATTCAGCTGCGGGATCGGAGTGCCACCAGTGCAGAGCTTGCTCAGGAATGGCAGCAGGCAGGTGTAAGTGCATCTGCACGCACAGTGAGGCGAAAACTTTTGGAAGATGGCCTGGTGTCAAGAAGGCCAGCAAAGCTGCCACTTCTCTCCAAAAAAACATCAGGGACAGATTGATCTTCTGCAGAAAGTATGGTGAATGGACTGCTGAGGACTGGGGCAAAGTCATATTCTCCGATGAAGCCTCTTTCCGATTGTTTGGGGCATCTGGAAAAAGGCTTGTCCGGAGAAGAAAAGGTGAGCACTACCATCAGTCCTGTGTCATGCCAACAGTAAAGCATCCTGAGACCATTCATGTGTGGGGTTGCTTCTCATCCAAGGGAGTGGGCTCACTCACAACTTTGCCCAAAAACACAGCCATGAATAAAGAATGGTACCAAAACACCCTCCAACAATCCAACAACAGTTTGGTGAAGAACAATGCATTTTCCAGCACGATGGAGCACCGTGCCATAAGGCAAAAGTGATAACTAAGTGGCTTGGGGACCAAAACGTTGACATTTTGGGTCCATGGCCTGGAAACTCCCCAGATCTTAATCCCATTAAGAACTTGTGGTTAATCCTCAAGAGGCAGGTGGACAAACAAAAACCCACTAATTCTGACAAACTCCAAGAAGTGATTATGAAAGAATGGGTTGCTATCAGTCAGGAATTGGCCCAGAAGTTGATTGAGAGCATACCCAGTCGAATTGCAGAGGTCCTGAAAAAGAAGGGCCAACACTGCAAATACTGACTCTTTGCATAAATGTCATGCAATTGTCGATAAAAGCCTTTGAAACGTATGAAGTGCGTGTAATTATATTTCACTACATCACAGAAACAACTGAAACAAAGATCTAAAAGCAGTTTAGCAGCAAACTTTGTGAAAACTAATATTTGTGTCATTCTCAAAACTTTTGGCCACGACTGTAGTACCTGCCATCCTGGCCATACCTCGATCCATCCACAAAGAGCACATGATCTACATTACCTAATGACTGATTTGCCAAATCCCACTACCTCTTGTGACATCATCTGCAAACAGTCAGGAGCCTCTTCCTTTGAATCTGGAAGAAAAGTTTAAGTTTAAAGTGTGGTGCCCTAACTCTTCCCTCCCCCCTTGGTCCAGAGGCAACAGGGTGGCTGGGTCCGAAGTATTACACCTTTGGAGAGCAACATTGTCAGGCAACAAATTGGAACACTGCATTCTCAAATAACGGGCGACAAAACAATCATTTGGATTGTACGTTCATGAGGATAGATGTAATATCACCATCACTTTGTGGTTCAGAACTATCTCAGAGCTTTCATCAAGCATAGCTAGTACAACTACTACAGCTCTGATGCAGAAAGGGGCACCTCTGGCCACGGGATCAAGTCTGGCTGAATAATATGCTACGGGGCGTTATTGCTGGCCATGCAGTTGGGTGAGGACAGCTGAGTCATGGCCACTCACTTGATAACAACACAATCTAAATGTAATAATCTGATAGGCCCAGTGTGGGGGAACACAAAATTGCCAGCTCTAGGCATAAAAAGCATCTACCACCTCATCTGTAAGGCGGTAGGGACTAAAGGACAAATCAATCACAGTGGAGTGAGTAGAGGTAATGGGAACCTGAGCCAACAAGGTGTGTGTGTGTATTGGGCACGATGTGGGTGTTAGAAACTGTGGCTTCATTAACGGCATGTAGGTTATGTACCATCCAATGGTGAGTGGTTTTGCTTTTCTCAGCTTCTAGGAGTACTGATACAAACATGGACCAGGGAATTTTATCAATAATGGCCAACAAACAAAGTTCCTGGTCGTTGAGGGCACCTGTAAGCTTCACAGTGCCGTCCTCCTGATATGAGATACCAGCATGCACTTTTGCAAGCAAATCTGCACCCAGGAGGCAACAAGGGGCTTTACCACTGACCAGCAAACGGGCAAGCGCATCTTGGTTAGGGGTAAATCTAATATGGATGGTTTCTGTTGAAAAGGGTGCGTACTACTTTCCCATCCACTTCTACCCAAAGACTGGTGTCCTTGGAGAGTAAATCAGGGGAGGCCATGTTTGCTGTGCACAACTGTCTTGGCTGCTCCAGTATCAATCAAAAACGGGACTACTTCTTTATCACCCAAAGTGAGGGATATCATTGGGCCAGACTGAATCTGCTAAAAATGTTTAAAAGTAGAGCCGATACTGGATTTCCTGTTTCCTAATCTTGATCTAACTCCCCCTCACCTGTCTTTGTGTTTTCCTTATGACAAAAAAACATGGGTGTCTGTGGGGACGGACAGTGATCCGGGCATGGTCAACATAGAATACAATCCTCTCGTGTGGTGTGGACGAGGAGTACCACACGCAGCACAACACTCTCTCTTCTGGGATCTGGGTCCCACAGACTCTGCAGGCCCATCTCACAGGACCATTATAGGGTGGCAGACTTACTTTTTCCTCACTTCAATGAGGCGTTTCACATCAGGGCTGAAGCAATGCCAAAGGAACACTACCTATGGTTGGCACCACTGAACCACCCAATGCTCCTTGATGTTACTCTGCATTTTGGCTTACAGAAGTATCCAACTTTTCTTATCGCGGAATTAATAGACTGGAAAACAGGACTTCTCATCTTCCATGGGAGTGTCTTATAACTAGGGGATGGTCACAAGGGCTGTCGTTGTCTGTAACGTCCACCCCTATCCTCCTCCCTCCGCTCTGAGTCATCTAAGGCTACTTTCACACTTGCGTTCGGGGTTCTGCTTGTGAGTTCCGTTTGAAGGCTCTCACCAGCGGCCCCGAATGGATCCGTACAGCCCCAATGCATTCTGAGTGGATGCGGATCCGCTCAGAATGCATCAGTTTGGCACCGTTTGGCCTCCGTTCCGCTCAGCAGGCGGACACCCGAACGCAGCTTGCAGCGTTTTCGTGTCCGCCTGGCCGTGCGGAGCCAAACGGATCCGTCCAGACTTACAATGCAAGTCAATGGGGACGGATCCGTTTGACGTTGACACAATATGGTGCAATTGCAAACGGATCCGTCCCCCATTGACTTTCAATGTAAAGTCAGGAGTCCCTATTAATATACCATCAGATCGGAGTTTTCTCCAATCCGATGGTATATTTTAACTTGAAGTGTCCCCATCACCATGGGAACGCCTCTATGTTAGAATATACCATCGTATTTGAGTTAGATCGTGAAACTCAGATCCTACAGTATATTCTAACACAGAGGCGTTCCCATGGTGATGGGGACGCTTCAAGTTAGAATATACTAAAAGGACTGTGTACATGACTGCCCCCTGCTGTCTGGCAGGTGCTGCCAGGCAGCAGGGGGCAGACCCCCCCTCCCTCCCCTGTATTTAACTCATTGGTGGCCAGTGCGGCCCCCCTCCCTCCCCTGTATTTAACTCATTGGTGGCCAGTGCGGCCGGCCCCTCCTCCCTCCCTTCCTTTCCCTATATTTAACTCATTGGTGGCCAGTGCGGCCGGCCCCCCCTCCCCCCCTGTTTTTAACTCATTGGTGGCCAGTGCGGCCGGCCCCCCCCTCCCCCCCTGTTTTTAACTCATTGGTGGCCAGTGCGGCCGGCCCCCCCTCCCTCCCCCCCCCTGTTTTTAACTCATTGGTGGCCAGTGCGGCCGGCCCCCCCCCTAATTAAAATGACCGAACCATGGCAGTCCTGACTGCCATGGTTACTTAGCAATTTTAGAAGCATTATACTTACCTGCGATGTCTGTGACCTGCCGGGCGCTCCTCCT
Source organism: Bufo bufo (assembly GCF_905171765.1). Taxonomy (NCBI): domain Eukaryota; kingdom Metazoa; phylum Chordata; class Amphibia; order Anura; family Bufonidae; genus Bufo; species Bufo bufo. The sequence goes on from NC_053390.1 coordinate 210,878,561, forward strand.
ACTGGTAAGTGAAAGGTCTGTGCGGCGCATTGCTTATAGCACAGACCTTTCACTTACCAGTAGGAGGAGCGCCCGGCAGGTCACAGACATCGCAGGTAAGTATAATGCTTCTAAAATTGCTAAGTAAACATGGCAGCCAGGAATGCAGTAGCGTCCTAGTTGCCATGGTTACCGATCGGAGTCCCAGCGATTAAACTGGGACTCCGATCGGAACTCTCCGCTGCCACCAATGAGTTAAAAACAGGGGGGGAGGAAGGGGGGCTGGCCGCACTGGCCACCAATGAGTTAAAAACAGGGGGGGAGGGAGGGGGAGGCGGCTGCACTGGCCACCAATGAGTTAAAAACAGGGGGAGGGGGGGCGCCGCACTGGCCACCAATGAGTTAAATATAGGGGAGGGAGGGGGGCCGGCCACACTGGCCACCAATAAGTTAAATACAGGGGAGGGAGGGAGGGGGGGCCGCACTGGCCACCAATGAGTTAAATACAGGGGAGGGAGGGGGGGGTCTGCCCCCTGCTGCCTGGCAGCACCTGCCAGGCAGCAGGGGGCAGTCATGTACACAGTTCTTTTAGTATATTCTAACTTGAAGCGTCCCTATCACCATGGGAACGCCTCTGTGTTAGAATATACTGTCGGATCTGAGTTTTCACGAAGTGAAAAATCAGATCTGAAAAAAACAGTTATGCAGACTGATCCGTTCTGAACGGATGCAAGCGTTTGCATTATAGCAGCGGATCCATCTGTACAGACACCAGACGGATCCGCTCCTAACGCAAGTGTGAAAGTAGCCTAAGTCCACCCCTTTCAGTCGGACGCTGTGGTCCTCCTTTTGTCCGTCAGTAATGTGCCAGCTGTCCATTAGAACAGAGCTCTGATGTTTAGCACAACACTTAACATGTAAGACGTAACTTCAAACATTGAAACAAACAGATCTGACAATACAGACATGAACACACAAAGGGCCAATAAGAAACTTTTCATTGACTTCAATTTAAAAAAAATGTACAGCTCAATCAAAACTGTTGGCCCCAATAAAAAAAAAAATTATAATCTTCCAAGAAAAATAAAATAAAATCCTCAATGCACATATTATTTTAAAAAAAAAACTAATATCGTACTCCATACACATTCACATTTTCATGTACTCATTTTCACAAACAGCTAATAACCACGCCCTTATACATAAAATATGCATTCACAGCACTGCTAAAAACATCCATCAGTCGTCACACATTTTCAACTCCACTACAACTCAAAGCCACACCCATTCACATTCCATTGAATCATGTATCTTCCAACCCAGTCACACAATTTCTTTGTTACATTCCAAAACTTGCAGCACAGACAAACACAGCTTTCCTGGAAACAGATATCCACACCACCCCCAGAATTGCTGATGGTCTGTCACTGTTTGTGCTGCGTTTTCCAATGTCTTCTGGTCTCCACTCTGTGATTAATCAACTCTTATAAGAAGACAATATACATGTTATAATAATAGTCATTTTGTTAAAAGCTGGATTCCCACATTACTCTGCTTGGGAAAGAAGAAAGAAAATTATTGAACAATTCTTCGTCTTGTATAATATATTACACATCACTTACTCTGCATGATTCCCTGCCCGCTTCCCTTATCTCAGGAATGTTTTTGTGTGAAGGCGGGGGAAGTGAATCTCTGTAGCTCACACTAGATACATACAATACTTATCCATTAACTGACCATCTTTTACTGCTGTAATCTCTAATGCTAGTGCTAGGATCTTCCCTATTTAAAACACACACATATCATTAGGGTAACAAAACTTAACCAGTTCATTTCTGAACATTTAACACAAGCGCCTGTCACGGATGGTGTACAGGAAACAAGACAATACCATACAAACAATGTCTCTCTGGATCCACAACTAAGGAACAAAGGGAGACCCCTGCAATAGACCTGCCGCTCTCCCTCACTGCTCAGCCTATGCGAACACCCCAAAGGTGGATGGCCGCATCCACGTTCCTCGGCTATCTATTACCTGAAGACCCTACAATAGTGAAGGGACACGGCCACCGGCTCCCTACACTGACACGGAGGGAGTCAGGGTCACCTGGATCCAGAAAAGACAAAATCATAAATACATAAACAGCACTTATCTTGCAGACGAATGACGACTGACGACTGGGAACAGGGAACTGGGAACTGGGAACAGCATGCGCACACACACTCCAGGAAGTTGTATCAGCCGCACACTACTGCATTATGGGGAGGAACTTAAAGGGTAGCGATCAGTCTAACTGCATGACAGCTGAGATAGACTAACGAGATGAGAAACTAAACCAAAACAAAGAAATTCAAGGAGGAGGATCTGAGAAGCTCCTGTGAGTGCTTCTCAGCTGTCTGGCTGTGACAGTACCCCTCCCTCTAGGAGTGGACTCCGGACACTCAGGGCCCACCTTCTCAGGGTGGGACCTATGGAAAGCCCTGATGAGACGAGAGGCCTTAATGTCCGTCACTGGGACCCACATCCTCTCCTCAGGACCATAACCCTCCCAATGAACGAGGTACTGGAGGGAACCGCGGACAAGACGAGAATCCACAATCCTAGAGACCTGAAATTCAAGATTTCCATCAACCATAATCGGAGGAGGAGGCAAAGGCGAGGGTACAATAGGTTGAACATAAGGTTTCAATAGGACTTATGAAAAACATTATGGATCTTCCAAGTCTGAGGAAGATCAAGACGGTAGGGCAACAGGATTGATGACAGACAGGATCTTGTAAGGCCCAATAAACCTAGGACCCAACTTCCAGGAGGGAACCTTCAATTTGATATTCTTGGTAGACAACCACACCCAGATCACCAACATTCAGGTCCGGGACCAGACACACGTCTCTTATCCGCCCACACGCTTATATCTCTCACTCATGCTCTTTAGATTATCCTGAATATTTTGCCAATAGATGACAAAGACGAGGAGGAATCGTCCTCATCAGGCAAACCAGAAGAGCCCTCTCCCGAGAAAGTCCCAAACTGCGGATGGAACCCATATGCACCAAAAAATGGTGACTTATCAGAGGACTCCTGACGACGGTTATTTAAAGCAAACTCAGCAAGGGACAAAAAAAGAACACCAATCCTCCTGATTCTCCGCCACAAAACAGCACAGATATGTCTCCAGATTCTGATTGACGCGCTCTGTCTGGCCATTCGACTGCGGATGGAAAGCAGAAGAGAATGACAACCGAACCCCCAAGCGAGAACAGAAAGCCTTCCAGAATCTGAAAACAAACTGCGTGCCCCTATCAGAGACTATGTCTGAAGGAATCCCATGCAATTTGACAATGTGGTCAATAAATGCCTGCGCCAGCGTCTTAGCATTGGGCAAACCAGGAAAAGGGATAAAATGCACCATTTTGCTAAAACGGTCCACCACCACCAGAATCACAGACTTCCCCGAGGAACGAGGCAAGTCCATTATGAAGTCCATGGACAGATGTGTCCAAGGACGGGAAGGAATGGGCAAAGGAAGGAGAGGACCTGATGGCCTTGAATGAGGGACCTTGGCACGAGCGCAAGTCTCGCAAGCTGCCACAAAACCCTCAACCGACTTACGAAGCACAGGCCACCAGAATCTCCGAGCGATGAGATCCAGTGTGGCTCTTGCCCCCGGGTGCCCAGCAAGGACCGTGTCGTGGTGTTCTTTAAAAATCTTGTGTCTCAAAGCGAGAGGCACAAACAACCTCCCAGGAGGACAAAGATCAGGAGCTTCTGACTGGGCTGCCTGCACCTCTGCCTCCAATTCAGGAAAAAGAGCAGAGACCACCACACCTTCAGCCAAAATGGGACCCGGGTCTTCAAAATTCCCACCTCCCGGAAAACAACGTGACAGGGCATCTGCCTTCACATTCTTAACCCCAGGGTGGAACGTAACGGGAACAGGGAACTGGGAACTGGGAACTGGGAACTACAAGCAAACGGAAAACCTTCAATTTCCGCCCTCAACCCTGCCAATAGTAACAGACGGAACATTTTTTAAAAGATTTTTTCCTTTTTGTCTCTTTATTACTCCCAGGAAAACTGCCTGAATCTCCTAGAGGGACAACATTTGCCAGATGATTTATACCTCCACAACAAAAACAAACCCTCCCCTGCGGGCTGAATCTTCTATTGTCAGAGGCAATCAACCCCAGCTGCATGGACTCCTGCTCAGAAGGGGCTGACAGCGACTGAGACCCCTGTGCACAGAATGAGACCCGCTGCACTGTCCCGGGACTGAGTATTGACAGGAAGGAGAGATCTCTCCTCTCTCTCTAAGACGCCTGTCAATACGAACAGCCTGAGACATAGCAGAATCCAAGGAGGTAGGTCTTTCATGAAAGGCAAATGCATCTTTCAATCCCTCTGAAAGACCATAGCAAAATTGACTTCGGAGTGCAGCATCATTCCAACCCGTATCTGCTGCCCATCTCCGAAATTCTGAACAGTATACTCTGCGGATTGTTTACCCTGGCATAACAGACGTAGTCTAGACTCAGCCAGAGCAATACGATCCGGATCATCATATATCTGACCAGGGCTAAAAAGAATTCATCCACTGAACGAAGGGGCCGTGCCCCCTCCGGCAGCGAAAAGGCCCAGGACTGAGCGTACCCCTGAGCAGCGATATAATGATCCCCACCCTCCGTTCTTTATCACCAGAAGAATGGGGAAGAAGGCGAAAATGGAGTTTGCAAGCTCTCTAAAACGCACAAAATTTCTCACTACCCCCGGAGAACGTATCCGGGAGCGAGATCTTAGGCTCAGCACAAACTCCATGAACGCAAGCTGAACCGGTCACTTGAAACTGAGAAAAAGTCTTACGGAGATCAGCCTACCTCCAAAGAAAGACCCTGAAAGCGTTCAGCCAAAAGTGAAACCGGATCCATGCTTGAGACGGTTTTGGCGGCTGATAATGTCACGGATGGTGTACAGGAAACAAGACAATACCATATAAACAATGTCTCTCTGGATCCACAACTAAGGAACAAAGGGAGACCCCTGCAATAGACCTGCCGCTCTCCCTCACTGCTCAGCCTATGCGAACACCCCAAAGGTGGATGGCCGCATCCACGTTCCTCGGCTATCTATTACCTGAAGACCCTACAATAGTGAAGGTGTCACTACCAGAGCTTTGGGACGTTCTCACAGCTCTGTTTCTCCACCCCTGTGATGATGTCACTACTAGAGCTGGGAGGCGTTCTCACTACTCTGTTTACTTCTGGTTTCTTTCACCACAGCTGTCCTTCATGTGTTTGATTTCCTTCTCTTTATATCACCCCTCCTCCTATGATAGGATGTGGATTATAGTTCTCACTTCAGTTGTGGCTCTTGCTTTGGTTTCTTCACTTGTAGCTATCAGTCCACTGGACCTGTGTTCTGCTGCAGCTAGCACTTCGGATTTTGCCAGCCTGTCCTTGGATCCGTCTTCTCTGCGGCTACAACACCTTCAGCTAAGTCTGCAGACATTGTTGTATTCCTGTTTTGTTTTCTGACTGGATCTGGAGGTGGCCACGGTTCCCTCCATATACTGAGTAGGGCACTGGTGGCCGTGCCCCTTCCACTATTGTAGGGGTTACAGTGGTCATTAGTCTTAGGCACGTGGGCATGCCTCGTTCCGCCTTTTGGATCCGGGCATGTGCTTTAGCAGAATAGGGAAAGCGTTGAGGGTCGGACAGGGGGTCACCCTTTATCCTCCCTAGTTCTGGGTCCAGTCAGTTGCTCTGTACTGTGAATTACTATCGTTGCTCACATACACCCGTGACATTATAATCCACCAAAACCGTCCTTTTTTGACATGGATCCGCTTTCTGACCTGGTTGACCGCATGCATGGTCTTTCTTTGGAAGTAGCGGATCTCCGTCAATCTATGACCCAGCTTCAGCATTGGGGCCCTGCTCCGGCTCATGGAGTCTGTTGCGAGCCAAAAGTCTCACTTCCGAGACGTTCTCCGGGGGCAGTGAGAATTTTGGTTCGTTTCAGAGAGGCATGCAAACTCCATTTTTGCTTGTGTCCTCACTCTTCTGGTAATCAAGAGCAGAGGGTGAGGATTGTCACTCCCTGCTCAGGGGTAATGCTCAGACTTGGGCTTTTTCGCTGCCCAACAGGGATCCCTCCCTTCGATCCGTGGAGGGATTTTTTGTGGCCCTGGGGCAGATTATGATGACCCGGGATCGTGTTGCTCTGGCCGAATCTAACCTACGGTGTTTATGCCAGAACAAACGGTCTGCGGAGCTTTATTGTTCTGAATTTTCGGAGATGGGCAGCTGATTCGGGTTGGAATGATGCTGCACTCCGGAGTCAGTTCCGTCAAGGTCTCTCGGAGAGATTAAAAGATGCGTTTGCTTTCCATGAGAGACAACGTCCTTAGAGACTGCCAAGTCATTGGCGGAGGTACGCCTTGACAGCGTCTAAGAGAAAGAAACGAGACCTCTCTGACCAGCCATTGTCAGTCTAGGGGCAGTGGTGCGGACCTATTCAGTGTGCAGGGGGCCTCATCCTGTCTCGCTCCCCTCTGAGGAGGAGCCCATGCAGTTAGCTCGACTTGCCCTGATAAAAGAGGATTAGTCCTCAGAGTATGGTCTGTTTTTGTTGTGGGGGCATAGGTCATTTGGCAAATGTTTGTCCGTCTAGGAGATTCTTGAACCGTACTAAGAGCGATAATAAGAGAAAAATCTCAAAAGGTAAATCATCAGTTTCTGCTTCATCTGCTACTTTGGGCAAAGTTGATGTAGGATTTTGATGCTTTTCCTCTGACCTGCAGTTCCCGTTTTCTCCTGTCTGCAGGGTGGCGCTAGAGAGCAAAGTCATTTCTTGTGAGATTTTTTGTCGATAGTGGATCGGCCGACAATCTTATTGACACTCAATTTGTAGCCATGCATGGTTTTCAGGTTTGCACATTAGATAAAGAATACCTGTTTTTGCTATTGACTCTGCTCCACTCTCACAGAGATCTCTGAAGGGCATTGTTCACAATATCCGCTAGCTGTAGGTGAAACTACATGTGGAGGATATATCTTGTTTTGTCCTTAACGATTGCCGTCTCCTCTAGTTTTGGGGTTACCCTGGCTCACTAGACATAACCCCACTATTGATTGGCAAGGAAGGCAAATAAATGAGTGGAGTGATTTTTGTAGAGAGAATTGTTCTCACAGCGACTTTTGCAGAGGTGTCTACTAAAACGGTGCCATCATTTCTCTCTGATTTCTCGGACGTGTTTTCCGAGAGCGGTGTTCAGGAGCTACCTCCTCACCGGGAGTTTGACTGTCCCATTAACCTCATTCCCGGCGCCAAGCTGCCAAAAGCACGCCTCTACAATCTCTCACAACCGGAAAGAATCGCAATGCGAACTTACATCTCCGAGAGTCTCGAAAAGGGGCATATTCGTCCCTCAAAGTCACCTGTGGCCGCGGGTTTTTTTTTTGTTAAAAAGAAAGATGGCTCTCTGAGACCTTGCCTAGATTTTAGGGAGCTGAACCGTATCACGATTCGCGATCCCTATCCCCTTCCTCTGATCCCGGACCTCTTCAATCAAATTGTTGGGGCCAAGGTGTTTTCCAAATTGGATTTGAGAGGCGCGTACAACCTGGTCAGGGTCAGAGAGGGGGATGAATGGAAAACGGCCTTTAATACCCCTGACGGGCATTTCGAGAATCTCGTTATGCCTTTCGGCCTGATGAATGCTCCGGCCGTCTTTCAGCATTTTGTTAATAGTATTTTCTATCATTTAATGGGGAAATTCGTATTGGAATATCTTGATGATATTTTGATTTTTTCCCCTGATGTTCAGACCCATCAGGATCATCTTTTTCAGGTTCTGCAGATTCTGCGGGAAAAAAAATTGTACGCCAAGCTGGAGAAATGTCTTTTTATGGTATCGGAGATTCAATTTCTGGGTTTTCTCCTCTCTGCTTCTGGTTTTCACATGGATCCCGAGAAGGTCCGTGCTGTACTTGAGTGGGAGCTTCCTGAGAATCAGAAGGCATTGATGCGCTTTCTGGGTTTTGCGAACTATTACAGAAAGTTCATTTTGAATTATTCCTCTGTTGTCAAACCCCTCACTGACATGACAAAAAAGGGGGCGGATTTTTCCTCTTGGTCGGAGGAGGCGCTTGCAGCCTTTTCTAAGATTAAAGAGAATTTTGCGTCTGCTCCCGTCTTGGTGCATCCCGATGTTTCCTTACCTTTTATTGTTGAGGTGGATGCTTCCGAGGTGGGTGTGGGTGCGGTTTTGTCCCAGGGCCCTTCCCCTGCCAAGTGGCGACCCTGTGCCTTTTTCTCTAAAAAAACTCTCCCCGGCAGAGAGAAACTATGATGTGGGAGATAGGGAGTTGTTGGCCATCAAGTTGGCTTTCGAGGAATGGCGCCATTGGTTGAGGGGGGCCAGCACCCTATCACCGTTTTTACCGACCATAAGAATCTGGCATACTTGGAGATCGGCAGGCGTATGAATCCGAGACAGGCCAGATGGTCTCTGTTCTTCTCCAGATCCTATTTTGTTGTTACATTCCGACCTGGGATAAAAAATGTGAAGGCTGATGCTCTCTCTCGCTGTTTTCCCGGGAGAGGAAACTCCGAGGACCCGGGGTCCCATTTTGGCGGAGGGGGGGTAGTTGTTTCTGCTCTATATTCCGATTTGGAGGCCGAGGTCCAGGCTGCCCAGACTGAGACACCTGCCCGTTGTCCTTCTGGGAAGTTGTTCGTGCCTCCTGAGCTACGTCACAAACTCTTTAAGGAGCATCATGATACGGTTCTTGCTGGTCACCCCGGGAGTAGAGCCACGGTGGATCTCATTGCTCGGAGATTTTGGTGGCCGGCTCTTCGTAAGTCGGTGGAGGGTTTTGTGGCTGCTTGTGAGACGTGCGCTCGCGCTAAGGTCCCTCGTTCACGGCCTTCAGGTTCCCTTCTCCCGTTACCCATTCCTTCCCGTCCTTGGACACACCTGTCCATGGACTTTATCACGGATCTTCCTCGTTCCTCGGGGAAGTCGGTGATCCTGGTGGTGGTGGACCGTTTTAGCAAGATGGCTCATTTCGTACCTTTCCCTGATTTACCCAATGCTAAAACGTTGGCGCAAGCTTTTGTCGACCATATTGTTAAATTGCACGGCATTCCCTCTGATATTGTTTCCGATAGAGGCACGCAGTTTGTGTCCAGGTTCTGGAAGGCTTTCTGTTCTCGCCTGGGGGTTCGGCTGTCCTTCTCTTCTGCTTTTCATCCGCAGTCGAATGGTCAGACTGAGCGCCTCAATCAGAATCTGGAGACATATTTGCGCTGTTTTGTTTCAGAGAACCAGGAGGATTGGTGTTCATTTCTCCCTCTTGCTGAGTTTGCTCTGAACAACCGTCGTCAGGAATCTTCTGATAAGTCACCATTCTTTGGTGCATATGGGTTCCATCCGCAGTTTGGTACATTCTCGGGAGGGGCTCTTTCTGGTTTACCTGAGGAGGAGAGATTTTCCTCGTCTTTGTCTACCATTTGGCAAAAGATTCAGAGTAATCTTAAAAAGATGAGTGAGAGGTATAAGCGTGTGGCTGATAAGAGACGTGTGCCTGGTCCGGACCTGAATGTGGGTGATCTGGTGTGGTTGTCTACTAGAAACATTAGGTTGAAGGTTCCCTCCTGGAAATTGGGTCCCAAGTTTATTGGGCCTTATAAAATCTTGTCAGTCATCAATCCTGTTGCCTTCCGTCTTGATCTTCCACGGGTTTGGAAGATACATAATGTATTTCACAGATCTCTCTTAAAACATATGTCCAGCCCACGGTACCCTCCTCTTTGCCTCCTCCTCTCCGATTTTGGTTGATGGCAATCTGGAGTTTGAGGTTTCCAGAATTGTTGGACTCTCGCATGGTCCGCGGTTCTCTTCAGTACCTCGTTCATTGGGAAGGGTTATGGTCCTGAGGAGAGGATGTGGGTTCCGGTGTCGGACATTAAAGCCACCGCCTCATCAGGGCATTTCATAGGGCTCATCCTGATAAGGTGGGGTCCTGGTGTCCGGAGTCCACCGTAGAGGGGGGGGGGTACTGTCACTACCAGAGCTTTGGACGTTCTCACAGCTCTTTTCTCCCACCCCTGAGATGTATGTCACTACTAGAGCTGGGAGGCGTTCTCACTACTCTGTTTACTTCTGGTTTCTTCACCACAGCTGTCCTTCATGTGTTTGATTTCCCTCTCTTTATATCACCCCTCCTCCTATGATAGGAATGTGGATTATAGTTCTCACTTTAGTTGTGGCTCTTGCTTTGGTTTCTTCACTTGTAAGCTATCAGTCCACTGGACCTGTGTTCTGCTGCAGCTAGCACTCCGGATTTGCCAGCCTGTCCTTGGATCCGTCTTCTCTGCGGCTACAACACCTTCAGCTAAGTCTGCAGACATTGTTGTATTCTGTTTGTTTTCTGACTGGAGCGTGAGGTGGCCACGGTTCCCTCCATATACTGAGTAGGGCACTGGTGGCCGAGCCCCTTCCACTAATGTAGGGGTTACAGTGGTCATTAGTCTTAGGCACGTGGGCATGCCTCGTTCCGCCTTTTGGATCCGGGCATGTGCTTTAGCAGAATAGGGAAAGCGTTGAGGGTCGGACAGGGGTCACCCTTTATCCTCCCTAGTTCTGGGTCCAGTCAGTTGCTCTGTACTGTGAATTACTATCGTTGCTCACATACACCCGTGACAGAAGGGACACGACCACCGGCTCCCTACACTGACACGGAGGGAGTCAGGGTCACCTGGATCCAGAAAAGACAAAATCATAAATACATAAACAGCACTTATCTTGCAGACGAATGACGACTGACGACTGGGAACAGGGAACTGGGAACTGGGAACAGCATGCACACAACACTCCAGGAAGTTGTATCAGCCGCACACTACTGCATTAAGGGGGAGGAACTTAAAGGGTAGCGATCAGTCTAACTGCATGACAGCTGAGATAGACTAACGAGATGAGAAACTAAACCAAAACAAAGAAATTCAAGGAGGAGGATCTGAGAAGCTCCTGTGAGTGCTTCTCAGCTGTCTGGCTGTGACAGCGCCGTTCTGATTGCAGACACTGGGGCACTTTCTTTCTTGCTACTGCCATCAATTAACATCCTGACACTGCTCTGTAACATTCTTTTTCACATTTTAACTTTCAATTCTCCATTAATATCACATCCTATAATCTTCATTAACTTCTTATAATTTTTTACATGTTGACTTCCTTCTTCTCTCGCTACAAGCTGAGGAGCAGTATATTCTCCTTCTTCATGTGAGTGGGACTGACCCATCTCAACAACAGTATTTCAGACTGACACACACACAAAACAGAGGAGTGATCAGCACCTTTAACCCTTTCCTCCGCAGACAAAGGATTCACCCTCCCCACTGGTTGGCTCAAATCTGACTATCACGTCTGACTAGTCAGCTGGGACTCCCCCGAACGTCTTCCCCTGCTCCAGGGGTCAGGCGGGCTCCGCACGCATCTTCCTGGGGGTCAGGTCAGGTGGAGAATATCTCTGCAGTCTTTCCTTTCGGGTCATGAGGCTCCACGCGTCTCCCTGGCCAGGTCAGCCGGAGTTTACTTTGTCCCACACCTCGGCGCTACAGCGCCCCCTTCCAAACCAGGAGGTTACTGTCCCCTCTCTTTGTCTGTGGTTTTACCGTCTGTGCTCAACTCACTCCTCAGACAAATCACAGACACACACAAAACATATACACACCAGAGTGATCTATAAGTTCAGACTATTGGTTCTATAGACTCCAAGCTTTCAGCATTACAGCCGACTACTATACTTACATCGGTACCACCTCACAGCAGACTGAGCTATCTGAGCATGACGAAGTAAATAGCAGAAAGGCAGATGAGATAAAAAGTTTTCTAACCTTTCTTTGAGGCTGCGGTCCTCTCCCCTCTGCCGTTCGTCCTCTCCCCTCTGCCGTTCGTCAAGCTCAGGGGCCCGTCTTGTCAGCTGTTGGATGCTACTTTCGCTCAGAGTCCCATCTGGGGTGCCATTTGATGAAGACGCCCTAAATTAGAGCATTTGAGATACACTCTGGTGCTCCAAATCAATGTACCCCCAGGGGGTTAATCTCCACGCGTGGTTGAGAGACTAGACACTGACACAGGAGCTGGTCAAAGCAATCTCTAACTTTTATTACACAGAATAAGTGGTATATGTATCTTCAGAAAAGGGCAGTACTTTCTGAGGCCCAGGCATTATTTCATTGGCTCAAAAGGATGAAGAGATAAGAGAGAGGAGATAATACACCTGCATCTGCGCACTGGGCACTACTTTGGAATGTGAACTAATGTAAACATCTGGTTACCATCGCCATTTTGTAATGGCGTTTATCCTAACACTAATACTGCATACGTCATATGTGACACTTCAAGGAGGTGCTTCTCTATAGGCAGTGAATAATAGGTATATATCATCAACCCATATGATTGGCTTATGCATTCCTCCACAATCTATACACCTATACAAAGATGAGAAAACAGACACTTCTCACAGCACAGCTCTTTGCCCCCCCCCCCCCCTCTCTTCTCCAGTCTTGAAACAAAGAGGGGGGTGGGAGGCACTTGAAAAAGAAAAAGTTAACTCATTACAGTCCTAGAGATACAAAATATAGAATAAAATTCACTCATCTTTAACACAAGTACTCCGTCTATGAAGGAGAGTAATGCTACAGGCTGTACAGTGTACCATGTACTGCAAGTACTCCACATATGAAAGGAGAGTAATGCGACAGGCTGTACAGTATCCAGTGATAGTGCAAGTACTCCACCTATGGAAGGAGGGTAATGCTACAGGCTGTACGGTATACCATGGTAGTGCAAGTACTCCGCCTATGAAAGGAGGGTAATGCGACAGGCTGTACAGTATCCAGCGATAGTGCAAGTACTCCACCTATGGAAGGAGGGTAATGCTACAGGCTGTACAGTATCCAGTGATAGTGCAAGTACTCCACCTATTGAAGGCGGTAATGCTACAGGCTGTACAGTATCCAGTGGAAGTGCAATTACTCCGCCTATGGAAGGGGGTAATGCTACAGGCTGTACAGTATCCAGCGATAGTGCAAGTACTCCACCTATTGAAGGAGGGTAATGCTACAGGCTGAACAGTATCCAGTGATAGTGCAAGTACTCCGCCTATGGAAGGGGGTAATGCTATAGGATGTACAGTATCCTAGTCGTAAGTAGCTAGCGGTAGGGCAAGCACACCGCCTATCTATTGCACCACTGGCTTCGCTGTAGATGTAGAGAGGACACAGTGTAAGCCTGAACGTGGGGCACTACAAGCACTAAGATAACAAGCTGGTCACACACTGCTATAGGGCCATGGGAACTTAGCCTAAAATAGGAGCGGAGCCCCAAGGGTTAATAATAATAATAGCCCCAATCCTATCCACCCTTTTAAGAGTGGTAGGTAATTATTTTTCCTCTAGCCACAGAAGCACTGAGGCAAGGAAGGGGTTAAGTAGGTTGGGGGCAGAGCTCAGTGGGCCAAAGACATGAGCACAAAAGTTTTGCACTCTGAGGGTACAGTCCCTGCCCCCCAAACATTCTGGGAGAACGCGGCATAGTAGGCCGCAGAGCCGGGGCCTCGCGTACAGGTGGGGCCGACCAGAAGAACTTCCGGCTGGGAGGGCAGTGCATGGAGGGAGTGTCAGGGGGATCTTGCCGCCCGAATAGAGGAGGCTGGGAACGGGCGTACCGACGCGCAGTGTGTTCACTTTAGAGAACAAAGGCGAACAGAACCCAGCAGAAGGTTAACGCCCTAGATCCCAGTACAGGGAGGAGGGGAGGAAGTCTAACCCCTGAGGGGGATGGTGGCAGGGGCAAGCAGGGAAAGGTAGGTAATACCTAGACGGTTTCTGCCCACCCTGATTCCAGCAGTGTCACATTCCTCAGTGTGCGGCCCCTTGGGGAGGGTGGCTACACTGGTAACAGGGGGGACTTATGTAAGTAGCAGCAATGTGACATTGTAGCTGGCGGGTAACAGAGGATTTGAGATCCACTGTTCCTCCTTGTCTTCCAGAGGTGATGAACGAGCAGCGGGCTTGAGGACCCACTGGTCTCCTGCCTCAAGTGTGGGAAAACAGGTGGTGAGAGCCCGCCTGTAGTCCGAGCGGAAAAATAAAAATGAAAAATATTTGGCAGACCTGCAGGAAAACATGTCTGCCTCCTACGGACACTAAGCTAAAACTGATTAGCTCAGTGTCTGCAGGAGGGGTATAGCTGAGAGGAGGAGCTAACACTTTTTTTTGCTTAGTGTCACCACCTAGTGGCAGCAGCTATACGCATGGTCCTCTGTGTCCCCCAATGTTACGAGTGAGAAATATGGATACCTGAAGGTTCTTTCACACGACCCAATAATCAGGCAAATTTTCAGGGGTGAGCGTTTGTATAAACACTAGTTCCGATATCTGCCTGTGTGAAAGGTGCTGGCAATTAACCGATGGTCGTTCATCAGGTGAAGATATTGGAGGTCTTTTCACCTTGCCTATAAGACAAGTGCTTTTTTTTATCCGTACTTAGTGAGTTGGTGCTACACCCCACATATTGCTTATTACAGGTAACACATGTGGCTATATATACTACATAGGAGGTATTACAATTAATGTAGCCAGTGATATTATAAGTAAGTTGTGAAACAGTTGATGCAAACCTAGTGGTTAGCAGTGGAACCTTGCAGTGCGGGAGTCCTAGGTTCGAATCCGAGCAAAGACAACATCTGCATGGAATTTGTATGTTCTCGGTTTGCATGGGTTTCCTCTGGGTACTTCTGGTTGTTCCCACACTCCAAAGACATATTGATAGGGAACTTACATTGTGAGCCCCATTAGGAACAGTGCGTGAAGATTATGTCTGTAAAGTGAACATTCTTTACATTTCCTGTGACACCCCCAAGTGGTGAGCGCAGTGACGTCAGCGCAGGTCCTGCTAAATGAAGATTGAAATCTTCTATCTTCATTCAGCAGGACCTGTGCTGACGTCACCACGTGGTGAGCGCGATTACGTCATCAAAGGTCCTTTTGCAGATCCTGAAAGAAGAAACAAGAACACGATGCCAGCTGCGCGATCAAGTGGATGAGGTGAGTTAATTATATATTTTTTTAACCCCTCAATCCACATTTTTGTAAGAATTCTGTATTAAGAATGCTATTATTTTCCCTTATAAACATGTTATAAGGGAAAATAATACAGTGAATACACTTTAATGGGGTCCGGGGTTGCTTTCATCCGTATCATCTCCTAGCAACCATGCGTGAAAATCACACCGCATCCGCACTTGCTTGCGGATGCTATACGATTTTCACGCAGACCCATTCATTTCTATGGGGCCTGCTTTGCCTGAAAAACGCTGAATATATAACATGCTGCAATTTTCACGCAACGCACAAGTAATGCTGAAAATCACTGCTCATCTGCACAGCCCCATTGAAGTGAATGGGTCTAGATTCAGTGCGGGTGCAATGCGTTCACCTCACGCATTGCACCCGTGCGGAATTCTCGCCCGTGTGAAAGGGGCCTAAGAGCAGAACAACATAAAAAATAGCAATGATGTGAAACCAGTCAATGGCCTCTTTCACATGAGCATATCTGCAATCCTTATACGACGCCTATTTTGCTTACCAGAATCCACTTCTAATGTAAATGTTAATCACATGGACGTATAATCCACAGAATGTCCTAGTTTTGTGGATATTTGCTTTAAAATATGCCCATTACAGTCTAGAAGAGTCCATAAAAACTGCAGGAAGGAAGGAATCCAATCCATATGAATTATTGCAGTAATAGTCTCTCATATAGCACTTGCAATTCTTTGGTAAAACATAAGATCACTGGATACATTTTTTCTTAGCTGTTTTTATATGGGATACTGTGTAATATATATTTGGGATGGCACGAATTAGGCTATTTTCACACTCGCGTTTGGTGCGGATCTGTCATGGATCTGCACAGACGGATCCGCACCGATAATACAACCGCATGCATCCGTTCAGAACGGACCCGTTTGTATTATCTTTAACATTTCCAAAATGGATCCATCTTGAACACCATTGAAAGTCAATGGGGGATGGATCTGTTTTCTATTGTGCCATATTGTGTCAATGAAAACGGATCCGTCCCCATTGACTTACATTGTTTGCCTCCGCCGCAAGCAGCGTTTTGGTGTCCACCTCCAGAGCGGAATGGAGGCGGAACGGAAGCAAACTGATGCATTCTGAACGGATCCTTATCCATTCATTGTAAATCTGGACGGATCCGTTTGGCTCCGCACGGCCAGGCGGACACCCGAACGCTGCAAGCTGCGTTTGGGTGTCCGCCTGCTGAGCGGAACGGAGGTCAAACGGTGCCAGACTGAGGCATTCTGAGCGGATCCGCATCCACTCAGAATGCATTGGGGCCGTACGGATCCGTTCGGGCCGCTTGTGAGAGCCTTCAAACGGAACCCCGAACGCTAGTGTGAAAGTAGCCTTAGCCTGCTGTCTTCTTTCTATAAGACACAGTTCCTATTCTCTCATCCAAGCCAAATAGCCTCAGATCCAAGAAGGAGAATTCCGCACGGGTACAATGCTATGCTGCACAGCGCGGCCGGCAATACATGAGTTACAGTGCGGGGATGGAGGAGGGGCTTGAGGCAAGTCGTTATTTTAATGAACAAATGTTCTTCTATTTATTCTATTTTATTTATCTGTTCTGTGCAGTGCTATTAAGAAAATGGCAAGTTTTGTATTTTGTACTTTTGCAGTAATGCAAATATGTTATTTAATTTAGTAAAAGATGTTTTATTTTGAAAAACACTGTGCATTTCAGTTCTGGAGTTAAGCATAACTACATTTCAGCATTATCGGTAATTTGTGTGTGCTTTTGCCTTGAAAATCCAAGCAAATAGACCTCTAGCACAATTCCCTTAAAATATCGTATCGCATATTGTTATCCGCAATTTTTAGGGCCCTAATCACAATCGGGGCCAAAATTCCCATATCGTGCAGCCCTACTTTTAATAAAAAAATTATTGGGTAGTTGAAGTGACAAAAAAAAAGGCAAATTGGCTGTTTTTATTTTTTTTCCGTTATGCCATTTGCCGTATGCAAATATTGCTACGGCAAATGCAATTGCTACGGTGTATATTGCTATATTTTAATAATATGGGAATTTTCGCACGTGGCAATGCCCATGATGTTTATTTTTTTATTGTGGGGGATTCAGTCAGCACAACCCTGTATGCACAAATGCAATCGTACTCTGCAACCAGCACTCTGCCCCCCATCTCTATGCTGGATGTTGAATGAGGGCATTGGTGTAACATTTTGGCCAAAGCGTAATAAAGCCTCTCACCACGACAAGGTCGCCTCTATGAGTGGTCCCTAACACTAGTTCCTACCTGTTTTATGGGCCATGATAGCCACACAAAGTCCAGGGAGGCTAGTTTTAAAAAGTCCAGTATAAAACTGAGTCTACTTTTACCAGAGCGCCTACCAGTAGCCATTTGGCTCCAGGAGAAGTATATAGTTGGGCTCAGCATGCATGTTGGTACTTGCATCCCTGGATCCGATGAAAGCTGTCCACTGCACCGGACGGGGTTAAAAGCAGAGTGTGCCTGGCGTGCATGCTGTAAACCTGCTGCATGCTGAACCTGCGCTCCCTGACTTTGTATTATGGCAAGAAAAAGCAAGTAAAGATAAAACAAGTGGCCATCAATACTTTAAGAAATTGAAGGTCAGTCAGTCAGAGGCCGAAGACATTGGGAATACTTTGAAAGTAAGGGGCTTTTTTTTGACCATGAAGGAGAGTGATGGGGTGCTGCGCCAGATGACCTGGCCTCCACAGTCACCGGACCTGAACTCAATCGATATGGTATGGGGTGAGCTGGACCGCAGAGTGAGGCAAAAGGGCCAACAAGTGCTAACATCTCTGGGAACTCCTTCAAGAACTGTTTGGAAGACCAATTTCAGGGGACTACCTCTTGAAGCTCATCAAGAGAATGCCAGAGTGTGCAAAGCATAATCAAAGCAAAAGGTGGCTACTTTGAAGAACCTAGATTATGACATATTTTCAGTTTGTTTCACATTTGTTTGTTATGTATATAATTCCACATGTGTTAATTCATAGTTTTTGATGCCTTCATAGTCATGAAAATAAAGAAAGACTCTTTGAATGAGGTGTGTCCAAACTTTTGGTCTGTACTGTATATATATATATATATATAATACAAACGAATGATGAGGCAGCACTTCCAGCATAGAGTGAACGGGTGAGGGACCCCAAACTTTAATCAAAGCGACGTTTCGGCCTGCTCAATGAGGCCTTTCTCAAGCTTGAGGTAAGGCCTCATTGAGCAGGCCGAAACGTCGCTTTGAATAAAGTTTGGGGTCCTCACCCGTTCACTCTATGCTGGAAGTGCTGCCTCATCATTCGTTTGATATATATATATATATATATATATACAGTACAGACCAAAAGTTTGGACACACCTCATTCAAAGAGTTTTCTTTATTTTCATGACTATGAAGGCATCAAAACTATGAATTAACACATGTGGAGTTTGATATATTTAGTGGAGGAAGAGCCGACCTCTGTGGGGATTTTGCACCCGGTACATCGTGTCTGACTGTGCTGCTGCACTATTTGTGTTATATATATATATATATATATATATATATATATATAAACACACACACACACACACACACATACAGCGGATATAAAAAGTCTACACACCCCTGTTAAAATGTCAGGTTTCTGTGATGTAAAAAAAATTTGATAAAGATAAATCATTTTAGAACTTTTACCACCTTTAATGTGACCTATAAACTGTACCACTCAATTGAAAAACAAGCTGAAATCTTTTAGGTAGAGGGAAGAAAAAATATAAAAATAAAATAATATGGTTGCATAAGTGTGCACACCCTCTTATAACTAGGGATGTAGCTGTGTTCAGAATTAAGCAATCACATTCAAAATCATGTTAAATAGGAGTCAGCATACACCTGCAATCATTTAAAGTGCCTCTGATTAACTCCAAATAAAGATCAGCTGCTCTAGTTGGTCTTTCCTGAAATTTTCTTAGTCGCACACCCTTAAACTAATACTTTGTTTTAGCAGCTTTTGATTTTATTACAGCACTCAGTCTTTTGGGGTAATAGTCTATCAGCATGGCACATTTTGACTTGGCAAGATTTGGCCACTCTTTTGTGCAAAAACACTCCAAATCTGTCAGATTGCGAGGGCATCTCCTGTGCACAGCCCTCTTCAGATCACCCCACAGATTTTCAATCGGATTTAGGTCTAGGCTCTGGCTGGGTCATTCCAAAACTTTAACCTCCTCCCGTCACACTAACGCCGATAGGCGTCAGTGCGGCGGCTCTCTCAGGTCTCGATGACGCCAATAGGCGTCATCTCGTGAGACCCGAGATTTCCTGTGAACGTGCACTCACAGGGGCGCGCGTTCACAGGATCGTGCAGTTCAGAAGTTCATCTACAGCCTGCCGGCAGCGATCATTGGCTGGCAGACTGTAGATTTTTTTTAAAGATCCAATGAAATGTGTATGTCAGACGCTATTTTGTAAATAGCGTCTGATATACCTGCTACCTGGTCCTCTGGTGGTCCCTTTTGTTTGGATCGACCACCAGAGGACACAGGCAGCTCTGTAAGTAGCACCAATCACCACACATACACTACACCCCCCCCCCCCCCCCCGTCACTTATTAACCCCTGATCACCCCATATAGACTCCCTGATCACCCCCCTGTCATTGATCACCCCCCTGTAAGGGTCCCTCATCACCGCCAGGTAGTTAGCTACTTGTTAGGTAGTTAGCGCCCAGCCCACCGCAGTCACTGATTAGTCGCTGATTAGCGTCATCGCTGTCGCTAATCAGCACTAGTACTATATAGTTTCTGTAAGTGATCAAGACTGATCGCAATCAGATCTATATAAGTACATTAGGGTCACCATAGGCTCTACAAAAAACGCAGTGTTCGCCCGATCAGGCCTGATCTTGTGCGCACACTTGCGTTCAGTCCGCCCCACCGCAGTGACAGAATTTTTTTTTTTCTGATCACTGCAAAAACACTGTAAAATCGCTGCGCCGCTATAAAGATCACTTTTGAGCTTTTTGGATCTTTATTAGCGATCGCAGCTTTACTTCGCAAGCACTCCTTTTTACTAGGCAGGTTTGCTCTTTTTCCTGGGTAGTCTCAGAGGAATACCCCCTAAATTTAGTTAGTCCACAATGTCAAACAAGGGGTATTCCGCTGAAGAGGCCTACAGGGATTCTGGTCGTGATGGGATGAAAGCGATAGGGACGCCTCACCCGCTGAATCCAGTGGTTCAGAATATGAACCTGTAGACAGCAGTGGCACTCTAACCGCTAGTAATGATGAGGTTGAGGTCCCTGCTTACGGTCAGGTGTACCCGATCCCATGTCAGTGTTCTGCCTACCCCGCATGATGAGCCTCATTTGGCAGCAGAGGGGTGCTAGCACTGATCTTTTTTGGTGCGGCATACACCAGCAGGCGCAGCACATCCTGGACCTTCTACCAGCACTGCCGTATTCCCTAGTGAAGTGGTGAGCACCAGAAGGGCAGTTCAAGCTGGTACGGTGGCACGTGCATTAACTCCCCCATCGCAGCCACCACGTTCACAGGCCCGTAGAGCCCTTAGTATCCCAGAGGTGCTGGCAAACCCTAATTGGCAGTCCCCTGCTTCCCGCCGCACCCGTATTGGCCCCCCTTTGTCCCTTTCATTCATCACCGCCCCAGTCTGGAGTTTGCATGGAGACAGCTTATTTAGAATCGGCCCTTGAGTTTTTTGAGCTGTTCTTCACCGCGGATCTCTATGACTTAGTTGTGGCAGAAACCAACCGCTACGCCACAGACTATATAACCGCCAATCCGGAAAGTTTCTATGCCCAGCCTTACCGGTGGAAACCAGTCACAGTTTCCGAATTTACATTTTTTTTGGGCCTTATCCTCAGCATGGGTCTAACTAAAAAAAATGTATTGCGGTCCTATTGGTCTAAAGACCCAATAGATTACATGCCCATGTTCTCTGCTGCAATGTCCAGGGCACGTTTTGAGGTCATCATGCGTTTTATGCATTTCGCTGACAATAAAACCAATATGACCGGCTCAACAAAATTCGGCCCCTCATAGACCATTTGTCATCCAGATTTGCAGATGCGTATACCCCCAATCAGAACATCTGCATAGACGAGTCCCTAGTACATTTTACCGTGGCATCAAACAGTTCATCCCCAGCAAGCGCGCCCGGTATGGGGTCAAACTGTATAAGCTCTGTGAAAGGGCCACAGGCTATACATATCGTTTTAGGGTCTATGAGGGAAAAGACTCAAAACTGGAGCCAGTCGGATGTCCTGACTACCTGGGGAGAAGTGGCAAGATTGTCTGGGACTTGGTGTCACCCTTACTCCACAAGGGGTACCACTTATACGTGGACAATTTTTACACAAGTGTGGCCCTCTTTCGGCACTTGCATCTAGTCGGAATTCAATGCTGCGTCACCGCGCTACCTAGTCGCCGGGGCTTCCCCCAACGGCTCGTTAATACCCGACTTGCACGGGTTGAGAGGGCTGCCTTGTGTGACCAAGAACTGCTCGCGGTGAAGTGGAGAGACAAGAGGGACGTTTACCTTCTGTCCACCATTCACGCAGACACGACTGTCCAAATTGAAAGGGAAACTGGAGTCATTGTGAAACCCCTCTCTGTCCACGACTATAACCTTCACATGGGAGGGGTGGACTTCAATGACCAGATGTTGGCTCCCTATTTAGTGTCCCGCCGCACCAGACGCTGGTATAAGAATGTGCCTGTTTATTTAATTCAATTGGCTGCCTATAATAGTTTTGTTCTCTACAGTAAGGCTGGGAGAACAGGATCCTTCCTAAAATTCCAGGAAGAGATCATTTCGGAACTCCTGTATCCAGGAGGGTCCGTGCCCCAAGTCCCTGATGTAGTGAGCCGGCTACATGCCAGACACTTCCCGAGTGTCTATCCTGGTACCCCAACTCAGCGTTCCCCAAGAAAAAGATGTTGTGTCTGTAGCAGGGCTGGAATAAGGTGTGACACCACTTTTTTTTGTCCTGACTGTCCTGACCAGCCTGCCCTATGCATAGGGGAGTGTTTCCGCAAGTACCACACACAGGTACACTATTAGTGTAGGGATTGCGTGACACAGGACAGGCACACAGGGGTCTTAGGGCCCTTTCACACAGAGCTGCCACAAACCTCTCCTTTCACCTGGGACAAAGTGCATAATGTACAGTCGTGACCAAACGTTTTGAGAATGACACAAATATTAGTTTTCACAAAGTTTGCTGCTAAACTGCTTTTAGATCTTTGTTTCAGTTGTTTCTGTGATGTAGTGAAATATAATTACACGCACTTCATACGTTTCAAAGGCTTTTATCGACAATTACATGACATTTATGCAAAGAGTCAGTATTTGCAGTGATGGCCCTTCTTTTTCAGGACCTCTGCAATTCGACTGGGCATGCTCTCAATCAACTTCTGGGCCAATTCCTGACTGATAGCAACCCATTCTTTCATAATCACTTCTTGGATTCTGTCAGAATTAGTGGGTTTTTATTTGTCCACCCGCCTCTTGAGGATTGACCACAAGTTCTCAATGGGATTAAGATCTGGGGAGTTTCCAGGCCATGGATCCAAAATGTCAATGTTTTGGTCCCCGAGCCACTTAGTTATAACGTTTGCCTTATGGCACGGTGCTCCATCGTGCTGGAAAATGCATTGTTCTTCACCAAACTGTTGTTGGATTGTTGGAAGAAGTTGCTGTTGCAGGGTGTTTTGGTACCATTCTTTATTCATGACTGTGTTTTTGGGCAAAATTGTGAGTGAGCCCACTCCCTTGGATGAGAAGCAACCCCACACATGAATGGTCTCAGGATGCTTTACTGTTGGCATGACACAGGACTGATGGTAGCGCTCACCTTTTCTTCTCCGGACAAGCCTTTTTCCAGATGCCCCAAACAATCGGAAAGAGGCTTCATCGGAGAATATGACTTTGCCCCAGTCCTCAGCAGTCCATTCACCATACTTTCTGCAGAAGATCAATCTGTCCCTGATGTTTTTTTTTGGAGAGAAGTGGCTTCTTTGCTGCCCTTCTTGACACCAAGCCATCTTCCAAAAGTCTTCGCCTCACTGTTCGTGCAGATGCGCTCACACCTGCCTGCTGCCATTCCTGAGCAAGCTCTGCACTGGTGGCACTCCGATCCCGCAGCTGAATCCTCTTTAGGAGACGATCCTGGCGCTTGCTGGACTTTCTTGGACGCCCTGAAGCCTTCTTAACAAGAATTGAACCTCTTTACTTGAAGTTCTTGATAATCCTATAAATTGTTGATTGAGGTGCAATCTTAGTAGCCACAATATCCTTGCCTGTGAAGCCATTTTTATGCAACGCAATGATGGCTGCACGCGTTTCTTTGCAGGTCACCATGGTTAACAATGGAAGAACAATGATTTCAAGCATCACCCTCCTTTTAACATGTCAAGTCTGCCATTTTAACCCAATCAGCCTGACATAATGATCTCCAGCCTTGTGCTCGTCAACATTCTCACCTGAGTTAACAAGACGATTACTGAAATGATCTCAGCAGGTCCTTCAATGACAGCAATGAAATGCAGTGGAAATTTTTTTTGGGATTAAGTTAATTTTCATGGCAAAGAAGGACTATGCAATTCATCTGATCACTCTTCATAACATTCTCGAGTATATGCAAATTGCTATTATAAAAACTTAAGCAGCAACTTTTCCAATTTCCAATATTTATCTAATTCTCAAAACTTTTGGCCACGACTGTACTTCGCCACATCTCTGGGCGATTTGCGCTTTGCACATTGTCCCATGGGGAAGGAGAGGTTTATCCTCTAAAGGTAAAAAACAAAAAACAAAACAAAAAATCACAGGTAAGCAAAAAAGTTAATGTTCTGTTTCAAAAGTTCAATAAAGTTTATAAAAATTAATGTTCTGTTTCAAATGTTATATAAAGTTAATGTTAATAAATTTATTGCGTTGCTGCCTGTTTTTTTTTTTACCTTCTAGGTGGACCAAGCGATCAACCAGCTGCAACACTGACGTGCATTCTGACAGAAGCATTGCGCTGCTGTCAGATTACACAAAAGTCATTGTATGCGGCGCTGCAAGACGAGATTTCTCCTCTGCAGTAAAAAAGCTACGTTTGCCTATTCTTATGAGCTGAGGGGCGGTGTTTATATGCTTTGGCAAACACTTTGTATAAAAAAAATAAAAATAATAATTCTGGCAATGATTTATTCATCCACATCGAATGATGTGAATGGAGAAATCGGGTTTGCCAGGGCATACGAGCTGAGTGGGTTTGGATGTTGGGCGGAGCTCCTATGCCCTGGCAGACACCTTTCCCCTCTTTTTTTTTTTTTGCACATTGATCGATGCGAATGAAAAAATCTGTGCCGTTCATTTTTTCTTTCAGCCCAGAGGCTGAACGGAAAAAAAATCTCATTACCCGTATGCTCAATATAAGGAGAATAGCAGAAACTCCTAATGCTGGCCATACATGTAATGATTGTGGAGACCCTCAAATGCCAGGGCAGTACAAACACCCCACAAATGACCCCATTTTGGAAAGAAGACACCCCAAGGTATTCACTGAGGGGCATATTGAGTCCATGAAAGATTGAACTTTTTGTCCCAAGTTAGCGGAAAGGGAGACTTTGTTAGAAAAAACAAAAAAAATCTATTTCTGCTAACTTGTGCCAAAAAAAAACCTTCTATGAACTCGCCATGCCCCTCACGGAATACCTTGGGGTGTCTTCTTTACAAAATGGGGTCACATGTGGGGTATTTATACTGCCCTGGCATTTTAGGGGCCCTAAAGCGTGAGAAGAGGTCTGGAATCCAAATGTCTAAAAATGCCCTCCTAAAAGGTACTCATTGGAATTTGGACCCCTTTGCGCACCTAGGCTGCAAAAAAGTGTCACACATGTCGTATCGCCGTACTCAGGAGAAGTAGGGCAATGTGTTTTGGGGTGTATTTTTACATATACCCATGCTGGGTGAGAGAAATATCTCTGTAAATTGACAACTTTGTATAAAAAAAAAAAGGGAAAAGTTGTCATTTACAGAGATATTTCTCACACACAGTATGGGTATATGTAAAAATACACCCAAAAACACATTGCCCTACTTCTTCTGAGTACGGCGATACCACATGTGTGACACTTTTTTGCAGCCTAGGTGCGCAAAGGGGCCCAAATTCCAATGAGTACCTTTAGGATTTCACAGGGCATTTTTTACGCATTTGGATTCCAAACTACTTCTCACGCTTTAGGGCCCCTAAAATGCCAGGGCAGTATAAATACCCCACAAGTGACCCCATTTTGGAAAGAAGTCACCCCAAGGTACTTCGTGAGGGGCATGGCGAGTTCATGTAAAATTTTATTTTTTGTCACAAGTTAGTGGAATATGAGACTTTGTAAGAAAAAAATAAAAAATAAAATCATTTTCCGCTAACTTGTGCCAAACAAAAAAATTCTTCTATGAACTCGCCATGCCCCTCACGGAATACCTTGGGGTGTCTTCTTCCCAAAATGGGGTCACTTGTGGGGTATTTATACTGCCCTGGCATTTTATGGGCCCTAAAGCATGAGAAGTAGTTTGGAATCCAAATGCGTAAAAAATGCCCTGTGAAATCCTAAAGGTACTCATTGGAATTTGGGCCCCTTTGCGCACCTAGGCTGCAAAAAGTGTCACACATGTGGTATCGCCGTACTCAGTAGAAGTAGGGCAATGTGTTTTGGGGTGTATTTTTACATATACCCATACTGTGTGTGAGAAATATCTCTGTAAATGACAACTTTTCCCATTTTTTTATACAAAGTTGTCAATTTACAGAGATATTTCTCTCACCCAGCATGGGTATATGTAAAAATACACCCCAAAACACATTGCCCTACTTCTCCTGAGTACGGCGATACCACATGTGTGACACTTTTTTGCAGCCTAGGTGCGTAAAGGGGCCGAAGGTCCGACGAGTACCTTTAGGCTTTACATGGTTGCTCACAATTTAGCCCCGCCCAAAATGCCAGAACAGTAAACACACCCCACAAATGACCCCATTTCGGAAAATAGACACCCCAAGGTATTCACTGAGGGGCATAGTGAGTCCGTGGGAGATAATTTTTTTTTTTTGCCAGAAGTTAGCAGAAATGGAAACTTTATTTTATTTATTTTTTTTCTCAGAAAGTGTCATTTTCCGCTAACTTGTTGAAAAAAATTAAATCATACATAAACTCACCATGCCCCTCCGCGAATACTTTGGGGTGTCTTCTTTCTAAAATGGGGTCATTTGGGGGGTATTTATACTATCCTAGCATTCTAGCACCTCAAGAAACATGACAGGTGCTCAGAAAGTCAGAGCTGCTTCAAAATGCGGAAATTCACATTTTTGTACCATAGTTTGTAAACGCTATAACTTTTGTGCAAACCAACAAATATACACTTATTGGATTTTTTTTAAATCAAAGACATGTAGCACAATAAATTCTGACACAAACTTGTATAGAAATGTAATTATATTTGAACAATTTAACCAGAGAAAGTTAAAAATACACTTTTTTTGAGAAAATTGCCGTCTATTTTGATTAATATCAGAAAAACGAAAAATCTCAGCAGCAATCAAATACCACCAAAAGAAAGCTGTATTTGTGAGAAGAAAAGGAGGTAAAATTAATTTGGGTGCCAAGTTGCATGACCGAGCAATAAACCGTTAAAGTTGTGAAGTGCCGATTAGTAAAAAAGGGCCTGGTCACTAGGGGGGTATAAACCTGTGGTCCTAAAGTGGTTAATCTTCTTCTGATGAAGCCATTCCTTTGTTGATTTGGATGTATGCTTTGGGTCATTGTCATGCTGAAAGATGAAGTTCCTCTTCATGTTCAGCTTTCTAGCAGAAGCCTGAAGGTTTTGTGCCAATATTGACTGGTTTTTGGCACTGTTCATAATTCCCTCTAGCTTAACTAAGGCCTCAGTTCCAACTGAAGAAAAACAGCCCCAAAGCATGATGCTGCCACCACCATGCTTCACTGTAGGTATGGTGTTCTTTTGGTGATGTGCAGTGTTGTTTTTGCGGCAAAACATATCTTTTGGAATTATGGCCAAAAGGTTCAACCTTGGTTTCATCAGACCATAACACCTTTTCCCACATGCTTTTGGGAGACTTCAGATGTGTTTTTGCAAAATGCAGCCTGGCTTGGATGTTTTTCTTCGTAAGAAAAGGCTTTCATCTTGCCACTCTACCCCATAGCCCAGACATATGAAGAATACCAGAGATTGTTGTCACATGTACCACACAGCCAGTACTTGCCAGATATTCCTGCAGCTCCTTTAATGTTGCTGTAGGCCTCTTGGTAGCCTCCCAGACGAGTTTTCTTCTTGTCTTTTTATCAATTTTGGAGGGATTTCCAGTTCTTGGTAATGTCACTGTTGTGCCTTATTTTTTCCACTTGATGATGACTGGCTTCACTGTGTTCCATGGTATATCTAATGCCTTGGAAATTCTTTTGTACCCTTCTCCTGACTGATATCTTTTAACAATGAGATCCCTCTGATGCTTTGGAAGCTCTCTGTGGACCATGGCTTTTGCTGTGGGATGCGACTAAGAAAATTTCAGGAAAGACCAACTAGAGCAGCTGATCTTTATTTGGAGTTAATCAGAGGCACTTTAAATGATGGCAGGTGTATGCTGACTCTTATTTAACATGATTTTGAATGTGATTGCTTAATTCTGAACACAGCTACATCCCTAGTTATAAGAGGGTGTGCACACTTATGCAACCTCATTATTTTAGATTTTTTTGTTTTCTTCCCTCCACCTAAAAGATTTCAGTTTGTTTTTCAATTGAGTGGTACAGTTTATAGGTCACATTTAAGGTGGAAAAATTTCTGAAATGATTTATCTTTGTCTCATTTTTTTACATCACAGAAACCTGACATTTTAACAGGCGTGTAGACTTTTTATATCCACTGTGTGTGTATATATATATATATATATATATGAGAAAATAATGGCGGCACTGGAGACAAGCAATATGGGTGCTAGGTCAAGGGATGTAGCTGCTTACCCCAGATGAACAATGACGAAAATAGGACAGCACTCCAGGTAAAAAAGCAGTGGTGTTTAATCACCCATGTGGATGGCAACGTTTCAGCTCAAACAAGAGCCTTTTTCAAGCAATGAACACAGTGTATGTTGGGGTATATATAGTCCAACCCCCATTACATCATAATACAATCAATCAGCAACAAAGATTAAAAATAAAGTGCAGGAGTGCATATACAATATCAAAATACAGATACACATGTGTAATACCCATAGGCGAAAAAATCGCTACAGTGATATATCAAAAATATAATACATAGTGTACATATTATAACCTACAGAGAGGTAATTAGTGATTAGGAACAGGTGTACACAAAGTGGGAGGAACAAGAAATGATAATGCTGCAAAAAAGAGGGGAAAGCGGTGACATACCCAGCGCCGTTCATCGTGTCAAACATGTCGCATACCGCTAGATCCGGCGTTCGGATACAGGCAATGCGCAGACGCCAGAAAGCGTCCGATCACGGCATGACGTCACCACCAGTCGTTGCGGAGACATGGGCACTACTGCTAAGTGTCTTGGTCGGCCATTTTACAAAAGGTCAATGTGTCCCATCACTGTGTGTGCGCATGTCCATGTAAAAAATATAGACAGGACAGCGCAACACGGAGGAATAAGCCGCGTTGAGTGACACGAATTCATGGGGGACAAGCGAGAAGCTGTAGCTCATTGGAGATACAGATCCAACACTATATGGGCAAAATATAATGGAGAACAACGGAATACGCTGCGATCCTCACATACATCGCTCATGGATCCCCCACAGATCCATCACAAATCTATACCACACAGTGTGGAATGACACAAAATGTTAAACAAAAACATTGAATAGCTAACCAAACCAGAAAAATGTAAATAAAGTTAAAAACTCTCATAGACAAGTAGACACAATGTATATGCACCGGGTACGTCCCACTTCTCGATTCCACGGCATCATTCTTGTCTGTGAATAAAAAATAAAAAAGAATCAGAAAAAATGGCTTAATAGTGTTCATAATACACTATGTAACACAGGAGGAGAGTCGCATATCACATATAAAACCATTAGGGGCAAACCGCTCATCTAGACATAAATCCCCGGATTGTAATCCACATTAAGCCCATTGGGTTTCAAACTGTTAAGAGTGTAGATCCAAAAAAGCTCTCTCTTTTTAAGGATCAACACCCTGTTCCCCCCACGTCTGGGCATGGGTACATGATCAATGGCCCAACATTTGAGATCTTTTTCGGAATGTTTAAATTCTGTAAAATGTTTGGCAACAGGGAGATCCTTTCTTTTTTTGTGTATGGATAATCGATGATTATTTAGCCGCGTCTTAAGATCGGTCGACGTTTCACCCACATATAATAACTTACATGGACAGATCAAAACATAAATCACGTAATTGGAATTACATGTAAGGTGAAAGCGAATCGAATGTGAAACTCCAGTAGTAGGATGGATAAAAGCACTGCCTTTGCCCATGTATTTGCAGTCAGTACAACATAAGCAGGGAAAGCTACCCTTACCATATGAGGTCAAAGAAGTTTGTATTCACCTAGATCTAGGGCCAATGTCTGCTCTGACAAGTTGATCAAGTAAGTTTCTGGACCTGCAATATGAAAATAGGGGGGAGATCTAAATTCCTGGATCTCACTATGGCAACCTCCCAAAATGCCCCAATGTCGCTTGATGATATGATTGATCTCTTTACTCTGTTCCGTATATTTTGAAATAAAAGGAATCCGGGTCAAAGACCCCTCAGATGACTTCCTTTTGAGGAGACTAGTCCTATCCAAACTGCGGACCTTGTTGATATGGGAATCAAGTAATTCGGTAGGATACCCCCTTTTTTGAAATTTACTAGCCATATTGTTTAAAGATGAATCTAACTTATCAGGCTCAGAAACTATACGTTTAACCCTAAGGAATTGTGAAAAGGGTAAATACTTGAGCGTGTTACGTGGATGGCCACTATTATAACAGAGAAGGGTATTTCTGTCGGTGGGCTTAGTATAAAGCTGTGTATGTAACTTGCCCTCATTAAATGTGACTGTGGTGTCCAGAAACTGTAATTCAGTTTCCGAGTGGACCAGGGTGAATTGAAGATCTTTGTTAACACTGTTTAAAGAAATGTGGAACTCCATCAACTGAGCAACACTACCAGTCCATATGAGGAAGATGTCGTCGATGTATCTCCACCACCGCAGCAAATGGCTGCGGTGGTGTGACACATGGACGACATCTTCCTCAAAGCACCTCATAAAGATGTTGGCGTAGGTAGGTGCTACGTTAGACCCCATCGCCACGCATCTTTTCTGTTGGAAAAACATATCCTGAAACAGGAAATAGTTATGTCTCAAGACAATCTGTAATAAATCGATGATGAATAGCCTAGCGGCCAGCGTGTAAGATGAGGAACCAAGCATACGAGAAATGGCATCAATACCTAAATCATGATTGATAGAAGTATATAAGGAAGTGACGTCAAAAGATGCCAGATGGACCGCATGGACACTGGTAAAATCAATCTCATTCAACTTGCATAGGAAGTCAGTCATATCTTGTACATACGACTCAGCCCCTATTGCAAAGTCGTGCAGAACCTTATCCAGGAAAATAGCAATACAGCTAAAAATGGAGTCCGAACCGGAAACGATAGGACGTCAGGGGGGATCAATGAGAGACTTGTGCACCTTAGGGAGTATATATAGAACCGGAGTCACCGGATGATCTACAGTGAGAAAAGTGCACAAGTCCTCATCAATAGTACCTGCCAAAATGGCGTCTGCCAAACATTTCCTGATAAGTCTTGCGATCTCAAATTTGGGATCAATCTGAAGGACAGAGTAAACATTAGTATCATCCAACTGACGTTGGATCTCAGCCACATATTTACCGGTGTCCATGACGACCACTGCGCCACCCTTATCCGCAGGCTTAACTGTCAATGAAGAATCTTTTCTTAATTGATCTAATGCTTCAATTTCCAACCTGGAAAGGTTTGGATGTTTAAAAACAACATTATTACATCTCAATCTGTAAGCAGAAACATCAGATTTGACAGCAGTGATGAATGCTCATTGATACATGGGGTAAAATTACTCTTCAGAGACAGATCGAGGCGTCTCAGGGAGAACTCGCTAGCCTGAGGCGCCGCGATCTGTGTCCTGGAGTTAAACCACACTTTCAATTAAATTCTGCGAAAAAACGCATGTAGGTCAGCATCCAATTCAAACCAGTTAGAAACAGACATAGGACAAAAAGAAAGTCCTCTATTTAGGACACTCACTTGAGATGAGGTGAGCATCTTTGATGACAGGTTGATCACAGTCACTTCCTCTTGTTCATCAGTGATTTGCTGGTCTGTGCTCTGGTTTTGTTGTTTCTGGGCTTGACCGGTTCTACGGTGTCGGCGACCCCCTCTCCTGGTCCGACCATGTCTTTCCTTTCTGGATCCATGCTGTTCCCTTAAAAAAGAGGAGATAATGTGGAGGTGGCCGATGTATTTCTTTTCTTCTTCCTTGGATCCTTGTAGTTAAAGTTGCCGCTGTCAGACTGCCAGGTGTAAACTGCGTCTTTTTTATAATCGTCGGAGTCACGGTTCCACTTTGACCTTTTACCTTCCTCCAACTCCATTTTAGCTCGTGTCACATGAGCCACAACGTTGTCACTGAATAGTGAATACTCCTCTGCAGACATAGATGACTGTAGTGTGAGGTCAATATCCGCCGTATCGTTGGCAATAGTGATTATTCGTGCTGGAGGTACTGAATATTCAATAAGATAAAATCTAGAGAATATCTATTAGATAATGCTTCGAACTTCTTGCAAAACAATGTATTGTGAGCAAACAAATTGGGTCTCAAATTAGACCTCATGCCACGTGGGATCCTTTGTACTTTGAAGTATTCCCCAAGTGTGGTCATATGCAGGCGTAGTGAAGCCGTCTTTTTAGACAAAAACTCATATCTTTTTTTGAGCTCAAGGATAGAGGGGGTGTTTAAAAAAGCAGCATCTCCCCCAATGTCATGCAATATGCGATCAGTCTCCTCCTGGGAGTACATAGAGCCACATGGAAAGTCAGTCTCAGCCATAATGAAAGGCAGTATCCAAAAAATGAATATAATTCCGTGCTCAGCCACTGAAGCGGTATATCAAAGAGAAAATAATGGCGGCACTGGAGACAAGCAATATGGGTGCTAGGTCCAGGGATGTAGCTGCTTACCCCAGATGAACAATGACGAAAAATATATATATATATAATGACGAAAAAAGGACAGCACTCCAGGTAAAAAAGCAGTGGTGTTTAATCACCCATGTGGATGGCAACGTTTCAGCTCAAACAAGAGCCTTTTTCAAGCAATGAACACAGTGTATGTTGGGGTATATATAAACAGGGTGTTGATCCTTAAAAAGAGAGAGCTTTTTTGGATCTACACTCTTAACAGTTTGAAACCCAATGGGCTTAATGTGGATTACAATCCGGGGATTTATGTCTAGATGAGCGGTTTGCCCCCTAATGGTTTTATATGTGATATGCGACTCTCCTCCTGTGTTACATAGTGTATTATGAACACTATTAAGCCATTTTTTCTTATTCTTTTTTATTTTTTATTCACAGACAAGAATGACGCTGCGGAATCGAGAAGTGGGACGTACCCGGTGCATATACATTGTGTCTACATGTCTCTACTTGTCTATATGAGAGTTTTTAACTTTATTTACATTTTTCTGGTTTGGTTAGCTATTCAATGTTTTTGTTTAACATTTTGTGTCATTCCACACTGTGTGGTATAGATTTGTGATGGATCTGTGGGGGATCCATGAGCGATGTATGTGAGGATCGCAGCGTATTCCGTTGTTCTCCATTATATTTTGCCCATATAGTGTTGGATCTGTATCTCCAATGAGCTACAGCTTCTCGCTTGTCCCCCATGAATTCGTGTCACTCAACACGGCTTATTCCTCCGTGTTACGCTGTCCTGTCTATATTTTTTACATGGACATGCGCACACACAGTGATGGGACACATTGACCTTTTGTAAAATGGCCGACCAAGACACTTAGCAGTAGTGCGCATGTCTAATGGCGTCTGCGCCTGTATCCGAACGCCGGATCTAGCGGTATGCGACATGTTTGACACGATGAACGGCGCTGGGTATGTCACCGCTTTCCCCTCCTTTTTGCAGCATTATCATTTCTTGTTCCTCCCACTTTGTGTACACCTGTTCCTAATCACTATTTACCTCTCTGTAGGTTATAATATGTACACTATGTATTATATTTTTGATATATCACTGTAGCGATTTTTTCGCCTATGGGTATTACACATGTGTATCTGTATTTTGATATTGTATATGCACTCCTGCACTTTATTTTTAATCTTTGTTGCTGATTGATTGTATTATGATGTAATGGGGGTTGGACTATATATACCCCAACATACACTGTGTTCATTGCTTGAAAAAGGCTCTTGTTTGAGCTGAAACGCTGCCATCCACATGGGTGATTAAACACCACTGCTTTTTTACCTGGAGTGCTGTCCTTTTTTCGTCATTATATATATATATATATATATATATATATATATATATATATAGATAGTTCTCCAAAAAAGAGGCAGCACTCCAATGTAAAGGTGAAATTACCCGCTTTATTCCCCTCTGCAACGTTTCAACTGCTCATTGCAGTTTTTATCAAGCATACAAACTGGTGTCAGTATATCCACATTTATACCCACAATACATTGTGAGTCAATTGGTGAATTAATCAGTGACAATTACATCATCAAATATAAAAAATGTTAAAGGGATTCTGTCACCACCTTTTACAATTTTAAGCTGGCACCATCGCTATGTTGACTAAAGTAGCTTATTTCCAGGACTCTTCTTTTTACTTTATTTCGTTTAGTAGTTTTGATGTAAAAGCGATTTTTCTGTTATGCTAATTAGGGTCCAAGGTGCCCAGAGGGGTGTTTTTCTCACTCTCCGGTGGCCAGTGACGCCCCCCTGCAGTGCCCAAGACAGCCTCCTGATAGTCAAAACACCTCCCACAGCCCGTCAAACGGTTCCGCCCCCTCCCCACGTCATAATCTACCTTATAGATATGCCCCGTCCTCCTTCCTGTCTGCGGCCAGAAAACTCGCGCAGGCGCAGTACCTCATTGCAGTTTTTATCAAGCATACAAACTGGTGTCAGTATATCCACATTTATACCAACAATACATTGTGAGTCAATTGGTGAATTAATCAGTGACAATTACATAATCAAATATAAAAAATTAAAAAAATACATGATCCAGTGTAAGAAAAACGATACAAAAATCACAAGACATATAGTAAATCAGTGGAGCGCATATCTCATACAACCATAGTTATAGATCTTCAAAAATCACATACATCAATCTATATTTCCATAAAGTGCCATGTGCATTAATCAAAGTGATCACCTGTGTGTGTTAAATGGCGGTCAATCGGCCGCATAGCTATTATACAAAAAATAACTTACACAGCGGTGTATTATGATGGCGTCCAACTCTGCGTCCCCAGTCCGTCATTGCGCATGCCCAGTTGCCCGGAAACCAGTGAACACAAAGTCCCGTGATACGTCACCTGACACGTGACGTCAGTCGCGGGGCGTGCACCGACAACCCGGCTCCTCCCCCAGAGCGTGACGAGCCAGGAGGTTACGTCCCAGCCGCCAAGTCACAGGATCACGTGAACACGTCACATGAGCCGTAGCTCGGCAACCGGAAAGTGTCCCAATGACGTCCCAACTTTCCGGTTGCCGAGCTACGGCTCATGTGACGTGTTCACATGATCCTGTGACTTGGCGGCTGGGACGTAACCTCCTGGCTCGTCACGTTCCGGGGGAGGAGTCGGGTTGCAGGTGCACGCCCTGCGACTGATGTCACGTATCAGGTGACGTGTCACGGAACTTTGTGTTCACTGGTTTCCGGGCAACTGGGCATGCGCAATGACGGACTGGGGACGCCGAGTTGGACGCCATCATAATACACCGCTGTGTAAGTTATTTTTTGTATACCTATGCGGCCGATTGACCGCCATTTAACACACACAGGTGATCACGTTGATTAATGCACATGGCACTTTATGGAAATATAGATTGATGTATGGGATTTTTGAAGATCTATAACTAAGGTTGTATGAGATATGCGCTCCACTGATTTACTATATGTCTTGTGATTTTTGTATCGTTTTTCTTACACTGGATCATGTATTTTTAACATTTTTTATATTTGATTATGTAATTGTCACTGATTAATTCACCAATTGACTCACAATGTATTGTTGGTATAAATGTGGATATACTGACACCAGTTTGTATGCTTGATAAAAACTGGAATGAGGTACTGCGCCTGCGCGAGTTTTCTGGCCGCAGACAGGAAGGAGGACGGGGCATATCTATAAGGTAGATTATGACGTGGGGAGGGGGCGGAACCGTTTGCCGGGCTGTGGGAGGTGTTTTGACTATCCGGAGGCTGTCTTGGGCACTGCAGGGGGGCGTCACTGGGCACCGGAGAGTGAGAAAAATGCCCCTCTGGGCACCTTGGACCCTAATTAGCATAACAGAAAAATCGCTTTTACATCAAAACTACTAAACGAAATAAAGTAAAAAGAAGAGTCCTGGAAATAAGCTACTTTAGTCAACATAGCGATGGTGCCAGCTTAAAATCGTAAAAGGAGGTGACAGAATCCCTTTAACATTTTTTATATTTGATGATGTAATTGTCACTGATTAATTCACCAATTGACTCACAATGTATTGTGGGTATAAATGTGGATATACTGACACCAGTTTGTATGCTTGATAAAGACTGCAATGAGCAGTTGAAACGTTGCAGAGGGGAATAAAGCGGGTAATTTCACCTTTACATTGGAGTGCTGCCTCTTTTTTGGAGAACTACAACCATTGATGACCCTCTTGCCCATGGTCTGAGGACTTTGCACCAGGATCTACCATATAGTGCTGCTGTTTTTCTTTGTGTGATATATATAAATAAATAAAATTTACTCACCGAAATTTTTATTTCCTGGAGCCTGTAGGCAGCACACAATGGGTTAACTCGATTGACCCCTACTCAAAGCAGAAGACATGTTAATCCGCAATATTAAATATGCATTTGGGCGTCCACATACCAGCTGATAGTAAACACCTATTAAAACTAAACAATTTTCCTCTGCTAGATAGGATATTGAAAGACCTTGAGACTTTCAATAAAAAGGAGTTATCGTGGTTTGGACGAATTAATGCCTTGAAAATGGCCATTCTGCCCAAATTTTTATATATATTTCAGGCAATTCCCCTTTCACCATCATCCTCCTTTTTCCGGAAAGCAAGAACAGCATTTTCCCGTTTCATTTGGGGACAGGGTAGTCCGCGGATAGGTCATTCCACCTTGGTTAGATCTAAATCTCATGGGGGAGTAGGCTTACCAGACCTAAAGTTATACCATACGGCTGCGATACTCATTCGAGTATTAGATTGGCAACACAACATAGGCACGAAACAATGGGTAGGTTTAGAGCAAACTTTGTGTTCCCTCCCTCTTAAACATATTCCATGGCTTTCACCTGTGGACCGCCCACGGTCATCTAACTACCTTCCCTTATTGCAACATACAATCAAAACATGGGATTCATTAACTCTTAAAGGGATAGGTATCAGAAGACTTAGCCCGCTAACCCCTATTTTCCGTAACCCAGCATTTCCTGCTGGAATGGGAAGGGATTCATTTTTGGGTTTGAAGATCACAGATGACCCTCGCTTTCACCACTTGATGCTAGGGAGTACATTTCCATCCCTTTCATCCATCTCCACTAAATTTCCAGCTACACGGATCTCTTGGTTAGAATATGAGCAAATTAAATCCTTTGTCTTGTCCAAGGGGGGCACAGTGTTCTTTTGGAGCCACACTCACAGAGTTTGAAAAACTGTTCATGGTATCTTCTCCTCCGACTCACCTCGTCTCCCATCTGTATCAGATTCTTCTAACGGGCTCACACAAGGACAGCCCTAATTTTATAAGTGGCTGGGAATCAAATTTAGGTATTACCATAGAAGAAGCTGATTGTCAAAAAGCATTCCTATACTCTCATAAGCTTTCTATGGCTTGTGCCGCTCAAGAGAAGAATTACAAGATATTATCCCGTTGGTACAGATACCCAGTTAGACTTCATAGAATCTTCCCTTCAGTGTCGGAGCTGTGCTGGCACTGTTGCAGGGAAAGAGGCACGATGCTTCATGTTTGGTGGGGATGTGACTTAATTAAACCCTTTTGGGACTCAGTATTTAAAGCCTTTAATAAAATCTCACCAAAACAAGTTGACAATTCTCCTCAAGTGGCGCTCCTCTCCATCCTCCTGGGCTCTATATCGTCCCAAAAAGGGTCCCTGCTAAGATTTTTTATTACAGCCGCTAGAACAGTGATCCCTAGATACTGGCGCTCGACACATGTTCCCACTATGAGGGATTGGTTCTAAGAAATGCAACAGATAGCTAGGATGGAGGAGATTTCGGCTGAAGTGTCTGATTTGTCTGCTAAATATAGCAAGATTTGGGCATGTTGGGTTAACGCAGTAGAATCCTCGGACTTCCTATCTCTTCTAGCGATATGAGATAGGCAGACTTTTGTTTCAGGTTGTGTCGAAAACACCATACTGTGAATCTCCCTTTGTGATGGAGGTATATTGTTCCCTCACCCGCTCCCTTTACCTCCCTCCTCTCCCTTCACCTGCCTTTTTCTCTTCTCCCCCTCCCTCTTTCTTGTCTTACTTTCTACTCTGTTTTTAGTTTTCCTTTTCTCCTTTTTTATTATTTTTGACCTATATCAGTGTTCTGATGACAAATCGATTATTAGTTTGCGACAGGATATGATAGTATTAGCATTGTCATGCACTTTATCAGTGTATTTTATGTTAGACTGTCATGGATCAGAATTGTCATATTCTAATGCGGTGTCGCCTAATCAAAGGTGTTCCTTTGTTGTCTTGTATATTTTAATTTGATGAAACCATTAATAAA
This sequence comes from Bufo bufo, assembly GCF_905171765.1. NCBI lineage: Eukaryota > Metazoa > Chordata > Amphibia > Anura > Bufonidae > Bufo > Bufo bufo. The sequence goes on from NC_053390.1 coordinate 210,916,769, forward strand.
ATTTGATTAAACATAATTAAATATGCAAACAATCACTTTGGCCCATCCACTTTTGGAGCCTATAAAGGGTTGCACACAACACAAGACCATGTATTATCTGCAGCAATAACATACCGTATTTATTAAGAGAAGGAAGTTGTGGCAAACCTAGCCACTTACAGAATGTCTTTCTTGTCTGTACCTCTTCCCCTCCCCCTTTTCCTGTCCCATTGTTTCCCCTGCAGGGTGTTGTCTCAGCCCTTGCTATTGTCTGACCCCACTTTTCCTTGTACCATAGTAATCTATGTATTGTATGTAAATGAGGCTGTTGGCAGTTTGAAACCAGGTGCGCATGCCTAGTAAAGTCAGTTGACTCCCAAACTGTGTGTCGTCCAGTCACTGGGGAAATTGTCTCTTGGATATTGACCTGCTTCTTCAGCTACAAGGGGATTTAAGTGAAGATATTAAGGGTATACCGTGAAGCTCCGCAACAATTGGTGGCAAGCGGCGGGATACAAGCCTTGCAGCACAGCAAAGCAGCAGTTCGTTGAAACAGCCATTCGGATATACCGGAGTTCGAGAATATGTGCAGTCATTCGAACGAACGGTGAATAGAGACGAATTATGCAACATTGAAACGAACTACGTTAAAGGAATTATTGGAAGCAAGGGGAAGAATAGCCAGCAACAAAACTAAAGCTACTCTTGTGGCCGAACTCATGGAGGGGGACAGAGCGACCACTGCGGCAACTCCACAGGAGACAGAGCCAACAGAATTTACAAGAGAGCTCAATAGCAGGTTAGCTTTTTACCCAAACACCCCCTCCGTGGAGACACTAGAAAGACTGATAGCAGATGTACATGAGTACATTGTAGCGAAGCAAAACGCTATTCAGCGAGTCGGGGAAGGAGCCCCAGCGCCCACCAGCACTACCCAGGGAAAAACTAAGATTCCCTACCAAGCTTTTATAAATTACACAGAAGGAGAAAGTGATATTGACGAATACCTACAGGATTTCGAAAGGTTGTGCCAGCTACACGACATCAGCCCAGCCGACCAAGTACCCCTGCTGGCAGGTAGATTGTCAGGCCGCGCCGCAGAGGCATACCGGACCGTCCCAGACGAAGACATCAGGAATTATCACAAAGTCAAACAAGCCATCCTAGCACGGTATGCCATTACCGCTGAGGCATACTGGCTCAAATTCCGGGACATCAAGAAACAAACAAAAGACTCACACACTGAATGGGCACACCGACTACAGCGAGCCGCCAAGGGGTGGATGGAAGCGGCACGGGTCACCACTATGGAAGAGATGTTCCAGTTAATAGTAATGGAGCAGTTTTTTAATGGACTAACCACAGAACTTCAAAATTGGCTACGAGATCGCAAACCCTGTACCCTACCAGAGGCAGCCAAGCTAGCTGACGAGTTCCAAGACACCAGGCGAGATCAACGCACACCACACTGGACCACGTATGGATCTACCACCCCTCGGCCAGCAGTGACTACCTTGGCTCACCCACGACCAGCCGCGAGTCACAACCCGTACCCTCCTAGGTACAATACCCGACCACCGATCCGCTGCCACACCTGCAACCAACAGGGGCACATCCAGAGAGACTGCCCACGTAACCGACCTCGCCAGAACTGGAACCACCAGGGTCCTCCTCCCCCCAATCAGGCTGCAGTACACTGCTGCCAAAGAGAATCTGTGCTCCCAACATCCACAGTCACCTCAATAGAAGAGCCTCTGGGGATCCTACACGAGGTAAACCCCATACAAGCCGCCTCAGACAACCGCCAAGGGCACCGCCAGGTGGTACACATGGAGGGGAAGAATATACAAGGATTACGTGACTCTGGGGCCACGTTAACCCTGGTCCGAAATCATTTGGTGCCTAAGCACACCCTCACCGGAGACTGTGTAGCTGTACGGGTGGCAGGGGGAGCAATTTACAAAGTTCCCACTGCCAAGGTGCATTTGAATTGGGGGGCAGGGCATGGAAACGTGGAGGTGGGAATTATGCAGGATTTGCCCGCTGATGTTATTTTGGGCAATGACTTGGGGGAGCTCACCTCTGCTTTTGTCCCTCAACCAACTATCCAAGAGGCCTACCCGGTTGTTACCCGGCAGCAAGCACGCACCACGGCTCCTTCCGATCACTCTGAGGCTCAGGTAAACAATATGCCACACACCCCTCCTATTCTACCCTGGGATGCCCCCCTGGAATTTGGCAGTGAGGTGGCCCTAGATCCCTCCCTGCAGGTATATAAAGATAGGATAAATAAGGACCAAGGAGGGTTGGAGGGAGAGAGATATGCTTGGGACAAAGGTCTCATATACCGCAATGCAGAGAAGGTAGTAGCAGGGTCTATACCCGTGCCCACTAAACAGTTAGTGGTACCCCGAAAGTATAGACAAGAGTTGCTACGCATCGCGCACGATATACCATTATCAGGGCATTTAGGAATCAGCCGAACGAAACATCGGCTGACGCAGAACTTCTTCTGGCCAGGTATCTCGTAGGATATTAGACAATACTGTCAAACATGCGATACCTGCCAGAGGGTAGGGAAGAGAGGGGATCGCTATAAAGCCAAACTCAGATCCCTGCCCATAATTGAAGAACCCTTCAGTCGAGTAGCTGTAGACATAATAGGACCTCTAGCGAAACCCAGTTCCTCCGGCAAGAAATACATCTTGACCGTAGTGGACTACGCCACTAGATACCCAGAGGCAGTGGCGTTGACCAACGTACATGCAGAGACTATAGCCGATGCCCTTATGCGAATATTCTCCCGTATGGGATTTTCCCAGGAGATTATATCGGATAGGGGCACCCAGTTCACTGCAGAGGTCACCCACCAACTCTGGAAAGTGTGTGGGGTGAAACCGATCTTAAACTCCGCCTACCACCCCCAGTCCAACGGGCTCTGTGAACGGTTTAACGGAACACTTAAACAGATGATCCGCACGTTCATAGACACTCAAAAAGACTGGGAACGGTTTTTGCCCCACTTGCTCTTTGCCTATAGGGAAGTACCCCAAGAATCCACGGGATTCTCCCCTTTTGAATTATTGTTCGAGAGGAGAGTGAGGGGCCCCTTAGACCTTATCAGAGAACACTGGGAGGGAGGGGTAACTACGAATGGTACCCCTATTGTCCCATACGTGCTGGAGTTTAGGGAACGCTTGGAGGCTCTGACCCAGACGGTACGTACTAACCTCCAAGCGGCCCAACAACGACAGAGCAGATGGTACGATAAGGGGGCCAGGGACCGCAGCTTTCAGGTCGGGCAGAAGGTGTTAATCCTACGGCCAGTCCCTAATGACAAGCTGCAGGCCTCCTGGCAGGGCCCATACAAGGTGGTGGAGCAAATCTGCGATACCACCTATGTGATCGGCCCGTGCACTGGAGCAGGGGGCAGACGCATGCTCCATGTGAACATGCTGAAGCCCTACTACGAGCGCATAGAAGAGGTGACCGCTATTTGCGCCTCTGCCGCAGAGGACTTTGACAATTTACCTCTCCCAGACCTCCTAGAGAAAGAGGGCCAGAAAGAGGACCTGGAAGAGGTTCAGTTAGGCGAACAGCTGAGTCCCCAGGAAAGGGCGCAGGCTCATAGTCTAATAAGGGAAAAAGGAACCACTTTTTCTAATCTCCCCGGGTACACCCCGTTAGCCACCCACAGAGTAGAAACACCAGGGCAGACCCCTCTCCGCCAACCTCCTTACCGCATACCTGAATCCGTAAAGGATAATATGCGCAAGGAAATAGAAGAAATGCTACAACTAGGAGTCATAGAGCACTATGAAAGCCCTTGGGCTTCCCCAGTAGTTCTGGTGCCGAAGCGGGATGGGACTACCCGCTTCTGCGTAGACTACCGGAGGCTTAATGATAAGACCGTATCCGATGCCTACCCTATGCCCCGGATAGACGAGCTCCTGGACAAAATGGCCAGGGGCCAATACCTCACCACAATAGATCTTTGTAAGGGGTATTGGCAGATTCCCCTAGCCGAAGACGCCATCCCTAAGTCGGCGTTTGTCACCCCGTTTGGCCTGTACCAGTTAAGGTCATGCATTCGGGATGAAAAACGCTCCGGCTACTTTTCAGAGGATGGTGGATCGGCTATTGGATGGGTTCCAGGAGTACGCTTGCGCCTATCTAGATGATATAGCGATCTTCAGCCACTCCTGGACTGAACACCTGAACCCACATAGGAGCCGAACTAGACCGTATTAGGGAGGCAGGATTAACTCTGAAACCCAGTAAGTGCCATATAGGATGGCAGAAGTCCAATACCTAGGACACCGGGTAGGGAGCGGCCCAACAAAAACCCGAACCGGCTAAGGTAGAGCTGTAACCAAATGGCCAACCCCTCGTACCAAAACTCAAGTACTGGCATTCCTAGGTACGCAGATACTACCGTAAATTTGTACCCAACTACAGTACCCTGGCCAAACCCCTCACACGATTTGACCCGCAAGAATCTCCCTAAGATAGTAGTCTGGACCCAGATTGTGCAGCAGGCATTCCAGCAACTAAAAACGGCTCTTGTGAATTCACCTGTACTTGCCGCCCCTGATCCAACTAAACGCTTTTCTCTCCACACAGACGCTTCTATGTTTGGATTGGGGCAGTACTGAGCCAAGTCGGAGAAGATGGCGGCGAGCATCCAGTGGCTTACTAAGCAGAAAACTTTTACCCCGGAAGTAAGCTACGCCGCCATAGAAAAAGAATGTCTGGCCGTGGTGTGGACCCTTAAAAGCTGCAGCCCTATTGTATGGACAACCCTTTTCCTTACTCACGGATCACAACCCTTTGGTGTGGCTGAACAGGGTGTCAGGAGACAATGCCCGGCTGCTGCGCTGGAGTTTGGCGCTGCAGCCTTTTGACTTTACCATCCACTACCGCCCAGGGAAGCAAAATGGCAAACGCCGACGGGTTATCCAGACAAACTGAACCTTGAAAAGTGATCTGTGAGCGCTCCTCCGTACATCCCCAAGCCGATCCGTTGGGATCAGACTGTGTATGCCGGCTTGGTTCTGGGGAGCATTGTGGCAAACCTAGCCACTTACAGAATGTCTTTCTTGTCTGTACCTCTTCCCCTCCCCCCTTTTTACCTGTCCCATTGTTTCCCCAGCAGGGTGTTGTCTCAGGCCCTTGCTATTGTCTGACCCCACTTTCCTTGTACCATAGTAATCTATGTATTGTATGTAAATGAGGCTTGTTGGCAGTTTGAAACCAGGTGCGCATGCCTGGTAAAGTCATTTGACTCCCAAACTGTGTGTCGTCCAGTCACTGGGGAAATTGTCTCTTGGATATTGACCTGCTTCTTCAGCTACAAGGGGATTTAAGTGAAGATAATTAAGGGTAAACCGTGAAGCTCCGCAACAGAAGTTGTGCTGCCTACGACTCCAGAAAATGAAAATTTTCAGTGAGTAAATTCTATTACTTCCTGGACGTCCTACAATGGGAGTTCTGTAACAATAGAACAAAAAATCAAGGAGGGTTAACACCAACTGCTTCCTCGATCACTCTTTTGCCAAAGGCTGACCCCTCTAGTGCCGAGACGTTTAGTCTGTAGTATTTAACAAACGTAGAAGCTGAGGACCAGGGGCAGCTTTACAAATTAGATCCAGTAGAAATTTGTGCCAATTCTGCCCATGAGGTTGACGTGGAGAGCGTAGAGTGTGCTTTTAGAGGAAAAGGAGCATCCCGACCATCCAGTATGTCTGAGAATACATTTTTAATCCATCTGGACAGTGAAGCTTTTGAGGCAAATGTAGAGACTGTTCTTGAGTGTCTCAGGATTATCCCTTAATACTGGTAGAACTATTTCTTGATTCAGATTAATTGCAGAATTAACTTTAAGGTAGAAAACCTGGGAGGAATTTAAGAACTAGGCGGGTTCAAAGAGATCTCTGAGATAAGGCTTGCAGTTCTCCCACTCTTTTCAGCAGATGTAATAGCAACAAGAAAGAGAGTTTTAAAGGATATATATTTTATAGAGGCCGTTTTCCAGAGTATCGAAGGTGGCAAGGTACGTTGCTTAAGAACGATTTGCCAAGTCCCATGTGGGAAACTGGAGGATGAAATACTGGTCTAAGGTTCTTAATTGCTTTAAAAAAACCTATGTACCACATTTTGTTTGGTCATTCTTCCACCTAGGCGAGCATTAATGTCTGTGAAGTGAACCTTTAATGTGTTTGTATTTTAGACCCCTGTCCAAAGCCTTCCTGTAAAAACTGAAGAACCGCCGTCCAGTGTCATGTTCTGCCTTATGATTGGAACACTACTTCAAATAAATTCTTCAAACCCTTGAATAGGTTTCATTGTAGATGGTCCTCCTGGAGGACATGATTGTATCTATGACCGCATTGGAGAGGCCCTGGCTTGCGAGTTGTCCGCTCATTCTCCAAGTCCGTTAAATGGAGTCAGGACAAATCTGAGCTTGGGATAGAAAATCCTGGCACAGTGGAAGTTTCCAATATCAGTCTCTTGAAAGGGACAACGCATAGCGGAAACCAGGCCCTCCTGGGCCAAAAACGCATCACCACAATGGCTTCTGCCTCCTCGACCATGATCTTCTTCAAAGTCCTCATGATTGAGTGGAATTGGGGAAGGGGGGGAAGCATATATCAGCTTCTATGAAATGGAAAGCTTATATGTTCTTCTATGAAATGGATAGACGTCTAGAGGCCAGGGACGGGAGCAAATTTGGTTGTCTTGGCATTCTCCGTGGTCGCCATAACATCTATATCTGGAATTCCCATCCTCTGGGTGACGTGAAAAAATATCTTCTTGCTGAGGCTCTGCTCGGCAGGGATGTACTGCATTTCAGCTTGGCAAATCTGCTGCAATGTTCTCTGTTCCCCGAATGTGGACTGCTGTTAGGCTGTGGAGATAGTTTTCTGCCCACACAAAAATTGGCGACATTCTCTGGACAGGAGACGGACTTCTCATCCCTCCCTGCTTGTTGATGTAAAACACAGCTGACAAGTTGTCAGACTGAACTAGTACATCTTTCTGAAGGAGGGAAGACTGGAAATGACGCAATGCCAACTTGATGGCCCTCAACTCTTTCATGTTGGAGGAGAGAGTTCTTTCTTCCCAGGACCACTTGCCTTGAGACCATTCCCCTCCTACATGGGCACCCCAGCCCCAATTTGACGCATCCGACGTGAGAACCACTGTTGATTTAGCGGTCAGAGATCTCCCATTTTTCAGCCATCACTTTAGATCTACTTTTGTGGATGGGTAAATTCTGAGGAATCTGTCTAATGAGAGCGGATTTCTGTCCCAAAAGTCCAAAATATTTGTTTGTAGATTACGAAAATGAGCTCTCGCCCAGGGAACTCCATCTATCGCTGAGGTTAGAGACCCCATTACCTTCATCGCCGTCCTGATGGAGACCCGGGAGTTTTTCACCAGATGGTGGACTTCTCGGACAATCTTCAGAATTCTGTCATCTGATAGAGTGATCGTCATTCGTCTGGTGTCGATGATGAATCCCAGAAACTGAAGACGATTGGATGGATTGAGACTCGATTTCTCCAAATTGATAAGAAAACCGTGCTTGGCAAGCATCTCCAGAGTCACCTGTAGGTGAAGCTTCAAATGTTGCTCTGAGGATGCTTTGACTAACCAGTCGTCCAAGTATGGGACCACAAATTTCCCCTGTAATCTGAGTGCCGCTGTAAGAACCACGATCAACTTTGTGAACACACGTGGGGCTACTGAGATTCCAAAAGGGAAGGCACGTAAACTGAAGAACATGAGAGGGCATCTGTATTGCTATTCTTAGAAACTTTCTGTGGGCTGGAAGGACTGGTGTATGGAGATAGACAACTCTCAAGTCTATTGTTGACATAAAATCGCCTTCTTGCAGGAATGCTGTAACAGAGTTGATGTTCTCCATTATGAACTTTTTCTTGATTAAATATGTTTAAAAAAGTAAGATTTATCACTAAGCGCCATTTTGAGGCTGATAATCTGCCACCAACTGGAGGGATTGATGATCTGGCGTAAAAAATCTGAGGACTTCTGACTAGTGATCTTTGTATTGTCTGAGCTTGGTTTCCGTCTGAACTGGTTCCTTCCAGTAAATCTTCCTCTAAACTTCGGAGATGTTTTGTTTTGGCTACGAAAAAGCTTAGTTGTTGGTCTCATAGGCTGTGGAAATAAGATACCCTTGCCTTCACTTAGGTTCTTCAGTATGTCTTCCAGCTGTTTGTCCCAAACAGTCAAGCTGGCTGAAAGGGCAAAGCACAGAAGTGATACTTCGATGGTACATCTCCGGACCACTGTTTGATCCACAACGCTCTTCTGGCTGCTGTTGACATAACCATGGATCTGGGAGGAGAATTTCAGCGCATCCACTTGAGAATCGCACAGAAAATCTGCTGCAGATTTCATGATAGGAAGATTCTCCCAAAATTTCTTCTCTAGGAACCCCTTCTTGTAGAATCATGTGTCAGTCGACTAAGCCAGATCCTTAGGGCTCTTGCTACTGGAGCTGAGGACAAGGCAATGTGCACAGATGAGGTTGCGGCCATATCTCTTTATAAATCAGTCAGCCTTTCTGTCTAAGGCTCTTTAAGCAAAGACGAATCCTGAGAAGGGAACACAAGCTCTTTTAGAGAGCCTGGCGACTGCCAAATCTACCTTAGGTGGTGCTTCCCAACTGGAAATTTCTTTGGGTCCAGTCTTCTATCTGGTTTGGCCACTAACTCTCAGGCACTCTTTGAGCACAGGATTTGAAAGAAGTATTTGCCCTTAGTTGCAGGGAAATAAAAGAGTTTCTCTTTTTTTAGATTTATTTTCTGTGTTCTTTTCCGATTCCACAGCTCGTTTAACAGCTTTCATGAGAGAGACCATCACTATGGAACAGATCCTCAGAGGCCCTTATAGATGAGTCGTCTGAAGATATACTTTCCTCAGAGCTGTCAGAATCAGAGGAAGTCTGTACAAATTGTGGTGTCGTTTCTCTGTGTATTCTTTTAGCTTCTTAGTCGCTGGCACTGGAAGCAGATTCTGCAAGGTCTCTAATTTGAGACTTGAACCAGTCCATAAATGAAGAGGCCTGGGTTTGAAAAGCTGAAGATATATTAGCAGTTCGGACATATGCTCCCTTCAATATCATCAGGTAGGGGCTGCTGGCAGGTTGAACACACTCAGCCAGATTTATCAAATTTATCATTTGCGACTTTTATTGGCTCTGCACTATCCTCGCCATTTTTCTGAAAGTGGGCATGTTTTCTTATGTAAATGAATCTTGAAGATTTACTATTGCGAATGTGCAATTCACTCCAGTGAGGACCATGCTCATCTTATGCAACTTTTAATAGAACATGTGACTTTTTCGTAAAGACATGCAACTTTTGTAAGCTGCTTACTGACAGATAAACTGCTACCGTCAAACCACATTTATCACAGTATTAAGGACCGATCATAAATCTGACTTGGCTAAAACAGACTTTAGGCTACTTTCACACCTGCGTTCAGGTGTCCGCTCGTGAGCTCCGTTTGAAGGGGCTCACGAGCGGTCCTGAACGCAGCCGTCCAGCCCCAATGCATTCTCGGGTGTCCGCCTGGCCGTGCGGAGGCGAGCGGATCCGTCCAGACTTATAATGGAAGTCAATGGGGACGGATCCACTTGAAGATGACACCATATGGCTCAATCTTCAAGCGGATCCGTTCCCCATTGACTTTCAATGTAAAGTCTGAACGGATCCGCTCAGGCTACTTTCAGACTTAGAAAATTTTCTAAGTTATAATGCAGACGGATCCGTTCTGAACGGATGCAAACGTCTGCATTATCGGAGCGGACCCGTCTGATGAAACATCAGACGGATCCGCTCCGAACGCTAGTGTGAAAGTAGCCTAAGTGGTATGTGAAAGTAGAGTGAGCTGTCAGAGTAATGATAAATCTGGCCCACTGTGTCTGGACTTGCATTTCCTCTTATGGGAATTCATTCGACAAACAGAATTAGTTAAATTAACCTTCTAATCCCTTAAATGGGGTTAGCCAGATGTCACCCTGCAAAAATACCTCTTGCACTAGAGATAGTGAACCTTTTAGAGACCGAGTGCTCAAACTGCAACCCAAAACCCACTTATTTATTGCAAAGTGCCAACACAGCAATTTAACCTGAATAGTACACTCCAATATAGTGTATCGTCCATGTACTTTATATATAAAGAGTCGGCCTCCATTCAGTTCACTGCTTGTGCCATTCATAGGCGCGTCCTACGCTGATGAATGGTGGGAAAAAGTCTAAGGCATATGGTACACCATAGACTTTTTCCAGGGTGCTGGTGCCCACAGGGAGGGCTGTGAGTGCCGCCTCTGGCACCCATGCCATAGGTTTGCCACCACTGCACTAGAGGAATCTGCTGCCTGGCAGAGTGGACGCCGACTGAGCGCACCCTGAAATAAAAAAAATGAATGCATGTAATCTCGCAAGAGCCAAGGCATCAGCGTGGCTGATCTCACTCTACTACACAGAGTGGGCAAGTGCACTAGAGTAACTTACCAGACCTCTTCATCACCCACTGAAACCTCGCAACCCAAAGCACCAGCTCACAGAAGGCAAACACAATGCTTGTGTCAGGCATATGCAATCAGGACAAGTTTTGGCTGAGGGACAAGAGCACCTCTTGTATACCAGCACACTTTATATAAAGTTTTGCCCTGCCATGAGGGCAACCTAAATCCATGTCACTGCTTGAGGAGGAAGAGAGAAAAAAAAAAAAAACACATGGGTCTTGTCTGCAACGCTTTATAGGAACCAAAAGGGGATGGGCCAAAGTGATTGTTTACATATTTAATTAATATAGCTGAATAACATGTCTTCTGCTTTGCTGCTTTGAGTTGGGGGTCAATCGAGTTTACCCATTGCGTGCTATATACACACACACACACACACACACACACACATTTACTGCTAACATGAAGTACAATGTGTCAAAAAAAAAAAAAAATCTGAAACTGTTAGGCAAGTAAAACCATTCCAAAGTTATTACCACATAATGTGTCATGTCCGATTGCAAAAATAGAACTGGGAAAAAGGTGAAAACTGGCCTGGAAGAAGTGGTTAAAGAGAACATTCAATATTCGGGATGCAAAATCGCTATTAGGGAAGGGGGGGGGGGGTTAGTTTCAGTGCTCAGCCCGTTTTTCTTCCTTTTTTTCATCACCTTCAAAGATCTACAACTTATTTTTCCGTCTACATAGCTGTATGAGGGGCTTGTTTTTACCGGACAAGTTATAGCTTAAGGTCACAACTTTCTAATTAACTTATTAACTCTTTCTGGGAGGAAGACAGATAACAGAAATACATTTTTGTGTTTTGAAATTTTACGGCATAAAATTACAGCGATACCAAATACATAGTTAATCTTACTACTTTTGTTCAATAAAACCCCTTTTTTTTTCCATCTTTTAAAAATAAATTTTTAGCATCACCACTTCCAAGACCCATAACTTTATTTTTCTTTTTAATTGAGTTGTGTGAGGGTCTGATATTTGCTGGACAACTTGTAGTTATCATTGGTATCATTTTGGGGTAAGTTACACAGTTTTTTTCAGTGGCAACTAAAAATAAATGATCAATTCTGTATTTTTTACTGCGTTCCACTGTAGGGGCTAATTTACATATTTGTGTGTAGTGTGGGTCGTTACGGACACGGCTATACCAAACATATGGGGGAGATTTTATTTTTGCAATTTTCTTCATGGAAAAGCACGTTTTCAATGGAAAAAAGAAAGCTTTGGGTATTTTTTATCCCTTAAAGAGAACCTGTCAGCAGCAAAGACCACAACAAACCGCCAGCAGTACCTTCAAGTAGCCGGCAGTGTTTTTCTAATAATGATTTTCTTCCTGCAGTCAGATGCAGGAAAAAAAAAGTTTTATCCCCTGAGCACACTATTGTCGAGTCACTCTTGAAGTCAAGCGGGCAGCGGCCTCCTTGCTTCAAGTCAAGCTAACCACACCCCCTTTCCTGCCCCTTCTCCTGTGACTGACAGCTGGCTGTTTGGAAAAGCCAGCCAGCTGTTGGGCATAAACGCTGTCAGACACAGCGAGGGGGCGTGGTTACCTTGAGTTGAAGAAAGGAGGCCGCTGCCCGCTTGACTTCAAGAGCAACTCGAAAAGTTGCATGCTCAGGGGATAAAATAACTTTCCTGCTTTTACCACATCTTACTGCAGGAAGAAAATAATTAGAAACACCTTGCCGGCTACTTGAAGGTACTGCTGGCAGTTTGGTGTGGTTTTTGCTGCTGACAGGTTCCCTTTAATAGTCCCACAATGGGACCGATTGCTTTTAAATTACAATGCACTTCACATTGCATTTTTATGTAGTGCAAACTGACATGATTGAAAAGCAGGCTGCAACAGAGAGGCACAGCTTGCTGGAAAACACTGAAGGCCCAGGTCCAGCCAGCCTTTACACACATCAATGCAATCGTGGGGTCCCAATGGAGACAGCCTGCTCCCTCTGTCACCACTGCGCATCCAGGCTGTTAGGGCAGGAGTGTGCTCTCGAGAGCCGAGCCCCTGCTCACTGCAGACCCACCGTAAAAAAGCCATATTTGTGGTCACTAAGGGGCTAACCAGCCACTTAGCAGGCTGTGCATTTATATATTTGTTACCTACTCATTACAAGGAGGTAGGCCATTTATCAGAGGTGCGGGGTTGTCTTGGAGACTGTATTTGCATCAGTTAATTGCATCAATGGACCATGAAGAACTTCTAAATAAATATACTTTACTTTCAGCTCAAACAAGGTTTTTATTTATATAATAAAAACAAATAAAAAATAAAAAAGCTGGTAAACATTAAAGTGACAACTTTGGCATATCATAATACCGATCTCAGTAAGCGATAACTACGCCTTCAGGGCCACTATAAAACCAGTCGCCATTTTGTAATGCCATTAGGAAGTGCATTGTACGTCTTAGTAACCATTCTTACTTTATTTTTCAGTAACCATGCAAACAATACAGACGCAATTCAAACTTCACTGCTGTGGAAGACATGAGCAATACATAGGTACAGATGCTAGTTTTAGGAAATGGAACACAATGGTTAAAATAATGGCTTTAATTTCAGTTAAAGAATACAGTACGGGAAAATGTGCTTTAATTAAATATACATCAAACCAGTGATGTTGGAAAGTCAGAGGAGGTCTAATATTGAAAATGGCTATACAATTGTGGACATGACTTTAAAAGAATATCCCTTTAAATCAAGTAAAAATAAAAAAAAAAGTCTTCACAGTGGTTTGTATAAACAATGTCATTTATAGCAGTGACATTCCTCGTCTCACCAGCCATTGAGTGCCCTCTTATGTACTAAAGTAGTAAACAAGCATTTACAGTTAATCTGAATTGTACAAAGCTACATGAAGATAGAGACCTGGAGTGTACGGTAACACTAGCATAAAGGAAACCATTTTAGGAGCAAAACAGTATGTGCTTTCAGACTGAAAGAAAAGACAAAAATAGTGAACGCTGTAGCAAATACAATCCATTAAAAAGGAAACAAAACAAAGTTGAGAAAAGAAGCCACCAACATCTAGATGGATGAAGCGGACCAGTACACATTACACAATTTAAAATAAAAAAAAAGTGATTATATACTATAATACAAGTCCAAGGAGAGAAGGACACTCATTTCTTTGCCTGCTTCGTTATCATGCCTCGAGGTGGTGTTACAGGTCTGCTTGCATTGGGCTTCTTTTTCTCTGCAGGTTTTAGAATCTGACAAATATAAAAGAATATTAATTTAGCCGAGTAGTTCAATCATCCAGTTTCACATATCACATCTTAATTACATTTAGACTATGTAGCTGTCAGGTTAGCCCAGATGGCTAAATTGGACAATATTAAGGCCAACAGCTGATAATGAAGAATACACTGGAATCAGAGATGCGAGTCCACTGTATCCATGCACTCCTCCCATTTCTCCCCAGATATTCACGACAACCATGCATTTGCACTTCCACATGGCAGCCATCAATACCTGGTAAAATGTCCAGAGAAAAACTCCTCTCAAAAATACACCACATTCTGAGACAGCACTTTGTTAGCTCAAATTGGCTAGCAGTAGAGCAGCCCAGTCCTTGTACAATGTTGTATAGAAAGACAAGAGCATCACTTTAAATACAGCCTTAGGGCTCATGCACACGAACGTATTTTCTTTCCATGTCTGTTCTGTTTTTTTGCAGACCGTATGCAGAACCATTCATTTCAATGGGTCCGAAAAAAAAAAAAAAAAGTGTAGGTATAGAACACGTCCTATTATTGTCCACATTACGGACAATGATAGGACTGTTCCATTAGGGGCCAGCTGTTCTGCAAAATACAGAATGCACACAGAAGTCATCTGTATTTTTTGCGGACTTCAAAATACATATGGTCCTGTGCATGAGCCCTTAGGGCTCGTGGACCTCATTTTTCTATAGTCTTTTAGACCATTAGATATCACCCTATTTTTCACCCCCTAATTCATAGTAAATTTAACTCATTTTCAACCTCTTAGAATCTCTCTAAATCATGAGTAATGTGTTAAAAGATTGCAGCATAGATAACAGTCTTATCGGCGTGTTTATAGTAAAGCTATTTTCTACTGTCTATTTGATAAGACAGTGGCATAATATAATCTTTTATGGTTTAACACTCTGGTAGTATTGCGTGCATACTCCAAAGCTCTTATATCAGTTCATAACCAGTAGTACTGTTGCCTGCTGCTTTTTATAATAAACATATCTGTGTAGCTTCCACTCCTGGTTTTGGTTCACTGAACAAACACGGACATGTGAATAAGGCCTTATACAGGCTGGAGCTTCTGGTTGACCTTGCAAGCATTCGGATTAGGACTGCCTGCGGTTCTGCTCACAGATTTCCTTCCAGTAAAATCACACTGTTCTGGAATGTGTCAGAATAGATAGATAAAGTTAAAGCCCCTTGGACACTAAGTTGTGGAGGGCATCGAGTCGGCAGCTTGTTACTTAGTATATCAGGTACGATAAGAAACTGTCAATTATGAAGGAATGGTGGAGAAGAGATACAAGTGATAGAAGGGATTGGTATTGAGGGAAATCAAGTAATAGGTACGGTCAGATAAGACCAGTCCCCCAACTATATTTCAATACAACTGTAGCCCAGATCTCTCCAAGGTAACAGATAGCGAGGTTATAAAGTACAGCACAGATTAATAAGGCCTCTTGCACACAAACGTTGTGCGGCCGTTCTGTGTTTCGGCCGGATCGAGACCCATTCAACTTGAATGGGTCTGTGAGCTGTCCACACCGCAAAAAAAAAAAAAAAAAAAAAAAAAAAATTTATATTTTTATATATATATATATATATATATATATATATATATATATATATATATAATTTTTTTTTTCCTCAAATTTTTGGCGGTGCGGAGGCACGGATAGAAACACCACAGAAGCACTCTGTAGTGGTTCCGATCCACATCTCCGTGGACCCATTCAAGTGAATGGGTCGGCATCCTTGATGCAGGGTGCACATGGCCAGTGCCACAAGTTCATGTGCAAGAGGCCTAAGGCTGTGTGCAACATTATCAGTTAAAATATCTGACTGATGTTTTCAAAAGCACACAGGCATTTGGTCACATACCTGGAAAGAGCACATTAAAGTTTCATCTACACTCATCATTGCTCCAGCATTGTCAAACTCTCCACAATAGTTTGGGGCAGAGAAAAGCGTTACCAGTTGTCTTTTTGCAAAAAACTCATATCCATCTTCAACAACCTGCAATAAAAAAAAAATATTAAATTTGAACATACCAGAGAATGAAAGAAGGCCAACAGCTACTACAGCATTAAAGGAAGAATCCAAAAAAGGTAGAGAAACTATTCGCTGCATGTTCCTAAAAATGTTGAAGAAAACACAGGGTCATGCTGATCTATTTCACTTTTGGCTGGGCCTGCCCTACTGCAGAAAGGGCTGAGGGACAGAACGGGTGAGCAGGAAAACAAAAAAAAAATATTTAATAGTAACACGAGACAGAGCGGAGATTAGGAGCTGGGATATTTGCTTTTTTTAGATTTCCTATGTTTTCTAGGAGTGTTTCCTCTGTGGCCAGTGGGGCAAACCATTTTGTGAAATAATTTTTTAATAAAAATAAAATAAATTTACTCCCCCTTTCATACACATTTTGACTTCTCCTGTCATGCAAGTTTTATTATTTTTATTTGCAGGGTTCGCTTCACCCAGGACACCACCATCTCTTGAAACAATGGGGCAGAAGCACTTACATGAGCACTTGGCCCAAAAGCGAAAAAATGGGTTCTCGTGCTAAACTGAGCGCTTGTGTCCCTTCATTTCAAGAATCACTAGGGGTCATGTTATTTTAACCCAGTTCACATACTGCACTGCGAGAGAGGTCTGGAAACTGAAGTATTTTACTAGAAAAGCTACATATTACCAAACCATGTTTATTTTTCACCAACAGCAGTACCCTTAGGGTATTTTCACACTTGCGGCAGGACGGATCCCGACAGGCTGTTCACCATGTCGGATCCGTCTGCGGCTGTTTCGCCGTGCCCCCGCTCCGTCCCCATTGACTAATGGGGATGGGGGCGGAGCTCCAGCGCAGCACGGCGGTGCACGGCTTAAGGCCGCCAGACTAAAATTACTGCATGTCAGGTTTTTTTTAGTCCGGCGGCTTTCTCCGTGCACCGCCGTGCTGCGCCGGAGCTCCGCCCCCATCCCCATTATAGTCAATGGGGACGGAGCGGGGGCACGGCGAACAGCCACAGGATGGATCCGACATGGTAAACAGCATGTCGGATCCGTCCTGCCGCAAGTGTGAAACTAGCCTTACCCTAGTGAAAACACTGAACTTGGAAGTCTTCTATACAACAATGGTGCAATTTGGTGCAACCAGTTTTAGATAAATTGCTGTGCCTACCTTGACAGGAGGGTGTGTGGGAAAGTGGGCACGACATAATAGGGACATTTTGCACCTAAAATTGCACTACAATTCTGGTGAAAAATTGTGTCAAACTAAGCCAACCAAGAGTTAGTATGAACTAAGACAAGTATCTAACCATGCACAAAATTCATCATCCAGCGGGCCGCTGTGATAAGTGTGGTGCCAAGTTTACGCCCTCTATAGGTCTGTAAATGTGGGAATGAGGGAAGGCCTTTGTAAATGTAAGTTTGGTAAATAAAGCTATTGCATACCTGATGAGCTCGACAAATGAGATCCAAGTCATGTTTGTGAAGAAATTTTTGCCACAACTTCTGCTCCAAATGTGAAGGACACACCTCTGTCATTTTCACCCCAACCTAAAACATCTTTATCAGGATCTGACCACAGCAAGTCACACAACAGACCCTGGTCGGGAACATCAGTGGGGCGCATAATTCTCCTAATTTGCTCCATTGATTGAAGGTCTGGGGATAAACCTGTGCAAAGAGCAATACAGTTAATCCAGGATAAAAACAAAAAGGAAACATTTACACACTACAATTCTGCAGTACTCCATGTTTTAGCAGGCTACACCTCAGTACAGCATAAAGAAAAGGTTGGCACCTTTCTGTAACTTGCATAGAGCTCAATGGACTGGCAGTGCAAAACTGCAGGAGCTGAAAAAGGACAGAATGACCACCTGTCTACAGATTAGGAGAGGGTCACAATGTCCCGTGGAACTGCTATAAATGCACATTATAGGAAGTTACTTATTAACCCTTTATAGTGCAGCAACATGTGCACAACAACCTGCGGCCACATGTGTTGCTTCAAGGCACGGCTTTCAATTTGCATTTTCTGACAAGATAATGTCCGCCCACACAGATTACAGCACTTCCTTGACCTTCCGGTCGCCAGATTAACAAAGTATTACAAATTCCTAATTTCACATGTAAAACAGATACCTATTAAAAAAAAAAAAAAAAAACTAAAAAGTACCGTATTTATCCTGCACAGTGAATACGATTAAAGTGAAAAAATAAAGATGCCAAAATCCCTGGTTTTGGTACAAAAACTAGATTTTTGTATAACTTACCAGTAAAATCTCTCGCTCTTACCTTGGGGGACACAGAAGACCTTGGGTATAGCTCATCTCCCTAGGAGGCGTGACACTAAGTGAAAACTGTTAAGCCCCTCCTCCAGCAGCTATACCCTCAGCCTGGAGAGAGATACTGCCAGTTGCGTGTCCAAGTAGTGAGAAAAGGCAAAGTCCAAAAGTGGAACCAACAAGCCAACTACCCAACGGGTAAAACAAACTCGGAAACCGTGCAGAGAAGAACAAAGAATGGGTGGGTGCTGTGTCCCCCAAGGAAAGAGCGAGAAAGAGATTTTACTGGCAAGTTATACAAAAATCTCGTTTTCTCGCCCAGTTTCCTTGGGGGACACAGAAGACCTTGGGACATTCAATAGCAGTCCAAGAGGGGAGGGACCACAGCACCAAGGCGAAGCACCCGAAGGCATCAAGAAACCGCCACCTGCAGACCAGGCGGCCCAAGGCAGCATACGCCGAAGCCCGAGTATGCACCCTGTAGAACTCGGTAA
The DNA here is from genome assembly GCF_905171765.1 of Bufo bufo. Taxonomy (NCBI): domain Eukaryota; kingdom Metazoa; phylum Chordata; class Amphibia; order Anura; family Bufonidae; genus Bufo; species Bufo bufo. Next base: position 210,935,311 of record NC_053390.1, read on the forward strand.
GGTGTGCAAGGAAGACCAGTGACCGCCTTGCACAAATGCATGGCCGAAGCCTTAATGCCTCCGGCCCAGAAGGAACCGACAGCTCTGGTGAAATGAATGGTGACACCAAAAGCAGAACCCTGCCCTTGGTGCGGCAACCACAGCAATAGCCACTCTGAGAAAGCGGAGGAAAGCCACCCTGGAGGCAGTCAACCCTTTGCGCGGACCTCCTGGAAACACAAGAGACCGAACGTCGACAAGAGTCGGAGATCTCCAAGTAAAAACTGCAAGGCCCAAACAACGTCCAAATGGTGAAGTATCCGTTCCTGGGGGTGGGAAGGGGAGGATGACTGCCTCGATGAAATGAAAGACAAACACCACCTTCAGAAGGAAGGAAGAGACGGAATGGAGAACAGCCCTGTCCTGGGGGAAGACAGAAGGCTCGGAACAAGAAGGGCCGCCACTCAGGCACCCGTCAGAGACACGATGGCTACAGAAACACCCGTACAGGACAGAAGGAGTAGAGAGAACTTCTGTAACGGCTCCAAGGGAAAGATTGGAGCACCAAGAGCCCAGTATGTAGTTCCCAGGGCGGTACCGGAGGGCAGTACAAAGGAACCCAAGAGCCGCTCCACGGAAGAAGGTCCTGACAGGCCCAGGGAACGCTGAAAGATGAAGGACAGCGCTGACACCTGATACTTCAAGCAACAGAGTCCCAGTCCCAGGTCCAGGCCGGACTGGAGAAAGACAGAACCATGGAGAGAGAAAGGTAGAGTGGGGGAACGCCCAGCTTCCCACAGAACCCCAGGTAAAATCCTAAGTCCTACAACAGATCCTGGACGAAACACGGACAGGAGCGAACACTAGCGAGCCCACTAGAGTCGCCTGGGCAAGCGGGTGAAAACCCAATGATCAGGCGCAGACCAGTAACACGGGCAGAACGATCGGTAGAACTGGTCCCGTCGGCCCCCGAGCAAAGTTGTCCCGTATCCACCCGGAGTGGGGGAGCAGAAGGAAGGACAGACGGACAGGAACCGAAGGGTCCGCCCAGCAACCGCCAGATGCCAGGACAAGACAGGCTAAAGCCCAAGCCGATGTAGCCACCACAGGAAGACGGACTACAGTCCCGGTGTGGGAGATTTAAAGACAATCTTGACCAAATGGTAGTCCTCCCAAGTTACCGAGAAGGTAAGTCCATAGCAGAAACATTGCCTAGAATGGAAAAAACACAATCTGCACCCAGCGGGAGGACAGAACGCGGTAGACCCGGTAACTAGGCACACAGCTAGTACAGCCAGTGTGGACAAGGGGGACTCAAAAGGAACACCAGATCCAGCCACATGAACAACCATGCTCTCCCCAGAGGGAGGGGCAGTGAAGGAACAGCCTCTGAAGCGTGGCCGGAACAGAAGCCACATCGGAGTGATCTGTACCGAGTGGGAGCCAAACAGAGCCGGCGAGAAAAGGCAGTCGAGACAGAGGCCGGCATAACACCCTCCAACCGAAAGGGGGAGTGGGCAACAGAGAAGCCACAGGACAGTTCAAAAGCAGAACCCCGCTACACTGAGACACCCGGTTCATCGCCTCGCAGAAGGCGAATACCCTGAAGAATCCAAAGGTGGAGGTCCTCCGGACCTGGGTAAGCGAGCACCCAAGAGAAGTTGGGTGACCTTCCCAAGAAGAGCGGCCCGAACCTGGTAGCAGATCAGACTGAAGCGCCGAGGGCGCCAACCGGAAAGAATCATACCACACTGCACCCGAAGAGGAGGAAATAGTAGTAGGCGAGGGGACCGTAGTCCCGCCAGAGCCAACATAGAATGCGAAGGGCGCTGCAGACAGCACTCTCGACCATGTGACCACTAGCGCAGGGAAACAATGCCGCGGGAGGACGAATGGGTACGTATCTAGGAACCACGAACACTCCCCGGGCGGAAGGGCCAACGAAATGAATGAGTACCACCCAGCTCTGTGCAGTAGCGAGCAAGTAGAGCCCGTCTACTTATATATAAGGTATTAATTTGTTGTTTATTGGACAACACCTTAGGCTTACACAGGTGGACAGAATGATCTCCTTAGAGAATAGTGCAAGGCTTGCTGCAAACACCATCTCCCAAGAGAAAAAGTATGTCGCAGGAGGAAAGGAGGCATACGTACGAGTAGCCCCGTAAGCAGTGAGAAGGCCAACCCACCTACGGGACGAGAAGGCATACACGGCCCAAACAACGCACAAGAACGTCCGCTCACTGCAAAAATATCACTCAGCGAAGAGGGCCAGCCACAGGGTGCCACAGTATCTACGGAAGTGCAAAGTGCAAACTGAAAAGGAGTTATGCACAAGACTAGTATGGTATGCAATGGAACGCAAACTGACCGCCCCGAAAGGGGGGAAATGTACCTGGCAAACTGCAGTCGGCAAGAGTGCAAAGGCCCGCCCCAAAAAGGGGGTGATGCCCAAGGCCGTACCTATGTCAGAGAAGTAGGGCATACCATACTTTGCCCAGAAGGGCGCAATGCACATGACCACACAGTATCCAGCAGGAACGCAGGAGGTCCACCTAGTGAAAGGGGAACATGCACAGGGCTATCCTAGCATTAAGTGAGTGTGCAACAATTCACCCAACACCGAAATTTCGTGAGTGTAACTACTCCACCAATGAAGGGGAAACATGTGCAAGTCCAGCACAGCACATACAAGGACAGCCTTGAATCTCGTGAGCGTGCAAAATTCCACCCATGGAATGAGGGGTAGTCACGCACAAGGCCAGCACCCGTATCCAATGGGAGCGCAAGCATTCCACCCATGTTAGAGGGCCATGCTCAAGGCCAGCAACGTATCCGGTGAGAGTAGTATGCCGCCCAGAAAAGGGGGGGGGGGCATGCCCATGGCCGGCAGCGGATCCAGTGAGAGTGCAAGTATTCCGCCCATGTATAGGGTTCATGCACATGGCCAACAATGTACCGGCGAGAGAACAACCACCGACCGAGGGTGTGTATGTATGCCGCCACAGCCTAAGGAAGGGGGTCGTGCACACGGCCAGCACCGTATCTGGTGAGAGTATAGTATTCCGCCTAAGAAAGGGGGTCATGCACATGATCGGCAACGAATCCAGTGAGTGTAGCGTTCCGCCTATGGAAGGGGGTCACGCACATGGCCGGCAGCGAATCCAGTGAGTGCAGCGTTCCACCTATGGAAGGGGGTCGTGCACATGGCCAGCACCGTATCCGGAGAAACTGCAGTAGGCCGCCAATGAAAGGGGGATCATGCACAAGGCCAACCCGCAGCCAGGGAGAGTGCAGTATCCAGCCCAGGAGGGGGGGTCCTGCACATGGCAGGCACCATAACTGAAGAGGGTGACGAATGCTGCCTACAGAAAGGGCCGCACATCGGCACTGGCGCAGCTCAACCCCGGGAGAAGCAGAGAGGTCTAGTGCGTCTCTGTTGTCCCTGATGATCTGAAGAAAAAAAAAAAAAAAAAAAAAAAAAAAAAAAAAGTCAAAATCAAAACTAAAAACTAAACAGGAGAAAAACAGCCCTGCAGAGCAGGGAGTGTTTTGCCTCCTTGGACACTAAGCAAAAACTGGCAGTCTCTCTCTCCAGACTGAGGGTATAGCTGCTGGAGGAGGGGCTTAACAGTTTTCACTTAGTGTCGCGCCTCCTAGGGAGATGAGCTATACCCAAGGTCTTCTGTGTCCCCCAAGGAAACTGGGCGAGAAAAAAAAAATTTTTTTTTTTTTTTTAGAAGGAACACATTAAAGTGTATGCATGTTAGTTGTGGTCCTGTGGACTAAGGCTAGGTCTACACGTGACGTGCGACACATTGGGCACAACTACACTGCAACATGTGTATATGGTGTCGCACTGCAATATGTTGCGACAGACGCAGAAAAACCATTATAAAAATTGTCGCAACAAATGTCATCGTGTAGACCTAGCCTTAAGGGGTTATTCATCAAACTGGTGTAAAGTAGAACTGGCTTAGCAACCAGATTCCACCTTTAATTTTTCAAATGAGCTGCCAAAAAATTAAAGGTGGAATCTTATTGGTTGCTATGGGCAACTAAGCCAGTTCTACATTACATTCGTTTGATAATTTTAGAAGCAATTCTTAAAATGTTTAAGAAAATTTCCAAAACCCACTTTTTAAAAGACCAGTTCAGTTCTGAAGTCACTTTGTGGAAACCACCCCATAAATGACCCCATTGTAGAAACTACACCCCTCAAGTTACTCAACTTATTTTACAAACTTTGTTAACCCTTTAGGTGTTCCACAAGAATTTAAAGGGCTTCTGTCACCCCACTAAACTGTTTTTTGGTTACTTATAATCCCTATACTGCGATTTATGCATACATACTGTAATTAATCGTTTTGGTTCAGCAGATTCTGTTAAAAAACGTACTTTTAAAATATGCAAATTACCTTGCTACCAGCAAGTAGGGCGGCTACTTGCTGGTAGCAGCCGCATCCTCCTATCCTAAAGACGCCCCCTCCGCATGTTGATTGACAGGGCCAGCGGACGGGATCGTCCTCTGGCTGGTCCAGTCTGCTATCAAGATCTCGTGCCTGCGCCGTAATGGTATTCAGTCGGCGCAGGCACACTGACAGGCGGACGCTCCTTCGGCCGCTCCATCCTCAATGCGCCTGCGCCGATGACGTCACATCTACACCCGGCGCATTGAGGAAGGAGCGGGCGCGTGAGCGGCCGCCTCTCAGTGCGCCTGCGCCGACTGAAGACAGGTACGGCGCAGGCGCCAGATTTTGAATGCAAACAGGGTCAGCAGAGAAAGATCCCGTCCGCTGGCCCTGTCAATCAACATGCGGAGGGGGCGTCTTTAGGATAGGAGGATGCGGCTGCTACCAGCAAGTAGCCGCCCTACTTGCTGGTAGCAAGGTAATTTGCATATTTTAAAAGTACGTTTTTAACAGAATCTGCTGAACCAAAATGATTAATTACAGTATGTATGCATAAATCGCAGTATAGGGATTATAAGTAACCAAAAAACAAAAACAGTTTAGTGGAATGACAGAAGCACTTTAGAAATTTTATCTCAATTTTCCTTAAATTTCACTTTAGCAGATTTTCCATTTGAATCAATTTTTTATTCCTTAACAGAGGGTTATCAGCCAAACAAAACAATATGTATTTCCCCGATTCTGTAGTTTACAGAAACACCCCATACGTGGTCGTAAAGTGATGTAAGGGCACACGGCAGGGCGCAGAAGGAAAGGAACGCCATATGGTTTCTGGAAGGCAGATTTTGCTGGACTGGTTTTTAGACACAATGTCTCATTTGAAACCCCCCTAATGCACCCCAACAGTAGAAACTCCCAAAAGTGACCCCATTTTGGAAACTAGGGGATAAGGGGACAGTTTTATTGGTACTATTTTGGGGTACATATGATTTTTAATCACTTTATATTAAATAGGTAACAAAAAATGGCTGTTTGGGCACTTTTTTTACAACGTTCATCTGACAGGTTAGATCACGCGCTATTTTTATAGAGCAGGTTGTTACGGACACAGTGATATCAAATATGTCTACTTTCTTTGCTTGTTTTACATAAAGCTAGATATATTTCTGTCTCAGTTTTCTGAACGCCATATTCTTTTTATTTATCTGCCGATAGTCTTCTGCAGGCGCTCATTTTTTGCAGGAACAGTTAACGTTTTTATTGGTACCATTTTTGGGTACATATGATTTTTTTGATCATTCATTATTACACTTTATGAGGCAAGGTGACCCCAAAAAAAAATTGGTTGTTGGGGCACATAATTTTTACAGCGTTCACCTGAGGGGTTAGGTCACATTTTTTTATAGAGCAGATAGTTATGGACGTGGCAATACCTAATATGTATACTTTTTTTTTATTTCACTTTAACACAATAATTGCATTTTTGAAACAAAAAAAAAAAAAAAAGATTTTTGTATAACTTACCAGTAAAATCTCTCGCGCTCTTCATTGGGGGACACAGGAACCATGGGTATAGCTATGTCCTCTAGGAGCCGTTGACACTAGTAAAAGCGGTTAGCTCCTCCCCTGGCAGCTATGCCCCCTCCAGCCTGGAGAGAGCTTCAGTTTGTGTACAAGCAGCAGGAGAAGCAAGCCAACCAAAGAAAAAACACGGAACACCAACCTTGCCCAACAGGGTTCAAACCAGCAATAGCCACAACTGTGGTCGAACAATACTGGGTGGGTCCACAACTGTGTCCCCCAATGTAGAGAGGGAAAGATTTTACTGGAAAGTTATACAAAAATCTCCTTTTCTCGCCCATATTCATTGGTGGACACAGGAAACGTGGGACATCCGAAAGCAGTCCACAGGGAGGGAAAAAAAAAAAAACAGACCCATGGAAGCAAGCCTCCCTGCAGGCATCTAAGAACTGTCGCCTGCAAGACCGCGCGGCCCAAGGCAGCGACAGTCAATGCATAAGTATGCACCTGGTAAACCTTTGTGAACATGTGTAGGAGGACCCGTAGCCACCTTACACAACTGCAGTCGAAACGTGATTCCTCCCAGCCCAAGAAAGCGCCCACCGCTCTGGCGGAGTGAGCTGTGACACCTAAGTGCAGAACCCTGCTCCGGGCGCGGTATGCCTCAGCTCTTGCAGGCCAAACCTAACGTGCATTCGCCACCTCGGAGGCTGCCAATCCCTAGCGAGAACCCTCCGAAGACAAAAAGGGTGTTTGTACACCAGAAGGGACTGGAGACTGCCAATGATCAGAGCTCTGACAACGTCCAATAATGTAACTCCTTTCCGCAGGGGGTGAAGGAAGGACAATTTCTTCATTGATTGTAAAGAACCAGGAAGGGTTTTCTGCAAGAGAGCGCCCCCAACTCAGACACCCGTCTGATGGATGTAATAGCCACAAGAAACAACTACCTTCTAGAACAGGAGCTGGAGTGAGATCTCCCGCAAGGGCTCAAAAGGGAGAAGACTGGAAAGCTGAGAGAACTAATTCAAATCCCAAAGCGGTAAAGGACGGTACGGAGGAACCGTATGTGCCACTCCCAAAAGGAAGGTTGTCATGGCACCAGAGGATGGTGGAAGCTGCCCACACAGAAGTGCCAACACCTGACCCATCAAGGTACTAAGGCCTAAACCAAGGTCCAACCCTGATTAAGAAGGATAGGACCTAGGGGAGAGAAAACGGAGTGAGGGGATGTCCCAGCTGTCACAGAAGCCCAGGAAGGACCTCCAGGTCCTATAATAGATCCTGGGCAATGCAGGCTTCCTGGCCTGAGTCATAGTGCTGATGACGTCCGCTAAACACAGTCTCCTCGTCAGAATGGCGGTAACAGTCACGCCGTCAGCAAAATGCTGATGTAAGAATGCACCTTGGGAAGAAGGTAGTCTGAGTGGCAGTGACCAAGGGACATCTCCTAGAAGGAGAACAAGGTCGGCGTACCACGCACAACGGGGCCAAAAACGTATGAGGGAGAACTCCCGCCAAGGAGATATAAGGGTGTACCCGCCACATGCTTCCGGAATTCTTGCCCGGGAAAGAAAGGTGGAAACTTTCGTGCAGATACCGTAGCACACCCGGACCAATGGAGGAGTCCCTGTAGAAGGAGGGATGTGGAGGCGCCACAGCCTACCAATCTGGACCGGAGCGTGCCTGGAAATGGAAGACTACTAAGAGAATACCCCGTGCAACAGATGAGGGAAGGTAGTAACGCAGGAACTACCAAGGCATCCGGGGTGGCCATGAACCATAGGAGGAAAAAGACAGAAGAATAGGCTAGGTTCCCGTCTGAGACCGGCGCTATACAGAAGAAGCCAAAGGAATAAGTGGCTGTGCAAAAACTCCGCCTGAGGAGGAAGGCAGGCAAGGGTAGTCACACCGTATTGCTAGCCCCATACCGCAGCAGAGGGCCACCCACAGAGGCCACCGAATTCAGTGCTAGAAGAGCCCACCACCTGACGAAAGAGCTGTGCAGCAAGAACCCAAATATGTAGTGGTAACTCAATACCGCTCCCACAGTAGTAGCAGTCACTTGCCCTGTCAGCGCAAAACTGAGGTTGAGGTCTGACTATCCGTAGAAGCCACGTACCATACTGCCCCAGTTAAGTAGAGCTAACCTTAAAGACTCTACCTGGAAGGGCGCTGTAAAAGGATTAACTGCCCAGCCAGCGCCAGGGTAGGACCCCTACCTGAGGGGGATGTCCCACTGCAGCGACTACGAACTCAAGCATTAGCAACAAAACTGCACCTGTGGAGAGTGCCAGCATAAGCACTTCCTAGAGGAGGAGTGGTGGGTAGAAAACACAGAGTCAGTAAACACTCGACTTGCTGGAACGGACTACCAAATATGTGCAATGGAGTACACACTACGCATTGAAGCGGACAATATCATGACCGACAGGAATGGTGGAGGCCCATGGAGATGGGGGCAGATGATGCTAGGTAACCCCCCCCGAGACAGAGGATGTTATAAGCCTGCCCAAAACCCACGCCAAAAGAAAGATTGACACTGAATCCACTGGCGACGCCCATATACCACTAGAGTAAGAGTACCGGGCACCCGCAGGTACAGACTGTTGCCAAACCCCCTTGTGAATAAACAAAGGCACCTAGAGCCGTGGCGTAGTTAAATTGCAGCTTCCAAGATGCCTAGTGGATCACTTGCAGAAGGGGTTAATGCAACAGGAAGCACGGTGAAGTGCAACACTTCGCCCATAGAAAGGGATAGCATAGTGCAATTACTCTACCTTTGGAAGGTGGAATGCATACGGCGAGTACTTAAGCCAGCGGTAGGGAAATACTCCACCTATGAAGGGGGGGGGTTAATGCCCACTGCGGGAAATAGTGCATATGGAGAGTCCTGCACCCCGTGGGAGTGCAATATATTGCACCGAAATCAGTGTTATTGTACTTAGGCCACCTAGGCAGGGGACAGTGTATTGGGCCTGTACTGCATTCCGAAGAGGTGCGATTACTCCGCCGATGGAAGGGGGCAATGCACACGACAAGTACTGCAGGCCACCCTAGACGCAATCCTGGGAGACTGCTTCGGATTCACGTCAGGGCCTGGATCAGTGATTCCTCCTCCCCCCCCATCCCCCTTAGACTGACCCTCTGGCCCAGGCCCGAAGGGTGGGGGTGCAGAGATATTCAAGGAGAAAGATGTCCTGCTGTGATCCGCTTGCGCGCAGGTCTACCCCTCAGAATCTCACCCCTGACCGTTGCGGACTGCACAGGTGGGGACTTATCAACCAAACCACCCACGGGGTGGAATGGGAACTTCTAGAGGTCTCTCCACCAGATTGCGCAGGCGGTGCATTATCAACCAAACGACCCCAGAGGGTGGATTGGGAAGTTCCAGAGGTCCTCCACTGGATTGCGCAGGTGGAGAATTATCAACCAAATAACCCGGAGGGTGGATTGGAAATGTCAGAGGTCCACTATTGAATTGCGCAGGTGGAGAATTATCAACCAAACAACCCAGAAGGGTGGATTGGGACTTCCAGAGGATCTCCACTGGATTGCGCAGGTGGAGAATCAACCAACGACCCAGGAGAGTGGATTGGGAATGACAGATCCGCCTTGATTGCGCGGGTGGATGATTGTCAGCTAACGGCCCAGGAGGGCGTATTGGGAATTCTGCAGGGGTCCCTGTATTGCGGAGGTGCATGCAGAATTATCAACCAAGCAGCCGTGTAGGGCGGATTGGGACTATGAGAGGTCCTCCTGTGACCGGGACAGGGCACGGGCCCAGCCTGGTACCGCATGGTTATGATGTGCGCTGAGGGGGGCAGGGGCCCGTATTAAATGTTATATTATAATTTTTATTTATTTTTTTAACATGACTGGATTAAGTGGAGGAAGGGTTAAACCTTCAATATTAAGAACTGCACTGTTCATCTAACCCCTTGATGACCCTGTGCCGGCCTAATAAGAAAAGGCTGGCCAGGAAGGGTTAAAAGTGCCTGAGACCGGGGCGGTACTCAGCTGGCTTCTGGGGGAGGGGACAGCTAGGCGGGGTCTTGTGCATACCGCGCACCAATAAATAAACGCCCCAGGCAGCCTTGTGTGTCCCCTGTAAGACATAAGTTGTGGCCTTGTTACTGCCCGCACTAGTTAACCCTTGGAAACTATGCCAAGAGGGAGGGGGTTAATACTTACCTAGTCCCGTGTACTCACCTCATCTTCTGTCTTGCCCCCATCTTCACCCTTCCTCTGGTCCAGCAGGGTCACCCCTTCAGCTACTGGCAGGACGCTGGAAAAGGGAGGCGAGGCTGCCCTGGTCCATCTTGTCTTCTGTGGGGGAGGCAGCAGTGCGGGTGACCGGCACTGGCGCAACTCTACCCCGGGAGAACAGGGAGGCGAGGAGTCCACTGTTTACCCATCTGAAGAAGGAAAAAAATGTAACTAAAATAAATCTTCAGGAGCTGAGGTCTTGCCTCCTGTTGACACTAGAAAAAAACTGAAGCTCTTTCCAGGCTGGAGGGGGTATAGCTGTCAGGGGAGGAGGTAACAGCTTTTACTAGTGTCAACGCCTCCTTTTACTAGTGTCTCCAATTTCTGAGAGCTTATGTAGGGGCTTTTTTGTGGGATGAGAGGACTGTTTTATTGGTACCATTTTGGGGGGGGGGGGGGGGGGGGGGAATACGCCTTTTTGATTGCTTGGTGTTGCACTTTTTGTGATGTAAGGTGACTAATGGCTTTTTTTTTACTTTATTTTTACGGTGTTTATCAGACGGAGTGGATCATGCGATATATTTATATAGCCGGTTGTTACGGATGTGGAGATACCTAAAATGTGTTCGTTTTCTTTTTCTATTTTTTTTTTTATGTAAAGTCAGGGGAAAGGGGCGTTTTTTTTCTTTTTTTACTTGAAACGTTAGTTTTGTTTTTTTTAACCTTTAATTTCTGTCCCACTCCGGGACTTTGCAGAGGGGATCAGACCCCCAAAAGTAATGTATTACAATACATCTGTATTATAATACATTACACTAACAGGTTCCCTAGGAGACCAAGCCTAAGGCTGAATCTCCTGGACACCCATAGAATGCAGATCCCGATGCCGTGCAAGGCATTGGGCAGCCTCTGCACAGCATCGGGCTGCCTTCTCACCCATGGGGACCCTGCCACTACTGCACGGGGACCCGATTGGCTCCCTCACCCGCTGCAAATCCCTTCTATGACACGGTCAGCACTGATTGCAGCATAGAAGGGGTTAATCTGCCAGCATCGGCTTGTACAGCGATGCCAGCTGAACCAGCAGGGGCCTGGCTATCGGGGACAGCCGGGCCCCTGCAGTGACTGGGCGCACACCGCTCCGGTGCCCGCCCAATCGCCATGACGTAATAGTACGTCAAAATGCGGGAACGCAACTGTCGCCATGACGTACTATTACGTCATATGTCGGGTTCCCTATCCCCTTCCCATCACCTGCTACGCTGTCCTCTGTGAGCGCAGCATAGTGACACATCCGCAGATTTCAGCAGTCTCACTGCTGGGCTACTATTCAGTACTTTTACAGTACTGACAGGCTGAACCTCAAGACAGAAGTCCGATAGGACCAGCTGGCGCTGCCTCCTGACCATAACTGGCAGTTTTTTTTTTTCTATGCATAATGGGAAGGAAACCTGCCAGTCAGGAGGCAGGGCCAGCGAATCTCACTAGACTCATTTCCTTTGCAATGTTGGTGCATGCTGTGTGGTATGCCCTGTCAGTACCGAATACTAGCTCAGAAATGACAGCCCGCTGGAATCTGCAGGTTTATTACTAAGGCTGCCCTCACTGACAGCACCATAGTAGATGTGACAGGTTCCTTTTACAGTTAAAACCAATCAGCACTACAAAAAAAAAAAAAAAAAGAAGAGTAGTGGTCAAGGAAAACTGGCTTAGTTGCCCATAGCAAACAGTCGGATTCCACCTTTCATTTTCCAATGGAGCTCTGAAAAATGAAAAGTACAATCTGACTGGTTGATTTGGGCAACTAAGTTACACCAGTTACAGATGGCCATATTTCAAATCAGTATTGCACACAGAAACTTCTTACGACTCCAGCCTTCAAAATGCATGTTCAAGTGCATGCCAGTAACTTCTTGTGCATCTGAACAAGCTTTGTGCAAATGGATTTGCCATGTGCATGATGCACAAGGTTTTCAATTTTTTTTTTTTATCCTTACCTCCATGACAGCAGAAAATCTTCTCATCTACTATTGCTGCTATTGGCAAGCAATTGAAGCAATCTGTAAAGGTCTTCCATAATTTTATATTATACCTTCTTTTACCTAAAAACACAAATTATATTTTCATATAAGAGCAGGTGGTAAGTTCAGAGTGCCAAACCATTTGCAGAAACATGATTCACTACCATTTTTCCTCAAGAATTTCATGCTGGAGCAGCACAAAGCAAACTGCCTCTAATTCAACCATCTGTTCTTTGGGAGCTGCAAAGATTTAGACTTCAACCAAGCTAATGGCGCAGATTTTCGGTATAAATCAGATTTTTGCCACCTCCAAAAATTCTCAGATGACTGGTAGTCGGATGTATTATGGGGGCCAGAGTGAGGAGGATTGTAAGAAGTTGGTTGGTATAACCGTAATCAGTCGGCACTGCGATATACCTGCTGGTCGGTGCACGTGTCCCAGGGTTGGCGTCCCAAATTCAACAATAGAAGTAAACAGAAGTAGATAACAGGGGTGTGGAAATAAAAATAAAATAAAAATAAATGCTTGTCGAAGGACTAAAACGGGGGCTCGATCTACTTGTCCCTCATGACAATCTACTTGTCCTGATACAAAAAATAATTTTAAATCAAAACCATATTTTAATGCACCGCCACACTTCCTTATGCAGGAAGGTGGCGGGCTTGCGTTCCAGTCTTTGTGGTGTGAAAGGACTAAGTTTAGTCCTCGTTCACACCAGATGATTCTGTCCAGAATGCACTACATCGCAGCCGGCTCACTATGTTGTGGGGCAGGAGGGGGCGTGACGATCCATTGAAGTAAATGGCACGGTAGCCACAGCCGATCAGATGCACGGGATCGCAAGGCACAATTGAGCCTGAGGTCCGGTCACAATGCTGCTTGCAGCATTTTGTTTGGACTGGAACGCAGGCATAATGTGCCTTGTGATCCTGTGCAGCTTCATTGCTCCACCCCTGTCATGTCTTCTTCCCCACGCCCCCCGCTCTGTCACTGATCTACGCCCACTGCTCGGTCACCGCCACTCCACGCCCCCAGCTCGTCGCCGGTCCACTGCTCTGGTAAACAAAGCCATCTAAGCCCTGCTACTTGCCCGCAGCAGGGCCAAGCTACCGAACTACCAGCCCGGTAGATACGATTTCCACACCCCTGGATAACAAATTTGCTATCAAAAAGGTAAAAAAGCCTTGTATTGGAATTTTTTGTCCTGTGTGTGGATGGGTTAAGGGCTCTTTTTTAACCAATACACACACAAAATTCCAATACAAGGCTTTTGGTGTTGGAATTTGGGGAGTGCTGCCAGGCTATCAACCAAATGTAAAGAAAACTAAGTAGCTGGTGGTGAGTTAGAGCAGGAGAAAGAGCGAATATTTACCTGTCACTATTGCGAGTCAGGAAGTGGAGCAGATCAAGAGTTAAACATATGGGGCAATACAGAGAGGTTTCACAAAAAAAAAAAAAAAAAAAAAAAAAAAAAGTGTTTAGCAGACTGTACTTTCTACTGAAACTAAGGTCGTTTAATGTGTGCAGCAAAATGCTAGAAATGTTCTGCCAGTCCATAGTGGCAAGTGCCATGTTTTTGTGCAGTCATATGCCGGGGAAGTAGTGTGTGGGTGGCTGACGCTTATCAGGAAAACAAGCTCAATTGTTGGTTGTCATCTAGACACTTTTGAGGAGGTAGTGGAGGAAAGAATTCGTAAGAAGTGTATGGTGCTTATGAACAATAATGCACCATCTAATCCTACTAAAGTGTAAGAAAGATACAGGAAGTAGTTTGTACCGACTGCTATGGGAATGTGTAATAATTACCTAAGTGAGAAATCCTTCAAGCGACTGTTGTACCAGTGGTGTATTGTACTGGCCTGTCATAAATAGTAATGTATGGGATTATACTGTCAATTGTCTCCTATGATCCACGTCTATGTTGCGCTGCTGCGATACTGAAATTTCCCTCTGGATCAATAAAGTGCATCTTAGCATATTACATCATCATGTCCTCCGTGCCATGCACAGGAATAGCTAGCAAAAAAAAAAAAAAATACACACCCACCACCAATTAATATACTTACATTCATCATAAAATCCATAGATTCTGTTAATGCTGGCACACTCATGATTGCCTCGAAGGAGGAAGAAATTTTCTGGATATTTTATTTTATATGCCAAGAGGAGACATATAGTTTCCAAAGACTGTTTCCCTCGATCCACATAGTCACCAAGAAATAGGTAGTTGCTTTCAGGGGGAAATCCACCATATTCAAAGAGTCGGAGCAAATCATAGTACTGCCCATGGATATCACCTGTAAAGAGCAATCTGTATAAATAGGCCTGTCCGCTGCACAGTCATGAGCAGAAAGAAAAGCTAGGACATGTAGGTACTTTTTCATAAAACATTCCACAGGCAGATGTCTGCTTAAGGGTCCATTCACACATCAGTGTGTGTTTTGCGGATCCGCAAAACACAGACACCAGCAATGTGCATTCCGCATTTTGCGGACTGCACATTGTCAGCACTAATAGAATATGCCTATTCTTGTCCGCAATTGCGGACAAGAATAGGACATTTTCTATTTTTTCGGGAATGGAAATGCGGACCCGGAAATGCGGGATCGCATTTCTGGATCAGGGCTGCACATCATGCGGCCCCATAGAAATTGATGGGTCCGCAATTCTGTTCCGCAAAATGCGGAACGAAATTTCGGATGCGTGAATGGAGCCTAAAAGGGGTTGTCAGTGTTATTTTTTCATTCCGTTTCTAAGGCCTCATGCACACAACCATTGTGTGTTTTGCGGTCCGCAAAACAGATGGCATCCGTTGCGCAATTTGCAGAACAGCGTGGACAGCCATTAATATATCTGCCTATTCTTGTCCGCAAAACGGACAAGAATAAGACAGGTTATAATTTTTTTTGCGGGGCCACAGAACGGAGCAACACCATGCGCTGTCCGCATCTTTTGCGGCCCCATTGAAGTGAATGGATCCGCATCCAAGCCTCAAACTGCAGCTCGGATGCGGACCAATACAACGGTCGTGTGCATGAGGCTTAACTAGGCAAATGTAACAGCTTTCCAATTAACTCACTTTATCTCCAGTGGCTGGTTTCTCAGATTTCACTGAGGGTCACATGACCTGTGATGTCAGCTTCTCTCCCTGCTCTGAATGTTTGTGCACAAGCCTGAGAGATCTGTACACCAGAGGTCACTGTGCTGGCCACGCCCCCATGCTGCTTATTGCTCTCGCCCAGGATTCTTAACCCCTTTACTGTTTACGGTGTAGCTTCAGGCAGTGAGGAGACAAATGCTGGGAACAGGAGCTGAAAGTTCTGCAGAGCATTGCAGGTAGGGGGAAGATTCTGTGGGTATTAGCAGTGTCATTGTACAGCTAGGACTTGTAGTCCTACACATATAACATGCTGCAGAGTCTCCCAGCAGGCAGACATGTCACTCAGGACAGCTCTTGTATTCACTTCCCTTAGCACAGCAGCGGGAGGGGCAGAGGTTGTTGATATTGCATGTAAACAAAGGGCCAGAAGAGAACCAGGGAAATGAGGAAATAGATTTTTTTTGCCTAAAACTTGCTAAGGGCTCTTTCACACCTGTGTTCTTTTCTTCCGGCATAGAGTTCCGTCGTCGGGGGTCTGTGCCGGAAGAATCCTGATCAGGATTATCCCCATGCATTCTGAATGGAGTGAAATCCGTTCAGGATGCATCAGGATGTCTTCAGTTCCGGAACGGAACGTTTTTTGGCTGGAGAAAATACCGCAGCATGCTGCGCTTTTTGCTCCGGCCAAAAATCCGGAACACTTGCCGCAAGTCAGGATCCGGAATTAATGCCCATTGAAAGGTTCGGATCCGGCCTTAAGCTAAACGTCGTTTCGGCGCATTGCCGGAGCCGACATTTAGCTTTTTCTGAATGGTTACCATGGCTGCCGGGACGCTAAAGTCCTGGCAGCCATGGTAAAGTGTAGCGGGGAGCGGGGGGAGCAGCATACTTACCGTCCGTGCGGCTCCCGGGGCGGTTCAGAGTGACGTCAGGGCGCCCCAAGTGCATGGATCACGTGCTCGCATGGACACGTCATCCATGCGCATGGGGCGCTCTGACGTCATTCTGGAGCGCCCCGGGAGCCGCACGAACTGTAAGTATACCGCTCCCCCGCTCCCACTATGGCAACCAGGACTTTAATAGCATCCTGGGTGCCATAGTAACACTGAAAGCATTTTGAAGACGGTTCCGTCTTCAAATGCTTTCAGTACACTTGCGTTTTTCCGGATCCGGAGTGTAATTCCGGCAAGTGGAGTACACGCCGGATCCGGACAACGCAAGTGTGAAAGAGGCCTTAGTTATACATCTGACCATCAGATTTACAGCGCTATATCTTTTTTTTTTTCATAACTCAGACAACCCCCTTTAAAGAGGCTATACCATGATTAATTTATATAATAAAAAAAATAAAGATATTCAGTACATGACAATCTCTAACAAACTTAGAACCTGCCCTCAAATGGATCCAGAGATCAGACATTCATTGCTAGATTTTTTTTAAGCTGGCAGCTAAGGGGTATGTACTTTTTTCAGAGGGTGTATCCTTTCTGCTGCGGAATACTCGCTCGTGTGAAAAGGGCCTAAGAGCATTTCACTTCTATGGGGAGCCGGCTTGGTGGTGGCCGGACCAGAGACCTCCAAGCACCACCTTGCGGGGATCCATTCTCGATATAGGTGCGGATCCCAGCTGTGGGACCCGTACCTATAAGACAATGGGGGCATATCCTAAAGATATGCCCCCATTGTCCATGATGAGACAACTCCTTTAACCCCTTAGGGACCGGGCTCATTTTCACCTTAAGGACCAGGCCATTTTTTGCAAATCTGACCAGTGTCACTTTATGTGGCGATAACTAAAACGCTTTGACTTATCCAAGCCATTCTGAGATTGTTTTTTCGTCACATATTGTACTTCATGACACTGGCAAAATGGAGTAAAAAATTTTTTTTTATTTATAAAAAAATTTGCCAAAATTTGCAAATTTCCAAGTTTCAATTTCTTCACTTCTATAATACATAGTAATACCTACAAAAATAGTTATTACTTTACATTCCCCATATGTCTACTTCATGTTTGGGTCATTTTGGGAATGACATTTTATTTTTTGGGGGATGTTACAAGGCTTAGAAGCAAATCTTGAATTTATTCAGAAATTTTCAAAAACCCACTTTTCAAGGACCAGTTCAGGTCTGAAGTCACTTTGTGAGGCTTACATAATAGAAACCACCCAAAAATGACCCCATTCTAGAAACTACACCCCTCAAGGTATTCAAAACTGATTTTACAAACTTTGTTAACCCTTTAGGTGAAAATAGAGATACAATTTCAAAATTTCACTTTTTTGGCAGATTTTCCATTTTAATAATTTTTTTTTAGTTACAAAGCAAAGGTTACCAGCCAAACAAAACTCAATATTTATGGCCCTAATTCTGTAGTTTACAGAAACACCCCATATGTGGTCGTAAACTGCTGTACGGGCACACAGCAGGGCGCAGAAGGAAAGGAATGCCATACGTTTTTTAAAAGGCAGATTTTGCAGGACTGTTTTTTTTTTTGACACCATGTCCCATTTGAAGCCCCCCTGATGCACCCCTAGAGTAGAAACTCCAAAATAGTGACCCCATTTTAGAAACTACGGGATAGGGTGGCAGTATTGTTGGTACTATTTTAGGGTACATATGATTTTTGGTTGCTCTATATTACACTTTTTGTGAGGCAAGGTAACAAGAAATAGCTGTTTTGGCACAGTTTTTATTTATTGTTATTTACAACATTCATCTGACAGGTTAGATCATGTGGTATTTTTATAGAGCCGGTCGATACGGACACGGCGATACCCAATATGTAAACTTTATTAATTTTTTTTCATGTAAGTTTTACACAATAACAGCTTTTAAAAAATAAAAATGATGTTTTAGTGTCTCCAATTTCTGAGCCATAGTTTATTTTTTGGGTCTCAGGTAGGGGCTCATTTTTTGCGGGATGAGGCGACGGTTAGTTTGGTACTATTTTGGTGGGCATACGCCTTTTTGATCGCTTGCTGTTGTACTTTTTGTGATGCAAGGTGACAAAAAAAAGTTTATTTAGCAGTTTTTATTTTTTTTGGTGTTCATCTGAGGAGTTAGGTCATGTGATATGTTTATAGAGCCGGTCGATACGGATGCAGCAATACCCAATATATCTACTTTGTTTTTCCCCACAATTTTTTACCTTTATTTGGGGAAAATTAAGTTTGTTTATTTTTACTTGAAACTAAAAATTTTTTTGGGGGGGGAAACTATTTTTCAACTTTTTTTTCACTTTATTTTTTGTCCCACTTTGGGGCTTCAACTTTTGGGGGTCTAATCCTTTACAATGCATTCCAATACTTCTGTATTGATTTGAGCAGGCACCTTGTTCCGATCACCCCCCGCCGGTGATCGGAAATGCACATGACGTACCGGTTAAAGGGGCCAAGATGTGCAGAAACTACTGGTAATGTACTTGGTAAAGTGAAATGAACTTACCGCAGATCTTAAGAGGTGCTTCAAGCTCAAGCAAAATTGGCTGACTGAGGAATATTTCTCGAGACTTCAAGCATAAACCTCTAATTTCATTTTCTTGGAGCTGGACGTTCTTCCCGGGCTTTGATCCTCTCACTAAAAATAAGAAAAATTAATATAAATGGCGCACATAGTGATCTCTGCCGTCAGGTGTGATCATGAAATCAACTAAGCCCACATATGGAGATTTACTTTTTTAATTCTACTAGTGTATTTCAGTCAGCAGTTTTGAGGACCTAGAATTGCCAAAAGTGCTTAGGACAGCAGGACAAAATGTAGCTTTTGAGGTGTTTTTATCAGAAGTAGTGCGAATATAAATTTTTAGGGTACGTCTGGATGCAATTGAAGCATAAACACTGCAACTTTGTATGTGCCAAATCCAGTGTTGTTCAGTACCAGCAAAGTAGACGAGATCTTTATATTTGCATTTTTCCTCCCCTTTGAAGAAAAACTGGAAAAAAAATAAAATAAAAAATTACCTGATATCCTTATTCTGCAGCGATGACTAGCAATGAGTTTCTAATGATTATTTTCTTACTGCATTCTGATGAGGCACAAACATTCTTTTATCCCCCGTCCGCTCTATTTTCCAGTCAGGTTTCAAGTCAAGGTAACCGCGCCCCTTCCCTGCCCCTTCTCCTGTGACTGACCGCTCTTATGCTAAATGGGACGGCGCAGGTGCGGGATTTACGGGACACTGAGAAGAACTCAGACGTCAATCAACTGGACCTGGGTGTGCCAAAGGGTGCGTAGACCAAGCTTCTAGGTGCTGAAACAACGCCCCACTAGTACCTAGAGGCTCATTAGCATATTTGAAAAGTCTTTATTTTGAGGGAACGGCAGCAGGCAGGGAGTTATAAAGTAGGGATCGACCGATATTGATTTTTTTAGGTGCAGATACCGATAATTTGTGAACTTTCAAGCCGATAAAAATACCCAGAATATCGGTATAAATTATTTTTGAGAGAAAAAAAAATAATAATTTCCTACACAAATCTGCTGAAAATTAATATGTTTATTGTTAACGTGTATTTTTTATAAATCTTTCATTTATACTTAATATTTTTGTGGGTTTTTTTACTGACTTTTAGCCCCCTTAGGGACTAGAACCCTTGTCCCATTCACCCTGATAGATCTCTATCAGGGTGAATAGGAGCTCACACTGTCCCTGCTGCTCTGTGCTCTGTGCACACAGCAGCATGGAGCTGAACATGGCAGCCAGGGCTTCAATAGCATCCTGGCTGCCATGGTAACCGATCGGAGCCCCAGGATTACACATCTGGGGCTCCGATCGGAGGAGCAGGGGAGAGGGGATCCTGTGGCCTCTGCCACCAATGATTAATACTGGGTGGGGGGGGGGCACACTGCGCCATCAATGTTTTTACGATTGGGATGGGGGGCGCACTGCGCCACCAATGATTAATACTGGGGGGCTTGGAGGGGGGCGCACTGCGCCACCAATGAAGAGAAGTCTCTCAATCATTCATATACAGGAGGCAGGAGCTGGCTGCAGAATCACATAGCCGACTCCCGACCTCTATGAGCGGTAGCTGCGATCCGCGGCACCTAAGGGGTTAACTACCGCGGACCGCAGCTACAGTTCATAGAGGTCGGGAGCCGGCTATGTGATTCTGCAGCCAGCTCCCGCCTCCTGTATATGAATTAATGAAAGACTTATCTTCATTGGTGGAGCAGTGGCCACAGCCCCTCCCCTCCTCTTATCTTCTCTCCTCTCATTGGCGGCAGCAGCACAGGGGGGGGGGGAGACACTGCTTCCTTCTCCCCTGTGCTGCGGAGGGAACACAGAGCGCTGAGAGCAGCGCGTTCTGTGTTCCCAATAAGTTATCGGTATATCGGCAAAATAGATGCCGATAACTGTCAAAATCCTCAATATCGGCCGATAATATCGGTAAATATCGATCCCTATTATAAAGCACACTGTTAAGTACTGCTGACATTAGCACATCGCTAATGTCAGTCAGCTACATAAGGTTATTTCTCATGACAGAAACCCTTTAAAGATAATACAACCGGATACGTTCATAACGGATGCAGATGGTTGTATTCTCAGTAACTGTAGTGTTTTTGCTGAGCCCTGCCAGATCCAGCAAAAACGCTAGTGTGAAAGTAGCCTTAACCCCCTTCTACCATCAGCAGCAGACTCCAGGCTGGAGGCTCTGCCTCAGGTACTGAGCAGCTGCAGGGTTTCTGCAGAGCATTGGACAAGAACAGGTAGGGGGAAGATCCTGTGTGTATCAGCAATGTCATTGCACTGTAAAGCTGGGATTTGTAGTCCCACACATAGAAGTATCCCAGCAGTCAGACTGAGCAGTCTTAGTTGACACCCACAAATATAAGGTTACCCAATTTAGATGATTATATACCGGTACATAGACACAGCGCAAATCTGACCAGGTATGTTACCAAATACCAGCAGAGTACAGTCACCGAGTTAGTCAGCATGAAACCAACACTGATACTTTAGGATTTCATGCACCCATCTGCAGTAGCTGTGGATGAACAGCCAATGATAAAAAAAAATTTTTTTTTTTTTAAATTCCTAATAGTTGCCAGTAGGGATGAAACCAAAGTGGTACCTTGGAACCGAACCAGAGTTCAGGAAATAGATTTTTACAGTCTAAATCAATTTCTGAAGTTATTATGCGAAGTCTCACGAGACTTCCCAAAATAACTTCAGCTCACCTGAGCCAATACATTCAAATACTGTATGGAACACTACCTCCATACAGTATTGAAACAAAGTTATGTGAATCGACTTTGGATGTTTCATCTGAAGTTGATTCACTTATCCCTAGTTGCAAGTTTTGACATGAGCGTGTTGAATCCGAGGAACGCACTCCATATGACAAACACGTCTCCCAGACCAAACGCTGCTCTTCTCATCCAAAAACACAGCATTGAATCACTTAGGATGCTGTGTGTTCCTGCCTGACAGTCCACTGTACTTGAGGCTAGGGTTGTCATACCAAAATTTGGTTTGATTTCGATACCACGCGGGAAAAAATATTTTATGGAACGTCTGGCACATAATAGAACAGTCCTATCCTATTTTTTGGGGGGACAAGGCGACAAAAAAAATAGCCAATTTTGCAGCCCATTTTTTTCCTGTTACGGCATTCACCATAGGAGATTTTTTTTTTATATTTTAATAGTTTGGACTTATCGGACATGGCGATATGTAATATGTTTATATGTAAAATTGGAAAAGGGGGTAATTTAAACTTTTTTTAAACTTTTAAGTAGCCTTATTTAATAACTATTTCCCCCCTTAGGCGCCATTCAAACATCCGCAAGTCCGTTCTGCATTTTGCGGAACGGAATTGCGGACCCATTCATTTCTATGGGGCCGCACGATGTGCGGCCCGGATCCGGAATTGCAGACCTGCGCTTCCGTGACCGCAATTCCGATCCCGAAAAAAATGGAACATGTCCTATTCTTATCCGCAATAGCGGACAAGAAAAGGCATATTTATTAGTGCGGTCCGCAAAATGCGAAACGCACATTGCCGGTTTCCAGGTTTTGCGGATCCGCAAAACACACACGGATGTGTGAATGGACCCTTAGGGTCTAGAACCCTTGTACTATTCACCCTGATAGAGCTCTATTAGGGTGAATAGGACTTTACACTCTCCCTGCTGCCCTGTGCATAGTGCACACAGCAGCAGGGAGATTACCATGGTAGCCAGGGCTTTAGCGTCCTGGCTGCCATGGTAACCGATTGGAGCCCCAGGATTACACTGCTGGGGCTCTGATCAGAAGCTGCCACTGCCACCAATGAGGAGGAGGGGACCCTGTGGATACTGCCACCAAGGACTTCAATACTGGGAGGCCCACCAATGAAGATAACTTATTAATACAAATACAGGGGGCAGGTGCCAGTGGCAGAATCACATAACCTGCACCCGTCCTCTGACAAGGTGCTGTGATCAGTGGCAATTAACCTCTCAGGTGTAGCACAAGTGAGTGTTTGCTGTGCTAAAAATCCAAAAGTAGCTTATGTTCAAGACTATGGGGAGAAATTTATCAGACACAGGTCTAGTATATCCTGTGCTGCCCAGAGGATGTGTCCAATTTATGAAGAGGACCCGGTCTGTGATCCGTGTTGAAGTGTACTTCAATGTATCAGCGTGCAGCCTGTATGCAAAAAGACATCACACAGACGAAAAGCACGACTCTGAACGAGGCCTATCTGCTACTGCTGGAACTAAGCACACGCAACCAGCAGGATATAAATCCTAACCTGAGGCAGCAGGCTATAAACATCACATTTTGGGCCTAATAAGTGGCGAGTGATTGAAGGAGGGAGGGGGTTGTGGAAAGGTCCTTTGCACCACCATGTGCACCTTCTCCCCACTCACACCAGGTCTTAAAAAAAAAAAAAAGGTGACGGCCCGGCAGGTCTGTCTGGTTTAGGTGTAGAGAATGATCTAAATGTAAGGGTACTTTCACATTAGCGTTTTTCTTTTCCGGCACTGAGTTCCGTCACAGGGGCTCTATACCGGAAAAGAACTGATCAGGTATATCCCCATGCATTCTGAATGGAGAGCAATCCGTTCAGGATGCATCAGGATGTCTTCAGTTCAGTCATTTTGACTGATCAGGCAAAAGAAAACCGCAGCATGCTACGGTTTTATCTCCGGCGAAAAAAAAAAACTGAAGACTTGCCTGAATGCCGGATATGGCATTTCAAATACCAGAATGCGGGATCCGTCCTTCCGGCCTGCACAGACGGGTAAAAATGTGAAAAAAAATACAAGACGGATCCGTCTGTCCGCATGACAAGCAGAGAGACGGATCCGTTCTTGCAATGCATTTGTGAGACGGATCCGCTGTCAAAAAAATAAAGGAACACATACGGAAGTGCATCCGTATGTCTTCGGTATCCGTTCCGTTTTTGAGGAACCATCTATTGAAAAATTTATGCCCAGCCCAATTTTTGCTGTATACTGTATATGCCATACGGAAAAACAGAACACAAACAAAAAAAACAGAACAGTGGATTCGTGAAAAACGGACCGCAAAACATTGAAAAAGCCATACGGTCGTGTGAAAGAGGCCTTATGTAGAGGCCTGCGCCTGCACATAACACCAACGGATCCACCGCCAGGTACAAGGGGTTATTAAGACAGGCATCTAAAACGCCAAAAAATATTTAAATCCTTCCGAGTTCCAGAACACACACATTATCCTATACAAAGAACTGAGAAAAAATCCCCCCAAAATGGCACCAATGAAAAGTACAACTTATACCGCAAAAAAAATTAAATAATATTTAGACCTCCTTTCTATCAGTTACCTATGGGTCCCGGAATGTGACAACACAAATGACTAACTAAGGCTACTTTCACACCTGCGTTAGGTGCGGATCCGTCTGGTATCTGCACAGACGGATCCGCACCTATAATGCAAACGCTTAGATCCGTTCAGAACGGATCCGTTTGCATTACCATGAACAAAAAAATAAAAAAAAATATATATATATTTTTTTTTTTTCATGATAATGCAAACGGATCCGTTTTGACTTTACATTGAAAGTCAATGGGGGACGGATCCGTTTGAAAATTGAGCCATACTGTGTCAACTTCAAACGGATCCGTCCCCATTGACTTACATTGTAAGTCTGGACGGATCCGTTTGCCTCCGCACGGCCAGGCAGACACCCGAACGCTGCAAGCTGCGTTCAGGTGTCCGCTTGCTGAGCGGAGGCCAAGCGGAGCCAGACTGATGCATTCTGAGCGGATCCGCATCCATTCAGAATGCATTAGGGCTGGACGGATCCGTTCGGGGCCGCTTGTGAGAGCCTTCAAACGGAACTCACAAGCGGAGCCCCGAACGCTAGTGTGAAAGTAGCCTAACACCCTGCTGTCAATTTATTCTTACGTTTACAGGAGGAATAACAGGAACAGGAAAATAATGTGCCACAGTTGTACTCCGAACTGTCATCTTGCAAAACTTCCCTAAATCAGCTCCACTACCTTGAGTAGCCTGGGGATTTTTTTTGCCCTTCCCTTCCCCAAATTATTGGGACTTGTAGTTCATGCTTTCAATATGTTAAGGTGGCAGTGTTAGGCTACTTTCACACTAGTGTTTTTTGCGGATCTGCAAAAACACTTCCGTTACAATAATACAACCGCATACATCCGTCATGAACGGATCCGGTTGTATTATGTCTTCTATAGCAATGACTGATCAGTCTTGAACTCCATTGAAAGTCAATAGGGGACGGATCCATTTTCTATTGTGTCAGAGAAAACGGATCTGTCCCCATTGACTTACATGGTGTGCCAGGACGGATCCATTTTGCTCCGCTTCGTCAGGCGGACAGTGAAACGCGGCAGGCAGCCTCCGGAGCGGAATGGGGACTAAACGGAGGCAAACTGATGCTTTCTAAGCAGATCCTTTTCCATTCAGAATGCATTAGGGCAAAACTGACCCGTTTTGGACCGCTTGTGAGAGCCCTGAACGGATCTCGCAAACGGAAAGCCAAAACACCAGTGTAAAAGTAGCCTTAGAAAATGGGGCGGTCTCCACTGCTCCGACAGTGTAGATCACCAAGTAGCAGGGACTACTGATCACAATAACTTAGGTCCTTGGAGAAAGGGGGGGGGGGGGGGGGGCAGGTGAAGGTGGAGACCAAGGCAAAAATAAAAGCACCATATTACTCACGGGAGGGGCATCTATGGAGTGAGGTTGGTAAATTTTTAGAAAGTTATAAGTGACAGGTCCTCTTTAAATAGTATATTGACAACTGAAATCAAAAAGTCACCCGATAGACACAGCAGTGATAAAAGGGTAGGGGGTGACGGATTGGGAAAAGTGACCCCTGTGGAGAGGTACAAGGTGCAGGTGACAGGACACGTGATCCTCCCCGAGATGTCATTCCAGCGGCCACACAAACCGGCGTTTTATTACAGTGCTGAGATCAGGCGATAAAGCAAAGTGTACACAAATGGATAGCACTGAATACACAGCAATGCCCTAAAATAAGCCAAACTGTGGAGGAAACAGATCTGCGCAGGTAAATGGGATGCAATAAAACCACTGCGCACACTGGTGACAGCTTTCTGATCACATCCATCCTGGCATTGGGCTGGGGCGACAGGTGGCAATGCCCACCTCAGCAGCAAGGCTTCATGGTCGGGGTGAGAAGGGCGCAGGTAATGAACACGGCAGAAACTTTCCCATTAAGTAAAGCCTGAAGCACAAGGGCGGCAGAGCTGTGAAGGAACCACAAGTCCCAGCACGCAGCTAGAACTGGCTGCTCCTCGGTCACAGCCGTCAGCAGCAGAACCCCCAGCCCCGGGCACCCTCCCCTCGTACAGAAGGCCTTTGTACCCGAACGCAGAAGCAGGCCTACCCGGGAAGCCTCACCTTCTAGCAGCCGCTGGATGATGCTGTCGATATTCAGTTTGTCCACATCCGCCATGACCTCAGAAGAAGAAACCAGAAAGCTAAGCCGATAAAGCGGGTACGACGGTAACACTGACAAAACAAACGGGCTGTTCAAAGACAGCAGAAAAAGCTAGCGGCTCGGACGAAGCCTCTTCCCCGCTTCCGTTACAGGCTCCGAGAACAGCACAAAATGGCGCCACCGCCTCCTCCTCCTCTGCCGGCCCGCGCAAGGATCTCTCCACACTGAGAGGAACTGTTTTAATGCTGAGGTTAGAGCGCGTAAAGTCAAAGCGCAGCCTCCGTCGCGGATGACTCCGCGGATGGTTTAGCAACTTCAGCTGAATCGTGAGGAGAACTACTTTATTTGTCGTTCTCTTTTCCATTGTGGAAGATCTTGGAAATAGTGGAAGAGAATTGCAATAAAAAACAAACTATTGAGTGACATGAGATGTATATATGCAAAGCAATTACTGATCTGGTGTTGGGTATATTCACATGTGGCAGGTTTGCTGCTGAAATGTTTGTGACTTCTGTTCTGGAACTGAACTCTGCTGCATGTAAATATACCCTTAGGCCTCATGCCCACGACCGTATGTATTTTGCGGGACGGAACAGCTGGCCCCTAATAGAACAGGACTATCCTTGTCTGTAATGCGGACAATAATAGGACATGTTCTATTTTTTTATGGAATGGAAATACGGAAACAGAATGCACACGAAGTAACTGTTTTTTTTTTTTTTGCGAACCCATTGAAATGAATGGTTCCATATACAGTCTGTAAAAAAACTGAACGGACACGGAAAGAAAATATGTCCGTGTGCATGAGCCCTTAGATGACCTTTCTTCATGATACCCTGGTAGGACATAAGCAGGCCGGCCATAGACCCTATAGGGAAATTTCCCGGCGGGCCAATGCCCAGGAGGTCACCCTCCTCTCTGCCGCTGGCCGGGTACATAATGAGCTCTCAGCGGTAATTACTCATGTACCCGGCCAGTGACCGCACATGTCCTCCTTCACCTGCTGTGGACGCATCTCCCCCCCTAAGTTCCATATCATAATTAGAGACAACTAGAGAAGGACGGAAAATAGCAGCTATTAATGGCCGCCACAAAGGGACAGCTTTTGGGGCAATATATTGTATTAATGACCCCACCTTATGTTAATTTGGACCCCCTACAACATGGGGCCACTTTAAATTACCAATCTGCCCCTGGACATAAAGGAATGTAATAGGGGGGGGGATATCTTCAGCATGTCAGAGCAGCATATGCTTGACCTGTCGCAATTTCACTGGTACCATCTTATGAAGTGGACCACAAAATTAGTGGGTTTACGCAAATCCTGCTCAAAAGCAGGTCTCTTCAATTTGTCGTTTTTTTGGTGCAGGGCTTCAGCTTTCCTATTTTTGAAATTAAATGTAAAGAAGTAAGGGACAGGAGACCCTGCTTAGGCTACTTTCACACTCACGTTTTGAGCGGATCCGTCTTGTATCTGCACAGACGGATCCGCACCGATAACGCAAACGCTTGTATCCGTTAATAATGGATCCGTTTGCATTATTCATAAAAAAAAGTCTAAGTCAAAACGGATCCGTCTTGACTTACATTGAAAGTCAATGGGGGATGGACCCGTTTTCAATTGCACCATATTGTGTCAGTGAAAAACGGATCTGTCCCCATTGACTTACATTGTAAGTCTAGACGGATCCGTTTGGCTCCGCATAGTCAGACGGTCACCAAAACGCTGCAAGCTGCTTTTTAGTGACCGTCCAAAAAAACGAAACGGAGACCAAACACAGCCAAATTGATGCATTCTGAACGGATCCTTATCCATTCAGAATGCATTAGGGCTGAACTGATCCGTTTTGGGCCGCTTGTGAGAGCCCTGAAACGGATCTCACAAGCGGCCCCAGAAACACCAGTGTGAAAGTAGCCTAACTTGTGCATTAGGACTCATGCACACGGCTGTAGTTTCAGTCCGTATCCAATCTGCGTTTTTTTTGTGGATTGGATGAATACCCAACCATCTCAATAGGGCCGCAAAAGATGCGGACAGTACACCTGCATCTACAAGTCCATTCCATGGCTGTGGTTTTGTAGAGAAGGATAGGATATTTCAGCAGGAGTAAAAAAAAAAATTGTGATTTGCAGACTGCAAAACATTTACAGCTGTGTGCATGGGCCCTCGGATAGATGACAATTATTGTAATTCACACCAAAAATAATTTTTTTGCTTTTCCATCAATTTTAATGGAAACTGTGTAATGCTTAATGGGGTAGTCCGGGCTACAATTATTTATGTATCCTCAGGGCAGGTCATCAGTATTAGGCCCCCTGCACACGAACGTGTGCTTCCCGTTGCCGTATTGCGGACCGCATTTGCGGAAGCACGGAACGGAACCCTACGGAAGCACTACAGGGTTTCGTCCCGTACTTACGCTCCACAAAAAGATAGAGCATGTCCTATCTTTTCGCGGAACGTCTGCCCCACGGACTGTGTTCGTGCATTGCGGCCCGCATTTTGCAGGCCGCAGCAGGACCACGGAGTGCACACGTTCGTGTGCAGAGGGCCTTAGGCCTCTTTCACACGGCCGTGTGTCCCCCGTGGCCATATTGCTGCCCAAAAACAGTGGTTCCGCAATACATGGGACACCAGCCATGTGCATTCCGCATCACGGATGCGGACCCATTCACTTGAATAGGTCCGCAAATCTGGAGGTGCGGATCGGAACGGAAGCACTACGGAGTGCTTCTGTGGGGTTCCATGCTTCCGTTCCGCAAAAAGATAGAACTTGTTCTATCTTTTTGTGGAACGGACGGATCGCGGAACACATTCAAGTGAATGGGGTCGCAATCCGCATGCGGCTGGCCCACGGTTAGTGCCCGTGCATTGCGGACCGCAATTTGCGGTCCGCAGCATGGGCACGGCCAGCACACGTTCGTGTGCAAGAGGCATTAGATTGGTGGGGGTTTGACTCTTACCTGCCCACTGTCTTCATTAGTAGTAGTTGGGCTTGAACGAATTACTACGCTATTAATATCTGCATCTTTATAAACATTTTAAAACAGGAATCCGAAGTGGGCTTTGGTACCAAGGTACCAGCCGCTACCAAAGCCCACTTCAGATTCTTATTTTAAAATGTTTTTAAATACACAGATAGGAATACTGTACAAATTCACCGAAGTCTCGCGCAACTTCAGGCAAGATTAAGTTTGTATAATTACAATATGGTGGCTCACTTCAAGCGGATTATGGAATCAGGTGCTGCTAACCCAAATTAGAGGGACACCCACCCTCTGGTCAGGTGTAGCTAATAAATAATAGAATAATGGGTGAGCACTCTGGCACTTGGACTTAGTAAAATTTTATTAAATCAATTTAATTAGTACATGTACAGTTGTAAAATCAATTAAAAATAAGTAAGATGAAGTTTGGCTCCACAGAGCCCATACATTTTAATGCTGTACGGAAACAACATTAACATCGAAGTTTTTTAATGAATCGACTTCGGAGCTATAATCCTAGGCTCGATTTGAACAAGTCTAGTGGCAGTGGTGCAGTGTAATTACAGCATCTTCTCCCATGCACTTAAAGGGGTTGTCTCACCTCGCTCTGTCTTGGCTTCCTTGCCGCTCTCAGGGCCTTGATTCCTGGCTCGCTGGGGGCGGAGCTAAAATATTAGATGGATTGCACATCTAGTAGGACAGGGAGGATGCCACCCTGCCCCTTGCTTCTGTGAGCACGCTCCTGAGGCTAATAGAATCATTAGCAGCCTCAGCAACTTGTAGTACAACATCACAGATGTGGTGGCCAGGGCCGGGAGTGACTGCGCATGCTCAAGAATATATGCCACCAGAGCAGCCGGCTGGCAGGGTTTCTATGCACCTGCGCAGCCACTGCTGATAGCATTACAGCGGTGGCCATAACCCCTGGAAACGAGCATGCAATTTGAGGCTGATTGAGGAAGAAAACATGATGACAGAGGCAAAACTGAAAATTGAACTACATTGCAGAAACGATCCAAGGACCACAAGGAACTTATTAAAAGTTGAATATTGAGGGGAGACAACCCCTTTAAACAGAGCAAACAGCTGTAATTACACTGAACCCCCACTAGAAGGGAGATGACATGCAGATAATCATTGGAGGGGATGGAGCGCTCACAATAGCTCTGTGGCCATTTCAACCAGTTGATCGGTGCCACCAATCTGATATTGATGAGCTACCATACACATTAGTCTAAACTTAAACGATTTCAACCAAAACGAATGTTCGTCAGATGAAATTAAACAGCGAATGATCTTTTTAGCTGTCCAGTGACAGACCATTATCATTTGAAAAGAAGTCGGACATGTTTAATATTTTCATCCGATAGTCAGACAAAAGATCTTTCATTCATAGAAAGATTGTTTGAGAATGAAAGATCGTTTCTTCGAAAGAACGTTTCCAGAAAGATCTTTCGTCCAGCACCCCATGTATGGCCATCTTTAAAGTATAACCATCATCTTAAAAAATACCTTCAGGGTGGTTTCTTTAGGAGGCTCTTTTTAAGTAAAAAATGCAGAGGCCAGATGTTACATGCTGGTCGGTAGGGAATTATTGAGGACCATACAAGCACTGCTTTTTTTTTATTTTATTTTTTTCTCCCCCGTTACATTACAACATTTGGGTACGCAGACCCGGTCAGCATACATTACATAAACAAACAATGTAATTTTAATTTGAGATACATGAAACCGAAGACTCATTTATCAGTAAAAGAGTCTATGGGCCAGATTTATCATTAGCTCAAGTCAGAATAATGGAGTGAAAAAGTCGCAAATTTTTGCGCAATCACTAAAACTGCGCAAAAATTTGCGACTTTTTTTCTGCTCTGCACTATGCTCGCCAGTTTTCTGAAAGTGGGCGTGTTTTCTTATGTAAATGAATCTCTAGACAAATTTACTATTGCGACTATTTAAAAAGTCGCAAAAAAATGCGCAATTTCACTCCAGTGAGGACCATGCTTATCTTTTGAGACTTTTTAATAGAACATGCGACTTTTTGGTAAAGACGTGCGACTTTTTGGTAAAGACGTGCGACTTTTTCGTAAAGACGGGCGACTTTTTCGTAAAGATGTGCGACTTTTGTAAAGCTGCTTACTGACGGATAAACTGCATAAACCACATTTACTACAGTCTTAAAGGGCCGATCATAAATCTGACTTGGCTAAAACTGACTTTAGCCATATGTGAAAGTGGAGTGAGCTGTCATAGTAATGATAAATCTGGCCCTATATGTATTCTAACAATCCCCCCCCCCCCATAATTTGGGTATCTTCACAACACATCAAGCCTTGAGCATCATTCAATTGTACTGAGTAGTACTTTATATACAAAACTATCATGGATTCTCCCTGTGTAAGTTAATGGTATCTTATTTTTTAGGTGATATTTTGTGCAGATTGCGCACTCGTGTTACGTAGCAATTGCCTACCCAACCTCCTCAGTGTATATAAACGTTACAAATAAAATAATTTTTTAAAATCTTCTATAATGTTGTGTATTGTGGGCAGCTCTGTTTGTAGCCATCTTTGCAGTATACTCCTTTTTACAACCATACAGATCGAATGGAATAGGTTGGGAAGAGATCGTCTAGTACTTCCCTCCTCCTCAAAATGAAATACAGTTATATAGAGTTGTGGTGTAACTTCTACTCTCTGTCCCCATATAGCCCTAACCACCTCTCCTACCTCCTTCCAGAGCGGCTTACTTTTCTCACATTGCCACAGTCCATGGTATAGATCAGTGTATCCCTCGCCACATTTAGGGCACTTTGTTATACGGTCTGGTTTGTTTGGGTGTGGAGGTATGTTGAAGCCAAATATGGCTCTATGTATTATTCTCAATTGCGTGTCCCTCCACACTTCATTAGTGATATGTCTTCTCACCCTCATCCACCCTTGCTTCATCATTTGAGTGATATGGCCAATTCCCAATTGCTCTTCCCATTTTTTGAAATCCCCAGTCCTCTGTCTCTGGGAGTTTGCCTCTCTAATTTTAAAATAAACAGACAAGACTGAGACCCTTCCTCCTCCCAACTCCAGAATTTTATCGAGTGTGTTTTGACTCATTTCCTTATGCACCACTACAAGATTTGATGTGATAGCTGCTTTAACCTGAGCATATTGTATCTGAAATGGGCGCAAGGAAAATTTGTCTGTTAATTCTTTCTCCGTAAGCCATCTGGGCTCACTATCACGTAGTAACTGCTTCACCTGAGTAATCCCTTTAGATTTCCACTCTGAAAATAAGATATTTGTTTAAACTCTGGGTTATTCCATATCGGGAGATGCTTAGATATTCTAAAAGGCAACCAGTACCTTTTCCGCAATATCCTCCAGGTTGCTATAGTGTCTTTGATAAGTATGGATTGTTTGATCCAACCCGGGATGTTTATTAGTCTAGCATGAAGCAACGCCACTAAGGACCAGGGGGCACAGAACCCTCTTTCCAAGTATAGGGCTGAATAATGACCTGTCCCTGTGATCCAGTCTGCTATGTGTCTAGCCATACATGTTAAATTATACCCTCTGATAACTGGGAAGGCTATTCCACAATTTTCTTTAGTATTCATTAATATCTGTGCCGGTATTCTGGGTTGTTTTCCGTGCTACAAGAACACCGTAAAGGCCCTAGTTAATTTTTGTGTATCAGAGTGCTTTAGTAATAAGTATTGAAGCTCCACTAGACCAAGAAAGTCAAAGTGGACTTATGGACATGAGGCGCAGAATCACAACCAGGTGTTGAATGTCAAGTTATTTATTAGAAGACAGCGCGTTTCGGGGTTCAGCGGACCCCTTTTTCAAGTCTGTGGGGCTGCAGAG
This sequence comes from Bufo bufo, assembly GCF_905171765.1. Taxonomy (NCBI): domain Eukaryota; kingdom Metazoa; phylum Chordata; class Amphibia; order Anura; family Bufonidae; genus Bufo; species Bufo bufo. The sequence goes on from NC_053390.1 coordinate 210,968,318, forward strand.
AGAGTACCACGATCACGGCCGTACACTGACGGCACTTGGGGCACAGTGATACAGACGTAGAAGACACCCCGAAACCCATTGTCTTCTAATAAATAACTCGACATTCAACACCTGGTTGTGATCCTGCGCCTCATGTCCATAAGCCCACTTGACTTTCTTGGTCTAGTGGAGCTTCAATACAATTGCTCACTCGGCTGGCGGTCTGGCACCCGCCTAAGGAGATTCTGGACTCAATCGGCAGCACCAACCAGCGACCTTTCCCAGTTGGCCTTCATTGTGGTTGCGCCCAATATTGGTGCAACTAAAACAGGTGAGTTTAATTAAACCCGCTTTTCTCTGGTTCTCTGGAGGACACTGTTTATTTGACATACTTACCCTATGAGCGCCTTTCTCTCCCTGTGGCCATTTTTTGCTTTAGTAATAAGGGAATGGTTTGTAATGGGTATAGCAATTTGGACATTGACATCATCTTAAAGCAAACCTTTCACCTGGATTTCACTTAATAAACTATCACCAGTACCTTATAGATTATCCTCATTGTGTTTCCATACAGTCTTGTGCCGCTTTCCTGCGATGTATATTCATGAAAAAAACGACTTATAAAGTACTCTTTTCCAGCTCCTGAAGTCACGGTAGAAGTCAAGGGGGTAGCCCTTCCCTCACTCCAGGCTGTAACTCCCCTGCCCTAACCCCGCCTCTAAGCAGTGTAATTGACACCCGGCTCAGTCCCCGGGACCACGCTTGTACAGGCGGCGCATGCGCCGTCGGACTCAAGCGCGATCCTGTAACTGAATCGCGGATGAGGAAGAGAAGACAGGCAGGCATCGAGGACGGCGCATGCGCGATTCAGTTACAGGATCGCGCTTGAGTCCGCGCGATAGACGGGATCGCGCTGCTACTGAGGCTGACGGCGCATGCGCCGCCTGTACAAGCGCGGTCCCGGCGACTGAGCCGGGTGTCAATTACACTGCTTAGAGGCGGGGTTAGGGCAGGGGAGTTACAGCCTGGAGTGAGGGAAGGGCTACCCCCTTGACTTCTACCGTGACTTCAGGAGCTGGAGAAGAGTACTTTATAAGTCGTTTTTTTCATGAATATACATCGCAGGAAAGCGGCACAAGACTGTATGGAAACACAATGAGGATAATCTATAAGGTACTGGTGATAGGTTCGTTTTAAGTAGACGGTTTTTCCCCATCAATGATAACGGTAAGTCATGCCATTGTTTCAGTTCCTTCATAATGTTTGCGATTAGTGGGTCATAGTTCAGCCTATAAATTGACTCCATAGTACTTCCTATTTTGACCCCCAGATATGTTATAGCAGTTTTAGCTATTACTACTGTGACATTTTCGCCTACTTCCAGCCCCTCAAAGATGTCCAATGAGTCTAAATATCTGGCCAACGGTTCGATTGCCAAATCGAACAGCAAAGGGGACATAGGGCACCCCTCCCTGGTGCCTCTCTGTAAGATAAACGGATTAGACATATAACCCGCATTATATATCCTAGCCTTAGGGTTTAAATACATTTCTTTAAGAAGTTTTCGGAAAAAAAACTGAAATCCCATCTCATCTAAAACCATGTCTAGCCAATTCCAATTTATACTGTCAAACGCCTTTTCGGCATCTAGCGTGACAATTGCAGGATTTTTCCCTTTGTACCTCGATGTTCTTGCCACAGATAGAGCCAGCAACACCTTACAAATGTTGGTAACCGCTGACCTACCCTTAACAAAACCAACTTGCTTGGGTGAGATGACTGTGGGGAGTATTTCTGCTAATCTGTTCGCTAGTAGTTTAGAAATTATTTTCAGATCCTGATTTATCAATAAAATCGGTCTATAAGACGAAGGGTCTTCCGGGTGCTTTCCTTTTTTGTGTATTAAGGTAATAAAAGCTGTGTTCATGTGATCCGGTATACTACTCCCTTCTACTATAGCGGTATAAAGTGTAGTTAGTATTGGGGCTATCTGGTTACACATTACTTTATAAAAATCTGAGGTATAATCATCTGGTCCGGGGGGTTTTCCAGAGGGAAAAGATTTTATGGTAGATTCAATCTCCATTGCTGTTATTGGAGCATTTAAGGAGGCTAATTGTTCGCTAGTTATTTTTGGTAGGGGCAGGGCTTCTAAGAATGTCTTACCTTTCTCTAAGTCCCCTTCTTCCTTGCGATAAAACCTTGCAAAGAAGTCGCCAATTAATTCAGTGATGTGGCTAGGTCTACACTCTCTAGTTCCACCACCCCTTTTGATACCATTAATATCAGTCATTGGACGTCTACCTTTCACAAGAGAAGCTAATAATTTCCCGGATTTGTGCCCGTATTTATGCATCTCTATTTCAAGTCGGATTCTTTTAATGTCTTCTTGTTTTTCAGCCCACATTTCAAAATTTCTCTGGGCCAACACCCACCTCTCTTTTGTAAGTTGGGTCTGAGCCGAGAGAAAGTCGACATATGCTGTTCTTAAATTATCACTAGCCTTTTCATAATTTACTCTGACCATTTTTTTAATGGATGAGACATAGGCCATTAAACGACCTCTCAAGACAGCCTTAGCTGTTTCCCAAAATAACATCGGTGAGCGGATATGTTCCGTATTATCATCTACAAATTCCAGCCACCACCCTTGCAGTATCTTTTTAAAGTTCTCATCCCGTAGCAGAAAATTCGGGAATCTCCATATAAAATCTCTGCCTTTCGGATACTGATCCATTACATCCAATAGCATTGGGGAGTGATCAGAAATAACCATATCTTTGATACGAACTTCTGATATTCTCTGAAGAATCCCTTGTGACAAAAAAATGTAATCAATTCGAGACCAGTTGTCATGGACATGTGAATAATGTGTGAATTCTCTGCCCTGAGGGTGATACAATCTCCAGCTGTCTTTCAATGATAGAGTATTAACAAAATCAGCTAAGGTCTCCTGTTTTCCTTTAGATCTATTATATCTTCTATTTTCCATTGTGTTCATAACCATGTTGAAATCTCCTCCAACTATTTTATTTGTGTGTGTGTCCTGATGTAGCTTCTGACCTAGTGACTCTAAAAAGCTCCTTTGACCATGGTTGGGGGCGTATATGTTATATAGAACATAGTCTCCAAAAGGTCCTGATATATAAATACGTAACATCCTACCCTCATTATCATTTGCCACCGAGTGAACAGTATGAGAGAGATGTCTTTCCACTAGAATCAACACCCCAGCTTTTCTCCCTACTGCTACTGAACCGTACACTGTACCAACCCATAGTTTCTCCATTCTATGGAAATCCATTTTCGGGAGATGGGTCTCCTGCAGCAATGCTATGTTTGCCTTTAATCTTTTAAGATGTCTCAAGATTTTGATACGCTTATTCGGGGAGCGTAGCCCCTTAACATTCCAGGAGATAATTCTCATATTCCATTGCTGCAGGAAGATCTATGGCCACCATTATACAACCAAGCGAGAATGGCTCCAATCAAGAACGTAAGAAGAGAGTGAGGGTATTTTAATACTAGCAGGCGACCTAAATATGCCTTTAAACCCCCTTATAGATACGTCTTCAAAAAAATCAACTCTTCCCTCGAAGGCAATCAGAGCTACTCTGGCTAGAATGTTCAATCTGGGTCTTATTGATGTGTGGAGAAGCCTCAATCCTAACAGCATTGATTATTCTTTTTTCTCTGCAGCCAACAACTCATATAGCAGAATCGATTATATATTGATCTCCAAAGAACATCTACAACTATGCACCTCAGCGAAAATAGGACCAATGACGTTGTCTGATCATTCACCTATCTTCTGCTCCATCTCTCCTCCACAGGGAACGGGTAAGAAGTCTGGCTGGAGGTTCAATGAGTCCATCTTAGATAATACCATCCATAAAAAAAGAATATTGGCCCTTTTAAAAGAATACTTCCAAATAAACCATAATTCTGACACTTCCCCAAACACCCTATGGGATGCCCACAAAGCCTACATAAGAGGTCATTTGATAAGTCTATGCTCCTATCTGAAAAAAGAGTCTGACAAAAAAATAAATTCCCTTCTACTCCAGATTAATACTCTTGAGAAGACTCACAAAATTTCCCTATTACAACTCCACTTATCCGAATTACTTTCGCTCAAAACTGAGCTGAAGAATTTACTAAATGAACGTTCTGCGAAGTTCTTCCTTAGTTCGCAACAAAAAATATTTGCCCACGGCGACAAAGCAACAAAATTCCAAATGCAAAGAATTAAACGTAGAAAAATGACTAGTTTTGTGCATAAAATAGCCTCTCCATCAGGCTCTATGTTGCTCAAAACAGAAGAAATCGCAGAACAGTTTAAGCAATACTATGAGTCCCTATACAACCTTCCCCCATCTCACCTTCCAAACCCAGGTTTGGATAGGACACAAAATATCTCCGCCTTCCTTAGTTCACTTCAACTTCCAACTCTTTCAGATAGCCAGCATGACCAACTGGCTGCCCCATTTACATTATCAGATATTCAAGAGGCTCTAAAGTCTTCTCCAATTGGGAAAAGCCCAGGCCCAGATGGGTTACCTTTGACTTATTATAGAGCTTACTCTGACATTTTATTTCCTTATTTCCTTCCAATTTGTAATAACGCTTTACAAAATTCTCCTGTATCACCCGATATGTCCAGAGCTACAATCACAATCATTCCCAAACCGGGCAAAGATCATTCACTATGCTCAAACTATCGTCCTATATCTTTGCTTAACACTGACCCTAAATTATTAGCTAAAATGCTGGCTACTAGATTACAAAAACTTCTCCCTTCTCTAATACATCCAGACCAGGTTGGATTTGTTAGAGGTAGAGAGGGTAAGGATAATGTTATGAAGATTTTAAATGCATTATACTTCGCCTCTCTTAATAAGATACCAATGGTTCTTCTGGGTACTGATGCTGAGAAGGCGTTCGATAGAATAGATTGGTTGTATATTAGCCTTACGCTAGCCAAATTTAATATCCCTGACCAATTCGCGGACGCAATCAAGGCTATGTACCACTCCTCCTCAGCATCAGTGCTAGTTAATGACACCTTATCACCTTGTTTCCGCATACGCAATGGCACAAGGCAAGGCTGCCCTCTTTCCCGCTTATTTTCGTCTTAGTCATGGAGACGCTCCTACAAGCCCTGAGACAACAAACAGATATTATGGGACTCAGAGTTGGCGAACAAGAAATTAAGTTAGCCGCCTTCGCTGATGATTTATTAATCTGCACAACTAACCCTAAAAAGTCCCTTCCTTCTATTTTATCCATATTAGATCTATTTGGTTCACTTTCCAACTTTAAAGTAAACCCCGCCAAATCACAACTTATACATAGTGGATTCCCTCCTTCAACAATTAGGGCTCTTAAGCTTCACTCTCCCTTTGACTGGTCCACACAACTGATAACTTATCTAGGTGTGAAAATCTTTCCCGCCATCTCACCAAATTCAAAATCCTATGATAAGATGCTCTTTTGCAGTATGGGATTGGCTCTCCTCTCATAACAAAGTACTTACTACTCCTTCACCACTCCTGACTCTAAAAGATGTTATTGACTTAGCGCCTTTAGATCTTAAAGAGTCATGTAGCCCCATGATCAGGCACTCTAATCTACTCATTTCTGAAATTATTAAGGAGTATGGAAATATTCCCCCTCTTCCTTCTCTGCTTAAAAGCCTAAAAGAGTCTTTGTCGCTCGATATTTTATATAAAGGTATTGTATCTGTAGTGTCTTCTATTAAGAATCTTCCTCAGATGCCACCTACAACCCCTTGGTTCGACGATATAATTGGGTCTAAACAAGCGCCTCAGAAATTAATCTCATCCTTATATAAAAAGTTAAAGTCCCCTGTAACTGTTGTCAAACCAGCAATAGTAGGTGTCTGGGAGAAAGATCTAGGCCGTTCACTAACTCCCACTGAGATTAAAGTGATGTTCACTATTACGCATAAAATTTCAAGATGCATCCGAATCCAAGAAAATGGGTATAAAATCATGATGCGGTGGTATAAAACGCCAGATAATATTGCACAATACTTTCCTAACGTTTCTAATATTTGCTGGAGATGCAATACCTCTAAAGGCACTTTTTATCATATATGGTGGGAATGCTCAATTATTCAGAAATGGTGGTATTCCATAGTAAACATATGTAATAAAGTCTGTGGTTCCTCTCTTAAATGTTCCCCAGAAATGATCCTCCTTAGTTTAGGGCTGGATAAGATTAGCAGGAAAGTTAGGTCCTTACTACTTATTCTTTTAGCTGCAGCTAGAATTCTAGTAGCTAGCACATGGTTATCTACAGACCCCCCAGATGAAGCTAGGTGGATTCAAAGAGTTGACCAAATATTCAGACTGGAGGAACTTTCCCACTGGGAAACCCGTACTCGAGCAGCTTTTCTCGACATATGGGCTCCATGGAAAACTTATAGAGCTTTCCCTTGAGATATATTTTTCCCACTTTCTTTCTTTTAGCCTTCCTCGAACCCCTTCTTTTAAACTCCCAAATAAGGTCACATTTTCGGCTTACTAGCATATCCTGTTGAGGCATAATATGAGCTACAACATGAATATAACCAGATTTACACCATACGTTTGGTTCTTTCATCAAGTTATCTTTTCCTTTATGTTAATTTATGTTCTTAGATTTTTGATCTGTACAGTCATGTTGCAACGGTATGATGTAATACCACACTTTCTCACTTTGTACCATGTACTCCTGTACTATTTTTTAATTGCCACTTTAAGCTATGTATTAATATTTTAAAACAATAAAAATTGTTGATACAAAAAAAAAAAAAAGAACCCTTCCACGTCTCCTAATACCCAAGATATGCTAATCTGACACCCCTAAAAATCTAACTGCATTAACTAGAAAAACATAACAAAACAAATGAAAACACTTCAGCTTATACATTCTTCGTACTAGAACTTCCTTTTTTCTGGTAATTACGGCAGGTCCTCACCGCCTGCTTAATGTTCACCATCTTTGCCTTCTCAGCCATCACCGCAGCGGGTTGTCACTACTTCTCTGGAAGAGATACAGCATCACTGTTCTTTGGAGTTCACCAAGTTTTTGCCATTTTCCCACAAACTTCTCTGTGCTTTTGGAGATGGGGTGCGAAGAAACCGATGATATGGGTGGTGATTCTGTTCCTTCTCTCTCCACTTCGCTGTCATCTGGAAGCAACAGGTATTCCTCAGCATCTTTCGGATTTTTAAAGGTACTCCTACCATTCTTAAGTTACTCCTCCTAGATCTATTTTCTAAATCATCTACCCTTTCTTTTAAATGGTCTGCAATCAAGTATATATCCTGCATCTTGGTAGAAATCTCAACATTCTCTTTTTCCATACATGCCACCCTTTGCTCTACTTCAGATAATCTGTCGTCTTGCTGCACAACCTCCTCCTGTAACTGAGTGAGTGCTGTTTGCACTGTGGATGCCAGAGAGGCGATAATATCTGGCGCAAGCTCTTTGGCCACTTTTATAGCCAGGTGTTTTTAATCCACCGCCTCCCCTGCAGTTTCAAACATATCCACCTGTGAATCTGGTGGCCCAGCGTCTCGCTCTCCTCCTTCTGCTTGCGTTAGTGTTGTGGACTGTGTCGGCACCATCTTGCGAAGCGCATGTCCTTGTGCGCTTTGTGGTTGTCCCGAGGAGGTGGTTTTCTGCCCGCTCCTAAGTAGGTAACGCTCCATACACGCACCGGAGCTTGTATTTGTATTGTTTGTCTCCCGTTATCACTTGGGAGGGTTTCGAGTCGGGCAGTTGGATTCTTGGCGGTGAGGAGCTGAAGTCTCTGCGTCCTCACATACCAACGCCGGAACCGGAAGTCCAAGCACTGCTTTTTATTGTAGTGGAATTTTAAGACACTTTCCTTATATATTTTGCTCCCTTGGTGTTTTTATTTTTAAATCACAGTTTTGGGTGTGGCATTTTTTTCAGACATTTTCCCACAAACTTCTCTATAGAAAAAAAGGTTTGAAAAAATGCGAAAGTAATGTGTGACCAAATAATGACATACCAAAAAAAAGCTTATAAAAACACATGAATTTCATGGTGGTTTTTACAAGTAAAAAAAAAAAACAAAGTAGAAGAGGTAGTGCGGCAGCACCCTCAAAAAGCCCATCTTCAGCTAGCAATAAGGGACGGTGCTTGGCTGAGCACATCTTCCTCCTTGTATTACTGGGGGAGGGGTGTCTCAAAACTTTTGAACTGTCACTGAGAGATGTAAGAGGTATTCCGAGGTCACCAGTATCTGATTGGTGGGGTCTGACACCCGAGACCCCCACGATCAGCTGTTTGAGAAGGCACCAGCACTCCTGTGAGCGCCACGGACGTCTCACAGGCTGAGTGACAACACGTTCACGTGGGCAGGAGCAGCTCAGCCCCATTCAACCGCATAACCACTATACTATGTACGGCGCTGTTCTTAGTGACCTCCAACAAAGCAGCGCCGCTCACAGGAGCGCCAGTGCTTTCTCAGATCAGCTGATTGGCGGGGGTTCCGGGTGTCGGAGGATCCAGAGAATAGGTCATCAGTTAGAAAATCCTGGAAAACCCTTTTAAATGTATTTTGAAGTGCCAGTTTAGTTTCTGCTGGGTAACCCTAGGAGTTGTCCGCTTTTTACTATTGATCGGTGAAGGTCCAACTCCCGGCACCCCCACTGATCAGTTCTTTGCAGAGAAGACAGAGCTGTCACAGTACCTTCTGTGGCAGAGGTTAGAAGATCTGAGAGACTGACTGCACGTGAGGTTAACTGACAGTCTCTTGATTTTCAGTAGGGGTGCACCGAAATTCCGGCAGCCGAAAATATCGGCCGAAAATGCACCTAATCCACTTCGGCCGATATTGTTACATATCGGCCGAAAATATGGGGTGTGGGATTTGTCACCCACCATCTGCGGGCGGGCGCCGGGCGGGCGGTTTACTTTGTCACTGCATTTTTATTTTACCTTACAATCGTGAGGCTCCAGTAACTAACAACTCTGCAGGCAGAGCGGAGGCCGGCGTAACGTCACTTACTCACGTGACGCGCCTGCTCCGCCTCCTTCATTCATAAAGTGGGCGGAGCAGGTGCGTCACGTGAGTAAGTGACGTTACGCCGCCCTCCGCTCTGCCTGCAGAGTTGTTACTGGAGCGTCACGATTGTAAGGTAAAATAAAGATGCAGTGAGTGATGCTGTGAGCAGCAGGGCCGGGGCTGTTATGGGTAGGGGGATCGGTCTATGGCACTGCTATGGGGAGGGGGGATCTGTGCACTGTTATGGGGAAAGGGATCTGTGCACTGTTATGGGGAAAGGGATCTGTGCACTGTTATGCCCATAACAGTGCACATAACAGTGCACAGATCCCTTTCCCCATAACAGTGCACAGATCCCTTTCCCCATAACAGTGCACAGATCCCCCTCTCCATAACAGCGCCACCCACAGATCCCCCTCTCCATAACAGCGCCACCCACAGATCCCCCTCTCCATAACAGCGCCACCCACAGATCCCCCTCTCCATAGCGCCACCCACAGATCCCCCTCTCCATAACAGCGCCACCCACAGATCCCCCTCTCCATAACAGCGCCACCCACAGATCCCCCTCTCCATAACAGCGCCACCCACAGATCCCCCTCTCCATAACAGCGCCACCCACAGATGAATTTCATTCATGAAAAAGAATTATTAATAAAATCATTAAAAAAAAAGTATTTTAAAAGTATTTGGGCAAAAAGGCAGTTTCGGTTTTCGGTCAAGGGCATCCTGAATTTTCGGTTTCGGTTTCGGACCAGAGTTTTCATTTCGGTGCACCCCTAATTTTCAGTGTTTTGGTTTGGTAATGACCACATCTCTTGTCAGGTGCAGCTTGTGGTCATTACTGCTTCCCTATTTAGTTTGGTCTCACACTTCATACAATGCAGTTGATATTCTCTGCTTGGATTTGGAAGAGTTGGTGTGTGGACCTTATCTGTGTTCCTGCTCATCCATTTTCTATAAAATAAGTTGTACTGCTCTTGTATTTGGTTGTTCCCTTGTGCTTGTTGTTACTAGGCCTCAGGGAGACGCTGGTTCGTTTACCTGGGAAGGAACCAGTTGTCTCATTACCTGCCACTACCTCTACCGCATTTCATGGCTCCTAGGGTTTAGGTTCTGGCGTATATATTTTCCCACCTTCAGGGTCTATACATACTGAGAGGAGTCAGGGCCAGTTCTAGGGGTTTCCTAGGAGGTGACCTTTCCCCTCCCCCTAGCCTTGAGGCCTAGTTCTTTGTCTTTTCCCTCCTGTTGTCATTCTGGTGTCCCTCCCCTCCCTAATATTTGTGACAAGCGCTCATAAGAGCACTGCCCTCTCTGCCATGTTCACCTGCTTGCTACAGCAATTGCAGTGGTAAGCAGTGTAATTACAAGTATGGCGTACCCAGTCTTGTAATTGCACCTGGTCACCACTGAAATTGCTGCAGAGAGCAGATAAACAGAGCAGAGAAGGCAGCGCCTCATACATCATCTCCTCAAACAACTGATCAGCGGTGTTCCGGGTGTCGGACCCCCACCGATCTAATATTGATGACCTATCCTGAGTATAGGTCATCAGTAGTGAAAAGCAGACAACCCTTCCAGCCTATCCAGGCTTAGGCCAGGGGTCCACAACAACATTTGTTGCAGAAAAGTCGAACCACATTTTCTGTAATGATAGTCAATGGTGTCGCACAGTCATCCAAGTTGGACTTTTGTGTGACTGTTGTGGCACAGTTGCAGCATGTCGCAGTGCGACACCATTGACTATCATTACCAAAAATGTTATGCGATATTGGAGCGACACATTGCAGTTGTACCCTTTTTGTCGCACGACAAATATGGTCGTGTAGCCCAACCCTTAGAAAAGCATCTTCTTCCAGAAACAGCATCACACCTGTCTTTAGATTCTATATGGTACCGCAGCTCAGTCCTATTCAGTCCAGTGGAGCTGAACTGCAATACCAGACACAACCCATGAACGGGTGTGGTGCAGTTTTTGGAAAAATATGTTTTTCTAAGACTGGACAACCATTTTAATTAAAATGTGCTAGGAATCCACCACAGATTTATTATTTCTGCAGCATGGCCTCAAATCTGCAGGTACATTTTTCTGCAATGTGTAAATGGATTTTCTAAAATGATATGCTTATACTTTCCTATATAATACTAAGACCCATTGCAGACAAGTGATAACAAACACATTGGGAATAATTTGATGAAGCGCAGGATTGTCATAATCAGGTGCACCTCCAGCAATCTGCAAAAAATATATATACAAGACAGCACTACTCACTGAGTCCTTTCAGCTATTCCATTTAGTGGCGGTGCCCGCAGTGTTGAGTCCTGGCCTCCGGCTCTCCTCAGATAATTGCAATATTGTAGAAAACTGCGGCACTCCAATGATGTAGAAATACTTCACATTTTATTCACACCGAATATTGCGATGTTTCGACCTTTTAGGTCTTTATCAAGCTCAAGCAAACATACCAATAGTGAACATATATAATCACAAAATATCTACAATTGGTTAGTAATGACTCCACCTTAATTGAATATAAACACCTCCCCCTTCGATTTAAAAATAACTTATCCTTCCTTGTCAGCTACATCACTCTATAGTCCTATATCAGACCATTAGTCAAATCCATCGCTCCATTTCTTACCCTTGTCCCAGGCCGTGGGATACATACATGGGGGGTGTTATATCCTTATCTATTCATGACGTATGCACCACACATGGCGTGCATGGCAGCCCCGTATTCTCACAGCGCATGCACCGCTACGTCATCAGTGATGTCTATCCTATTCATCAGCCATCGTCATCATGAGCGGTCCTTCACTGGTTCCGCCCTTCTCGGTCACATGTGTCTACTCCTATTCCTCCACATGACTCGATCACACGACCGGCATAGACCTTACTGCGCAGCGGCACTGCGCAATGCACTTCTCAACAATTAACCCTCTCTAAGCATTTTTTCTTAATATCGGGCATCTTTTAACCACATAATTCAATTATTATTTAAAGACTTCCACTCTACAACTGCAGGCATCCCCTTAAGGGACATATATATTTCTTTGTTTGTATGGAAAATAGTGCCAGTGCCGTTCACTCTCCTCGATGGGTTGCCGGCTCCCACACCCCCCTCTCTCCAGCGGGACCAAAACCCAGACCCATGTCCTAACCCAAAGGCGCATCTATATATTCATCCATTCCCTACACATATACACACACACGTGGGGACAGACAGACGGAAATGTCACCCATCCTCCAGGTATATATATATATATATATATATATACATTGTGACACCAATGCTGGATTGGTAGTTGAAGGCAAGTGGAAGGCAAGCCGGACAGGCAAGATTTTCTTTTGTTGTTCTATTTTATTTATGCAACCTGCTTAATAAACCTGGCTCCAGGCCAGATGAAAACTTATATCTTGGTGGCTGGTCGGAAATTGTATGAAACAGACAAGTGTCCTTTGACCCCAGCAAAGGCGATCCTGAGCTTAACCCCCCACAACATATACAGATGAATGAATAAAAAAGCAATAAATAACCGTCGGGGCTTCTTTATTGAGAAAAAATATAATTCACTCCGGGCTTCATTATTGTTTCTATTCCTTTATTCATACCTTATTTAGGTTGGTTACCCTATGCCAGTTATTCTTTCCCGGTCATAGACATCCACCCGCATGTTAAATCTTGTCCATTCCACCTGAGTGACCTCTAACTCCTTTTCTAAGGAGGGGATTTGTATTCCATTTTCCCATTTAGGGTTTAGGTCATCTTCGGATTTTAGAACTCCACTGCCCGCACTTCATTTCACTCTACTCACATGCATCTTTCTTATTAGGCATCTGATCTCTTTCCACGCTCCCAATTTCCATTTTTAATTGCTTTAATCTGCTGCGCGCCACTAGGTGTGACATCAGGTCCACATAACTTCCCCACCGGAGATAAGCGGTGTCATCGCCCAACCATCCCCTCTCTGTGTGCCCAACACTGCCACCATTTCATCATTACTCATCTTTGATGATTCCCTCAGTTCATATCTTCAAATGATGTCCAATATAAAGAAGACACAATCCTTCCTCCATGGATGTTATTCCCACTGCCTGTACATAGAGTTACCTGTAATGTAGATATAAAAGACAAAGAATAAAAAGTTAAAAATCAAACACGGCTTATTGCCGGGCACTTATGCTTCAATACATTGCACACATCTACAAGGTTAAAAGAGAGAACCCACTTTAAATTCTCTATTTAAGCCCCTTTGGTTCCATTGTGTCTAATTCAAATATCCATCTCAGTTCTTTCCTCTTCAACAATTTCTCTCTATCTCCTCCTCTCCTTAATAGCGGAATACCATCAATAATTCTAAATCTCAACTGTAAGATGTTGTGTCTATATCTCACAAACTGTTCTGGTACTGGTAATTGGATGTCCTCCCTATCTTCTTCTTCCTGCCTCTTAGCTAACAATTTCCGGATTGTGTACCTATGTTCATTTATCCTATTCTTCTGCGTGGTCTCTCCTACATAAAGTAGGCCACACAGGCACTGCAAGATATAGATAACATATTGAGAATTACAGGTGTAAAAATCCTTAATTCTCTATTTCTTTCCTGTTCTAGGGTGACTGAAGGAGTCCCCCTTGATTAGGCTGCCGCAATTACAGCAGCCCAAGCAAGGGTAACAACCAATTCATCGCCTAAATTCTTGGCCCTTTTGTATGACATCAGTGGAGGTAACTGAACAAGGGTAAGAAATGGAGTGATGGATTTGACTAATGGTCTGATATAGGACTATAGAGTGATGTAGCTGACAAGGAAGGATAAGTTCTTTTCAAATCGAAGGGGGAGGTGTTTATATTCAATTAAGGTGGAGTCATTACTAACCAATTGTAGATGTTTTGTGATTATATATGTTCACTATTGGTATGTTTGTTTGAGCTTGATCAAGACCTAAAAGGTCGAAACGTTGCAATATTCGGTGTGAATAAAATGTGAAGTGTTTCTACATCATTAGAGTGCCGCAGTTTTCTACAATATTGCAATTATCTGAGGAGATCCGGAGGCCAGGACTCCACACTGCGGGCATGTTGTAGCTGAAAGGACTCAGTGAGTAGTGCTGTCTTGAATATATATTTTTTGGAGTAGATCACTTGGGCCTGAAGACTTGCACACAGAACACAGCATTTGAAGCTTTCTTAATTGTGCTGTGATAAAGTGGCTATTTAACAATGGATTCAACGAATAGTCTTTTATATATAAATTACACACATTCTACAGGAAAATGAGGAAGAGGGGGCCTTCTTGAATAAGCCCACAGTACATTATATAAAAAGAAAATGGGAAAATGAGAACAAACAATATATCAACACTGAATTACATCTCTCTACGCTACGAGAATATTATAAAGCAGATCCTATACCAAGGGGAGTGAGGACGCACCTTAGACCTATCCTCTTCCCTAATAACACCGAATTCCTAGCCAAATTTACATTTTTAGCTAATAGGTTCTCTATGGACATGATGTTGTTGAACATGGAGTATCTGCAGAAAGATCTAATAGAGATACAGAAGGGAATGGAGGGATATGAAACAAAACTAAGAGCTCAATTGAACACACAACGATAAAAGAACAAACAATGATGGAATTGAGCAAGTATCGTGAGATGATACAAGTGACAAAAAGGCAGAAATGGAATAGGGACCAGGATGATTATATAAAAGGAGATATATACAAAATAACAACGTCATACAAGAATAAGAACACCAGGAATATAAGACGACAGAAAATACAGAGGATGCCGTATTAACCTAAATGATACAGAATCATTGTAACGGTCACGTACACACACACACAGGGGGGAGGATAGTGACCACTACGCTCCACCCTCACCCCTGGCCCTGCCTACTTGCCTCATGAGTCCTGATGACAGGGGACAACTGGACGGCAGTCCCTAACTTAGGATATGCGCGGGAAGGACAGACAAGACAAATAACTGATAGTGAACGGACCGGGTCAAAACCAAGAGGACAACACAGTACAGAGGGATAAGCAAAGAATGGTCAGGAGAAGCCGGGGTCATAAATACCAGGAGAGTAGAGAAGTACCAAAGGAGTCCGCAAAGAATAGTCAGGTAGAAGCCGAGGTCAAAATACCAGGAGGGATGCACAGTACAGGAGGAGCAGGCAAAGGATCGTCAGGGAACAGGATCAGGTAAGTATACAGGTATCCAACAAATGCCAGGAACCTAAATTAACAGGCAACCTGTGGCCAGCAGGCTGCCTGTATTTATAGTGGGGAGTGAGGGTCATGTGACGTGGCCAGCGTCACATGACCGACAGACCGACCAGTCGAGCACCGAGTGATCAGCTCGGCACTCAAGGCAGACCTAGGAGCAGGGAGCCTCCCAGCTAGCAAAGCCGCCCTGGGAACGAGGTCAAACACAGATCCTTGCTCCCGAAGCTAAGCAGTAGGTCTGCGGCTGCTGGGAGACCGAGTGCGCCTTCGGCACCCCGTTACAGTACCCCCCCTTTTACGAGGGGCCACCGGACCCAAGACTTCAGGCGATGGCCTTTCAGGGTGTTCTAAATGAAATTTTCGAACAAGTCTAGGAGCATGAACCTCCCTGGCAGGTACCCAAGATCTCTCTTCAGGTCCATACCCCTTCCAGTGAATCAGGTACTGCAAGGAATTACGCACCTTCCTGAAATCCACTATTTTAGACACCACATACTCGACAGCATCATTAACAAGAACCGGCAGAGGCGAGGCTTTCAATGGTACTACCGGTTCAAAATATTTTTTAAGTAGAGATTTATGGAACACATTATGAATGTGGAATGACTCGGGCAGCTCCAACCTAAATGATACCGGGTTAATCACCTCTGTGATCTTATATGGTCCAATAAAACGAGGAGCAAACTTTCTAGAATCTACCTTAAGAGAGAGATTCTTGGAGGACAACCATACCTTATCCCCAACCTGAAAATTCACCCCCCTTGAACGTCTCCTATCGGCCTTGAGTTTCTGAGAACTTTGAGCCTTTTCTAAGTTCGATTGAACCCGGGCCAAAACTGTGCACAGTTCAGAGGAGAGCCTATCCGCCTCAGGGTTAGAGAAGGAGACGGATGACCCAGAATGAAAACGGGGATGGAAACCATGGTTACAAAAGAAAGGTGAAACCCCAGCAGAAGAATTGACACGGTTATTCAAAGCAAATTCAGCCAATGGAAGAAATGTAACCCATAATTGCTGGTCATCAGCAACATACAACCTCAAGAATTGTTCCCCAGACTGATTAAGGCATTCAGTCTGCCCATTACTCTCAGGGTGGCAGGCAGAGGAAAAAGACAATGAAATTTGACATTTTTGACAGAAGGCCCTCCAGAATTTGGACACAAACTACACACCCCTGTCAGAAACAATATTTTCCGGGATACCATGCAATCGAACAATTTCTTTCACAAAAATAGACGCCAGGGTTTTGGCATTCGGGAGTTTAGACAGGGGAATGAAATGGACCATCTTGCTAAACCTATCGGCCACTACTCAAACCACAGTCTTACCCTCCGCCGGCGGTAGGTCAGTTATAAAGTCCATCGAGATATGGGGCCAGGGTCTACTGGGAATGGGTAGGGGTCGTAGGTTACCAGCAGAACGAGTCCTAGGTGTCTTGGACCTGGCACAAACCTCACAGGCTGACACATAGGACTTGACATCCCTAGTTAGAGTGGGCCACCAATAAGATCTAGAAACCAGATCCTTAGTGCCCTCAACACCCGGATGTCCACAAAAGGCAGAATCGTGACACTCATTCAACAGCTGGAGACGAAATTGTACGGGAACAAACAACTTATCTGTTGGGGTGGATACCGGGGCCAGATGTTGTTCAGACCTAATGCGAGCCGAGATATCCTGGGTTAGAGCTGCTATGAAGATTTTTGCTGGTAGGATGGATTCAGGTGGTATCTCAGTAGGTTGAAAAGCATGGAAGCTCTGAGATAATGCGTCCGCCTTCACATTTTTACTTCCTGGCCTGAACGTAATGGAAAAATCAAAACGAGTAAAAAACAGAGCCCTTCTGACCTGACGGGGATTCAACCTCTTAGCAGACTCGAGAAGCATAAGGTTTTTATGGTCAGTGACCACAGTTACACAATGCCTTGCCCCCTCCAGGAAATGCCTCCACTCCTCAAATGCCCATTTAATGGCCAGCAGCTCCCTATTCCCTATGTCGTAGTTTCTCTCCGTGGGAGAGAATTTCCTGGAGAAGAAGGCACATGGTCTCAGGTTAGTGAGGCTAGCAGGACCTTGTGAAAGGACTGCTCCTGCGCCGTCCTCGGACGCATCCACCTCCACAATAAAAGGTTTCTCCTGATCAGGCTGGATCAGAATGGGAGCGCTACTGAATGCCTTTTTTAATTTTTCAAATGAAGAAATGGCCTCAGTAGACCAATTCTCTAAATCCGCCCCTTTCTTAGTAAGGTCGGTCAACGGTTTAGCAATTACGGAAAAATTCATAATAAATTTACGATAGTAATTGGCGAAAGCTAAGAACCGTTGTAAGGCCTTTAAGGATGAAGGTCTTACCCATTCCTTAATTGCTAGTACCTTACCAGGATCCATCTTAAAGGCGTGAGGAGTCAGAACATGCCCTAGAAACTGAATCTCCTGTACACCAAAGACACATTTCTCTTGCTTAGCGGATAGCTGATTCTCCCTCAACACCTCTAATACTTGTTTAACATGAGACACATGGGATTCGAAGTCAGGAGAGAATATCAAAATGTCGTCAATATAGACAATAACAAATTTACCTAAGAACTCCCTAAGAATGTCATTCATAAAGTTTTGTCCAAAAGGCATCAACTGATATTCAAAGTGTCCTACCAGAGTATTGAACGCTGTCTTCCATTCGTCTCCCTCCTTGATTCGGATTAGATTGTATGCCCCTTGCAGGTCAATCTTGGAAAACCAGGTTGCCCCCAGAACCTGGTTAAATAAATCCGGAATCAATGGGAGGGAGTATCTATTCTGGACAGTGATTTTATTTAATCTCCGGTAATCGATACATGGCCTAAGACCACCATCTTTTTTCTTAACGAAGAAAAACCCCGCCCCCATAGGAGAGACAGAAGGTCTAATATGCCCTTTACCAAGGCTCTCCCTAATATAATCTTACATGGCCTTGCGTTCGGGCTTAGAAAGATTTTAAATTCGCCCCTTAGGAAACTTGGCCCCCTCTACTAGCTCTATAGTACAATCATAAGGTCTATGGGGGGGTAGAACCTCCGGGGTTGGTGATGAGAATACATCAGAATATTCCCTAACAACAGTGGGTAAAGCATCAGACTTTACTGAGACCCCAGACTGTACCACGGACAAGCACGAGTCACACTTAGGCCCCCATCTCACCAACTCCCCCTTGGACCAATCTATAGTGGGGTTATGTAGTCGGAGCCAAGGCAACCCTAGTACCACCTCAACCGGTAGGTTCTCCAGGACTAAAAGGGAACATCTCTCTGAGTGGCACACACCCACGGTTAGAGAAATCTCTGAGGTACATGAGCTCACCGTACCACCAATTAGAGGAGTAGCATCAATAGCCATGACATGGATAGGAGTTGGTAAAGCAAACATTGGAATACCCAATCTTACAACGTACTCAGAGTCAATAAAGCTGGCCGCTGAGCCAGAATCAATAAAGGCCTTACCCGGCCATTTATCTACCCCCAGAGAAATCGTAATGGGTACCAAAAGCTTACATTTAGAAAAATCAGGGTGTACCTGGTCTTTAGGTTGCCTTGCCGTGGCACACACCCACGGTTAGAGAAATCTCTGAGGTACATGAGCTCACCGTACCACCAATTAGAGGAGTAGCATCAATAGCCAGGTCTGGTCTTTAGGTTGCCTTGCCTTAGGAGACTTGACAGAGAGGACCTTCTTAGGACACTGGTTGATCCAATGGTCAGGATCTCCATAGTAAAAGCATTCTCCACGTCTGCGGTGAAGATTCCCTCGGGTCATGCCAACCTGCATGGGTTCCTCGGTGGAGACCTTAGCGTTGTCTCTGGGATAGGCCTCTGGCTGGACCACCATCTGGGAAGAGAACTGTCGTTCCTGTCGTCTCTCTCTAACCCGTCGGTCAAGTCGGACAACAAGGGTCATCATGGAGGAAGTTGATAACTGACCAGAAGATCCTTTAAATTATCAGACAGACCTGACCTGAACTGACTCTTCAGGGCTGGTTTATTCCATCCTGAGGGGACACACCACCTTATGAATTGGGTGCAATAATCCTCCGCAGGTAGATTGCCCTGAACCAGTGTCTTTAGAGCCGTCTCGGCTACTAGAGCCCTGTCTGGTTCATCATAGAGGGTACCCAGGGCCTGAAAGAACCCCTCCACAGAAGTTGAACAACTGGCGCCAGCAGGTAAAGAGAACGCCCAGTCCTGGGGATCACCCTGTAGTCGGGAAATGATAATGCCCACGCGTTGACTCTCGGGGCCAGAGGACACGGGGCGCAAATGGAAGTAAAGTCTGCAACTCTCCTTAAAAGAGAGAAACTTCTTCCGGTCTCCAGAAAAGGGTTCTGGGAGCTTAATCTGGTGCTCAAAATGCGGACTGGAGGCCTGAGGAGTGGAAGAACCTTGCCCCAACTCAAAAGAACTGAGTTTTTCCCCTAGCTCCTGCAGCATCTGCGTCAGATTAGAGACATGGTCAGTCAGGGTCACCAGAGGATTCATTATACAGTGGTTATTGGGCCTGTTAATCTGTAACGATCACGTACACACACAGGGGGGAGGATAGTGACCACTGCGCTCCACCCTCACCCCTGGCCCTGCCTTTTTGCCTCATGAGTTCTGATGACAGGGGACAACTGGGCGACAAGACAAATAATGGATAGTGAACGGACCGGGTCAAAACCAAGAGGACAACGCAGTACAGAGGGATAAGCAAAGAATGGTCAGGAGAAGCCGGGGTCATAAATACCAGGAGAGTAGAGAAGTACCAAAGGAGTCCGCAAAGTATAGTCAGGTAGAAGCCGAGGTCAAAATACCAGGAGGGATGCGCAGTACAGGAGGAGCAGGCAAAGGATCGTCAGGGAACAGGATCAGGTAAGTATACAGGTATCCAACAAACGCCACGAACCTAAATTAAAAGGCAACCTGTGGCCAGCAGGCTGCCTGTGTGGCGAAAGTACCTCGCCACTGGGTTTTGGAGGGGCCTGGTTGCCAGCCTCTTGCCCCAGGATTATGGGCCCTCTCATTAGCCCATGCTAAACTAAAACCCCATGGCGATTTGACTGTGTTTGTGGCATCTGAGCGCTGTTTGGATATTTTGAGAGCTCAGATCCAAGCCATCTGGGGATATGTTAAATGTCTATGTTACTGTAATGGTTGGGACATTGTATATTTAAATAGTGATGTCTGTCCTATTGTCCCCACGTGTGTATTGGCGATTTCCCTTTGTCCTGAGAGATAATTGACTTACTCCTCGGTTGTCTCCAGGACAGAAGACATTGTGTATTCTCCTGCCTGTGATAATTACATTCCCTTGTATGCCGTTACAATTGGTGGCAAGCGGCGGGATCGTTCCCACAGCCAGAAGGACAGCTACAGGAGACACCATTCCATGGATTTTACAATTTGAGTGCAACGCATGTCCCAGTACAGCGACCCGGACAGCAACAGGATGGAACCAGCAGTGACATACGATGAGGAAGACCTGGATGGCCGGGATGCATTAAGGAAAGGCATCTGGTACCAGGCCCTGGATAATGTACAATACCAGTGAGGCGAGAGTCTCCCCAGTGAAGAGCAGCGATTGCAGAAGCAAGTGGCCCTGCGGATGCCCTTTCTGGGAAAGCAGCCCCTGGAGGAATGGTTGAAGGAACTAGAGCACCGGGAATAGCAGGAGCTATGGCTGGAGGATGCCTACCAGGCGCTCTGGTGGTATATGGAACAGTATATACCCTGGACAGCTGAGCATGACAAGCCAGAGGGAGAGGAGTTTGATGGTCCTGGCTTGTTATGGGAGTCCTTTGCAGAGCCTGACTTCGGGAGCCCTGCACAGTCCAGACTTCAGGACATTTTCTACGAGAGGGAGGCTGGGCAGGATTGGGATGACCCCCATGAGGTAGAGAAAGACCTGGCTCACCTAGCAACCCTGGAGTGGGAACTGGAGCAGGACTACCGAGATCTCTTCCACTCCATTGGGAAGGCTCAGCATGAGAGCAAGAAGTCAGACCCAGGACCAAAGCCCTTCAGCTGGGAGGATATTGTGGATGTTTACTGGGAAGAACCCCAGGTGGCCGGTGGAGGTGGGATCGAGGTCTCTCCACTGGTGCTGCAGGGAATTTGGAGCCCAGTCTCCATTCCCCAGCGGCAGGCGAAGTTACAGGGGGCAGAGACAGTCGGTCCTATCCCCCAGCGGCAGTGTAATATGCAGGGAATTGGGAGCCCAGTCTCCATCCCCCAGCGGCCGTGTGATATGCAGGGAATTAGGAGCCCAGTCTCCATTCCCCAGCAGCCGTGTGATGTACAGGGAATTGGGAGCCCAGTCTCCATTCCCCAGCGGCCATGTGATGTACAGGGAATTGGAAGCCCAGTCTCCATCCCCCAGCGGCAGTGTAATATGCAGGGAATTGGGAGCCCAGTCTCCATTCCCCAGCGGCCGTGTGATATGCAGGGAATTGGGAGCCCAGTCTCCATTCCCCAACGGCAGTGTAATCTACAGGGAATTGGGAGCCCAGTCTCCATTCCCCAGCGGCCGTGTGATGTACAGGGAATTGGGAGCCCAGTCTCCATTCCCCAGCGGCAGTGTGATATGCAGGGAATTGGGAGCCCAGTCTCCATTCCCCAGCGGCCGTGTGATCTACAAGGAATTGGGAGCACAGTCTCCATCCCCCAGCGGCAGTTTAACGCACCAGGGGGAGACAGTAAGCCCCACAGCAGTGCAGATGGGACCATGGTCTCTGCACTCACAGGACAGGGGGTAGGGACAGTCGGTCCTGTTCCCCAGCAACAGGGCTGTTTAGCCAAAGGGGAGACAGTCGGTCTCCCCCCACAGCAGCATGGTGGTCTATCTAAAGGGGAGACAGTCAGTCTCTCCCTACAACAGCAGAGCGGTGTATCTAAAGGGGAGACAGTCGGTCTCCCCCTCCAATAACCAGGCTCCAACCAGGCTACTTCCGTGGTAGCGCTGGCACCAGGGCAGAGTACCGCTGGTCTCTGCCCACTCAGCAACCCACCATGGCAGTCTACCAGTCCCCCACACAGCCATGGTGAGGCACCTGGACATGGACAAGTTTATCCCTTGCTCAAGCGTAGTAGCCATTTATTGTGGGTGGGCTGTACTGCTGTTTCTATTTTGTAGGTGGGCTGCTGGACTAACAAAGGCACTGACCGGCAGAAGGTCAGATACCCTGTTAGGGGAGATGTGTGGCGAAACTAACCTCGCCACTGGGTTTTGGAGGGGCCTGGTTGCCAGCCTCTTGCCCCAGGATTATGGGCCCTCTCATCAGCCCATGCTAAACTAAAACCCATGGCGATTTGACTGTGTTTGTGGCATCTGAGCGCTGTTTGGATATTTTGAGCGCTCAGATCCAAGCCATCTGGGGATATGTTAAATGTCTATGTTACTGTAATGGTTGGGACATTTTATATTTAAATAGTGATGTCTGTCCTATTGTCCCCACGTGTGTATTGGCGATTTCCCTTTGTCCTGAGAGATAATTGACTTACTCCTCGGTTGTCTCCAGGACAGAAGACATTGTGTATTCTCCTGCCTGTGATAATTACATCAACCCATTGTGTAAGGTAATTGTATCACAGGCAGAGGGGAGGATTTTGTGTGGGAGTGTTTTACTGTATTGTACGTGTTTATTGGTTGTTTTAGAAAACCCTGTGGGTGGTACTAATGTGTACCAATGTTATATAAGATCAATAAACACACAGCTATGGGTGACCACTGCTTGACCCTCAACACGGAGCCTCGTCTCGTTCTTGGGGGGATTCACGGTATGCTGTTAGAGACTGATTGCTAGGAGTGCAAGCCGCTTGGGTGCGTTTTCCCAGCCAGGCCCGAGCCGCGGACCACCCGCGCCCCGCCCACTACACTAGTCTAGTGTAGTGGGCGGGCGGTCCGCGGCTCGGGCCTGGCTGCCTGTGTGTGGTGTGTATGTAAATAAAAAAAAAATATAAAAAAATATCAACAGAAGGCGGCCCGGACGGGCCCCCAGTGGCGTAGGGCCCCATAGCCACTGCTATGGTTGCTATGGCGATCCCTACGCCACTGGAGAAGTGTATAGGCCCTTAAGTAAAGATCTTAAATGGGATATAATACGTAAAATCCGGTTATTGGCAGACAATGCGTTTGCCAATGACCTTTTTGACGAGAAGTTACATACCTACCTGATACCAGAGAATCCAGTGACCCCAGTACTATATGTGCTCCCTAAAATCCATAAGGATTTAAAAAATCCTCCAGGGTTCCCAATAGTGTCTGGTATCGATTCTGTTTTATCCAGTGGCGACTCTAGGATCAATATATAGGGGGGGCACAGAAGATACACAGTCAAAAATGGGGGGGCACTAATAATTTTCACCAGCTAATCATATTACTGAAAAATACTAAAGCAGCCGCTTCAACCCTGATGCCAGGGTAATATAATTAAGGAGTATCAGGGTACATTGGTTGTAATATAACTGAGGAGGGCTATCAGACATTATAAAGGGGTAATATAGCTTACATTACCCCTGTATTACGTCCCTGATAGGATAGAACCCCTTAGTTATGTTACCCCTGTATAATGCACCCTGATACCCCTTAGTTATATTATATAACTAAGGGATATCGGGGTACATTACACAGGGGTAATATAACTGAGGGGTATCAGGGTACATTAATCAAGGGTAATATAACTGAGGGGTATCAGGATACATTATAAATGTAAACCCAGAAATAAAGAATGGCGAGTTCGGCCAATGGCAAACCCAGCTCTGCTACATCTTTACTATGTAACACACCCATGGATTTGTGCAGAATACTTTAATAGACTATTTTCAAAATTTACTCCAAGAAGTGCAGAGAACATAAGACTTCCATAAAATCTCCAGCGTCCATCCCTTTGTGTCTGCTTTAACACTACACCCCGCTCAACTTCACCACCAGAAAATACCACAAGGCAATTACTAAGACATCCTTCCCAGAGATGTCTCCGGTCTGTGGTGACACCTAATATCCCCCCCCCATTATCCCGGCCCATGGCAGCTGCCCGGCCTCTGCTCTTTTCCATCAATAACCCAAAGAGGAGGACTTCCACCAGCTCCCTTCACTGGTTCTACTGGTTCCCACATTAATCTCCACTATGGTAAATCCAGGAGATGTGTCCTCATCGCCAGCTCCTGATGACAGAGCCCTTCATCGATGACCTTAGCTACAAAGTGTTAAATGTGACCAAGTGGAAAAGGGGAACATGATGGAAGATGTATCCGGCAATTCTCCATGATATTGGGGGGTGGACTTCCTTCTAAAAGTTGGGGGCAGACTACCATCCAATGGTGACAAATGTGTTAATCTGATGATTGCCAGCAGTGGCATACAGAATATATATATATATATTTTATGTGAGTTCCAGCAGCACTCACTTAAGAAATTATCCGGTGCAAGCGTCTCGCCTTTGACAACAGGCTTGTATATTCATAGAAAATCAACGCAGCACTCTTCTTGTAAAAAAAACCGCAGTGTCTTTATTCACACATGTGACACAAAATAGGCAACGTTTCAATCCCCTTCCGGGATCCTTCTCAAGCCAAGTGGCACTTGGCTTGAGAAGGATCCTGGAAGGGGATTGAAACATTGCCTATTTTGTGTCACATGTGTTAAATAAAGACACTGCGTTTTTTTTACAAGAAGAGTGCTGCGTTGATTTTCTATGAATATATATATACACTCACCTAAAGAATTATTAGGAACACCATACTAATACGGTGTTGGATCCCCTTTTGCCTTCAGAACTGCCTTAAATCTACGTGGCATTGATTCCACAAGGTGCTGATAGCATTCTTTAGAAATGTTGGCCCATATTGATAAGATAGCATCTTGCAGTTTATGGAGATTTGAGGGATGCATATCCAGGGCATGAAGCTCCTGTTCCACCACATCCCAAAGATGCTCTATTGGGTTGAGATCTGGTGACTGTGGGGGCCATTTTAGTACAGTGAACTCATTGTCATGTTCAAGAAACCAATTTGAAATGATTCGAGCTTTATGACATGGTGCATTATCCTGCTGGAAGTAGCCATCAGAGGATGGGTACATGGTGGTCATGAAGGGATGGACATCGTCAGAAACAATGCTCAGGTAGCCTGTGGCATTTAAACGATGCCCAATTGACACTAAGGGGCCTAAAGTGTGCCCAGAAAACATCCCCCACACCATTACACCACCACCACCAGCCTGCACAGTGGTAACAAGGCATGATGGATACATGTTCTCATTCTGTTTACACCAAATTTGGACTCTACCATTTGAATGTCTCAACAGAAATCGAGACTCATCAGACCAGGCAACATTTTTTCAGTCTTCAACAGTCCAATTTTGGTGAGCTTGTGCAAATTGTAGCCTCTTTTTCCTATTTGTAGTGGAGATGAATGGTACCCGGTGGGGTCTTCTGCTGTTGTAGCCCATCCGCCTCAAGGTTGTGCGTGTTGTGGCTTCACAAATGCTTTGCTGCATACCTCGGTTGTAATGAGTGGTTATTTCAGTCAACGTTGCTCTTCTATCAGCTTTAATCAGTCGGCCCATTCTCCTCTGACCTCTAGCATCCACAAGGCATTTTTGCCCACAGGACTGCTGCATACTGGATGTTTTTCCCTTTTCACACCATTCTTTGTAAACCCTAGAAATGGTTGTGCGTGAAAATCCCAGTAACTGAGCAGATTGTGAAATACTCAGACCGGCCCGTCTGGCACCAACAACCATGCCACGCTCAAAATTGCTTAAATCACCTTTCTTTCCCATTCTGACATTCAGTTTGGAGTTCAGGAGATTGTCTTGACCAGGACCACACCCCTAAATGCATTGAAGCAACTGCCATGTGATTGGTTGACTAGATAATTGCATTAATGAGAAATAGAACAGGTGTTCCTAATAATTCTTTAGGTGAGTGTATATATATATATATATATATATATTTTTTTTTTTTTATAGTAAACTGTGTTTGGTGATACATTTTGATACATTGTATATACCTTGTTCCTCCGCAGCCTCCTGTTCTGTGCAGTGTCCTAGCGTGTTGCTGGTGTCACCATAGAGCCTGTGATCCCCTGCTTTCACTACTCCTATGATAACACTTGTAAAGCAAGAGTCTATAAGCTTCCCCCCCTGTACTGTGCATAGGGAGCTGGGATCATCTGAGGATCTACTGGAGCTGGAATGCAGATGGTTAATACCGTAGGGGGGCATATTCAGGAGTAAGGAGGTCTCTGAAGATGGCACAGCTGCCATCCTGAACCCACCGAATTATGTAATATCACCAGGGCCAGTCAGGTGGATGTGCAAGTGATAGCATGTAGCAAGAGAATAGACCCATGAGCTTGCAATCTATACCCTCCAGCTGCATGCACTAATCTGCTCATTCCTAAAACACACAGTTTACAATCTAATGCACCACAAGCATTAAAGCCACTTAGGTTTGCTGCCATGCACTTACATAACTTTGGCTGCTACATGAGAGATGGTGTCATTCCTCAGTGCCTTCTTCTTGGAGACAGGTGTGCCCATTCTTGATGAGAGAAGAGATTGGGGGCCACATCCGACCAGCCCAGGGTGGGGAGCAGCCACTAGGATGAAGCTGGAGGTGCAGAGGTGATGAGGAGCTGGAAGGGTGCTGCTCCCTGCCTGGATGGTGACTGAGCCTGAAGCCTGTGGAGCTCTCATTGATCGCTGCAGGAGGGTGGAGGGAGATGCTCCTGCCAGGAAGCCTCCACCATGTTGTATGGGCAGAGGATGCGTGACCCAGTCCTCCTACTGACAGCATGGGCAGGGCCAGGTGCAGTAGCGACTCTAGGATCAATAGGACTCCTGACAGTCCAAGCTGGGGTCTAGCCCTCTGCCCTAGACACTCAGTGTGGGCAGTGGGCACCTGTAAACAGGTCAGGCTCAGTGACAGCCGCTGGCTCACACTAGTGTAAGAACTTAGAACAGTGTCACTAGAGCTAGCAGTCAGAGTGACGCAGCACGCAGCAGGAGCAGAGAGAAGAACTCAGAACATGAAGGCACTCACTGGCAGGCGGCAGCAATTTGAAAAGTCCATTTGCGCGGGCAGGCACGCAGCAGCGCAGCTGTACTTGTTGACGACCGTGACGTCAAGTCGTCAACTCGTCTCTGCGGCTGCCACACTCCCAGCCTGCGGCCGCCCTGCACGCTCTGCCTCCGTGAGTCCGCTGGGTCCGAACGCCGCCCCCACCACCTCACCTGTCATGTGACTGACTGTATGTATCTGTGTGTTCTCTGTCACTGTGCACTTTAACTTTAATAACCGACACTGAGTCAGTAGTGCGGGCGGCCGGTGCAGTAGCAGCGCAGCAACGATTAGCGTTAGCGATTCAGCAGTGGGGGGGGCACCCGGGGGGGCAAGGAATGACCTGGGGGGGCAATTGCCCCCCCTTGCCCCCCTGTAGCGACGCCACTGGTTTTATCCAATGCAGCTGCTTTTGTAGACAAGGTACTGAGGTCTTTTGCTACGAATGCCCTGTCATATGTGCGGGATACAACAGATTTCCTCTCCAGGCTGAAGGGTATGGGATATGTGGAGGGGGAGTGGCTGGTGTCATTTGATGTCACCAGTCTCTACACCAGCATAGACCATGACTTGGGCCTGTAAGCAGTGAAATGGGCTTTAGAGAAATCTGATTTTAGTGAGGAACTGAAAGAGTTCCTATTGTCTCTGTTGGAAGTGCTACTCACTCATAATTATTTCCTCTTTGAAGATGCGTTCTACGAGCAATGTCGGGGTACTGCGATGGGCTCGAATGTGGCCCCGACATATGCAAAGATTTATAGGTCACACTTTGAAGAACATCATGTATACCCAACCGCCCTCTATGCATCAGCAAGAGGGTGGTTAAGGTATATAGATTATGTATTTTTTATTTGGAAGGGGTCAATTGCGGACCTACACATTTCCCATGAACATATCAATCAGATGCATGTCCAGTTGAAATTTACTAAAGTGTTCTCTCGGGAATCCCTACAGTTTTTAGATACATTAGTGTATGTTAAAAATGGGAAATTGGAGACTGACCTGTTTATTTGCGGCAGCCTAATCAAGGGGGACTCCTTCAGTCACCCTAGAACAGGAAAGAAATACAGAATTAAGGATTTTTACACCTGTAATTCTCAATATGTTATCTATATCTTGCAGTGCCTGTGTGGCCTACTTTATGTAGGAGAGACCACGCAGCCCTGAAAGAATAGGATAAATCAACATAGGTACACAACTGGGAAATTGTTAGCTAAGAGGCAGGAACAAGAAGATAGGGAGGAGATCCAATTACCAGTACCAGAACAGTTTGTGAGATATAGACACAACATCTCACAGTTGAGATTTAGAATTATTGATGGTATTCCACCATTAAGGAGAGGAGGAGATAGAGAGAAATTGTTGAAGAGGAAAGAACTGAGATGGATATTTGAATTAGACACAATGGAACCAAGGGGCTTAAATAGAGAATTTAAAGTGGGTTCTCTCTTTTAACCTTGTAGATGTGTGTAATGTATTGAAGCATAAGTGCCCGGCAATAAGCCATGTTTGATTTTTAACTTTTTATTCTTTGTCTTTTATATCTACATAACAGGTAACTCTATGTACAGGCAGTGGGAATAACATCCATGGAGGAAGGATTGCGTGTTCTTTATATTGGACATCATTTGAAGATATGAACTGAGGGAATCGTCAAAGATGAGTAATGATGAAATGGTGGCAGTGTTGGGCATACCGAGAGGGGATGGTTGGGCGAGCGCACCGCTTATCTCCAGTGGGGAAGTTATGTGGACCTGATGTCACACCTAGTGGCACACAGGAGATTAAAGATGGAAAATGGAAAATGGAAATTGGGGGCGTGGCAAGAGATCAGATGCCTAATAAGAAAGATGCATGTGAGTAGAGTGAAATGAAGTGCGGACAGTGGAGTTCTAAAATCCAAAGATGACCTAAACCCTAAATGGGAAAATGGAATACAAATCCCCTCCTTAGAAACGGAGTTAGAGGTCACTCTGGTGGAATGGACAAGATTTAACATGCGGGTGGATGCCTATGACTGGGAGAGAATAACTGGCATAGGGTAACCAACCTAAATAAGGTATGAATAACGGAAACGAAACAATAATGAAGCCCGGAGTGAATTATATCTTTTCTCAATATAGAAGCCCCGACGGTTATTTATTGCTTTTTAATTCATTCATCTGTATATGTATATATATATATATATATATATATATATATACAGTACAGACCAAAAGTTTGGACACACCTTCTCATTCAAAGAGTTTTCTTTATTTTCATGACTATGGAAATTGTAGATTCACACTGAAGGCATCAAAACTATGAATTAACACATGTGGAATTATATACATAACAAACAAGTGTGAAACAACTGAAAATATGTCATATTCTAGGTTCTTCAAAGTAGCCACCTTTTGCTTTGATTACTGCTTTGCACACTCTTGGCATTCTCTTGATGAGCTTCAAGAGGTAGTCCCCTGAAATGGTTTTCACTTCACAGGTGTGCCCTGTCAGGTTTAATAAGTGGGATTTCTTGCCTTATAAATGGGGTTGGGACCATCAGTGGCGTTGAGGAGAAGTCAGGTGGATACACAGCTGATAGTCCTACTGAATAGACTGTTAGAATTTGTATTATGGCAAGAAAAAAGCAGCTAAGTAAAGAAAAACGAGTGGCCATCATTACTTTAAGAAATTAAGGTCAGTCAGTCAGCCGAAAAATTGGGAAAACTTTGAAAGTAAGGGCTATTTGACCATGAAGGAGAGTGATGGGGTGCTGCGCCAGATGACCTGGCCTTCACAGTCACCGGACCTGAACCCAATCGAGATGGTTTGGGGTGAGCTGGACCGCAGAGTGAAAGCAAAAGGGCCAACAAGTGCTAAGCATCTCTGGGAACTCCTTCAAGACTGTTGGAAGACCATTTCAGGGGACTACCTCTTGAAGCTCATCAAGAGAATGCCAAGAGTGTGTAAAGCAGTAATCAAAGCAAAAGGTGGCTACTTTGAAGAACCTAGAATATGACATATTTTCAGTTGTTTCACACTTGTTTGTTATGTATATAATTCCACATGTGTTAATTCATAGTTTTGATGCCTTCATAGTCATGAAAATAAAGAAAACTCTTTGAATGAGAAGGTGTGTCCAAACTTTTGGTCTGTACTGTATATATATATATATATATATATATTATCCAAAGAATGAGGCAGCACTCCAGGTATAATGAAAAAAGTGGATCCTTTATTCCGCTCTGTGCAACGTTTCAACCGTCTCAATGCGGTCTTTCTCATATATATACGTGGAGGATGGGTGACGTATCCGTATGTCTGTCCCCACGTGTGTGTATATGTGTAGGGAATGGATGAATATATAGATGCGCCTTTGGGTTAGGACATGGGTCTGGGTTTCGGTCCCGCTGGAGAGAGGGGGGTGTGGGAGCCGGCAACCCATCAAGGAGAGTGAACGGCACTGGCACTATTTTCCATACAAACAAAGAAATATACAGTACAGAACAAAAGTTTGGACACCTTCTCATTCAAAGAGTTTTCTTCATTTTCATGACTATGAAGGCATCAAAACTATGAATTAACACATGTGGAATTATATACATAACAAACAAGTGTGAAACAACTGAAAATATGTCATATTCTAGGTTCTTCAAAGTAGCCACCTTTTGCTTTGATTACTGCTTTGCACACTCTTGGCATTCTCTTGATGAGCTTCAAGAGGTAGTCCCCTGAAATGGTTTTCACTTCACAGGTGTGCCCTGTCAGGTTTAATAAGTGGGATTTCTTGCCTTATAAATGGGGTTGGGACCATCAGTTGTGTTGAGGAGAAGTCAGGTGGATACACAGCTGATAGTCCTACTGAATAGACTGTTAAAATTTGTATTATGGCAAGAAAAAAGCAGCTAAGTAAAGAAAAACAAGTGGCCATCATTACTTTAAGAAAGGAAGGTCAGTCAGCCAGCCGAAAAATTGGGAAAACTTTGAAAGTAAGGGCTATTTGACCATGAAGGAGAGTGATGGGGTGCTGCGCCAGATGACCTGGCCTCCACAGTCACCGGACCTGAACCCAATCGAGATGGTTTGGGGTGAGCTGGACCGCAGAGTGAAGGCAAAAGGGCCAACAAGTGCTAAGCATCTCTGGGAACTCCTTCAAGACTGTTGGAAGACCATTTCAGGGGACTACCTCTTGAAGCTCATCAAGAGAATGCCAAGAGTGTGCAAAGCAGTAATCAAAGCAAAAGGTGGCTACTTTGAAGAACCTAGAATATGACATATTTTCAGTTGTTTCACACTTGCTTGTTATGTATATAATTCCACATGTGTTAATTCATAGTTTTGATGCCTTCATAGTCATGAAAATAAAGAAAACTCTTTGAATGAGAAGGTGTGTCTGTACTGTATATGTCCCTTAAGGGGGATGCCTGCAGTTGTAGAGGGTTAATTGTTAATTGTTAAGAAGTGCATTGCGCGGTGCCGCAGTGAGGTCTGTGCCGGTCATGTGATCGAGTCATGTGGAGGAATAAGAGTAGACACACGTGACCGAGAAGGGCGGAACCAGTGAAGGACCGCTCATGATGACGATGACTGACGAATAGGATAGACGTCACTGACGTCATGTCATGCGCTGTGAGAATATGGGGACGCCTTGCACTCCATTTGTGGTGCATACGACATGAATAGATGAGGATACAACACCCCCCATGAATGTATCCCACGGCCTGGGACAAGGGTAAGAAATGGAGCAATGGATTTGACTAATGGTCTGATATAGGACTATAGAGTGATGTAGCTGACAAGGAAGGATAAGTTCTTTTTAAATCGAAGGGGGAGGTGTTTATATTCAATTAAGGTGGAGTCACTCAATTAAGGTGGAGTCACTAACCAATTGTAGATATTTTGTGATTATATATGTTCACTATTGGTATGTTTGTTTGAGCTTGATAAAGACCTAAAAGGTTGAAACGTCGCAATGTTCGGTGTGAATAAAATGTGAAGTATTTCTACATCATTGGAGTGCCACAGTTTTCTACAATATTGCAATTACCTCCAGCAATCTGTGCACTTGGAGTGAAAACTACATCAGCCCCTGTCTGGAGTAGTTTTCACTCCTTTTTTACACCTCTTTTCCATGCTTAAATGTTAGTAGATTTGACGGGGTCCTTGTTACTCCTAAGTGGCGAGGACAGCATAAAAACGCCTGTGCAACAAAATATTGTCGCATTAGTGTTTAAAATGTTGCAAAAAGGGGCCTTGCAAATTTGTTTGTACAGCAAAAACTGACATAGTGATTTTAGAAAATGGCCCACATTGTATTCTAGGCAGAAACACGGACAATTGGCAGAAACACAGGGTTTGCTGTGCAGTCCATCTTTCCTGCAGATCTATTCATTTGAAGGTGCCCTGTCACCATGATCAACCCTATTAAGCTGGCTGGTAGGGCTCATCATGCTGATTAAAACGATAACTTTCTTTTGTCTGTACGATAAATAACTGCAGAGATATGTGCATTTTTATTCATATGCAAATGAACAACTGGAGCACCAGGAGGCAGGGCTAAATCATTTGAGCTCTGCTATGTAACACCCCCTGTGCTTTGCACCCCCCCCCCTCCCTTTGATTGACAGGGCTAGACAGCATGCTGAGGGCAGAGCCCTGTCCAAGAGCTATGTGCTAGCAATATCATATCTCTATGTACTATAGCTTCACCACACTGAGAGCTGCTCAGAAAACTAATATACATATTACTGCTTTATTCACACACAAGCACAATATATGATTAGAAAGACACCAGTAATGTGTGTGAGCTATAAGCATAGAAAAAACTCATATATCTATGTGGTAATGCTATAGCTTAGTGGTATAGTGGTTTACACTACATGTAGAGGTCCCAGGGGAGTTCTAAATGTTCTTTCTGTTATTTTTTTTAATCTCTTATTTCAAACCATATTAAAAGGCTATACTATAATAAATAATATATAATCATATATAAAACCTATTACTGGTTTATTTACAGGCACAATAGATGATTATAAAGAAACCCGTAATATTTATTAGCTTTCTAAAAAAACATACACTATTAACAGTATGATAAGGACATAGGACCAGATTTATCATTACACTTACATCTTACTCCACTTTTACATATGTCCAAAGTCACTTTTGGCTAAGTCAGATATATTAATGGTCCTTTAATACTGTGATAAATGTGGTTTGACGGTAGCAGTTTATCCTTCAGTAAGTGGCTTTACAAAATTCTTTACGAAAAAGTTGCATGTTCTATTAAAAAGTCGCATGATAAGCATGGTCCTCACTGGAGTTTTTGCGACTTTTTAAATTGTCGCAATAGTAAATCTGTCTAGAGATTCATTTACATAAGAAAACATTCCCACTTTCAGAAAACTGGAGAGCATAGCGCAGAGCCAATAAAAGTCGCACATTTTTGCGCAGTTTTAGTGACTGCGCAAAAATGTGCAACTTTTTCACTCCATTATTTTGACTTGAGCTAATGATAAATCTGGCCCATAGACTTTTCTTATGGGATAAATGTGGAAGAAAAAAATATCTGAAGAAAAAAACTTCCAAGTTTCTCCCAAGATTCAAACCTGGGATCTCTACATACAAAACTAATTGTTTAACCAATTGCATTACCATATAGAGATATATTTTTTTCCATGCCTATAAGCTAACAGTTATTACCAGTGTCTGTATAATCATCAATTGTGGCTGTGAATAAAGCAGTAATGTGTACATTAGCTTTCTGAGCAGATCTAAGTGTGGTGAAGCTATAGTACATAGTTTAAATCATAGGACACAGCTCTGCCCTCAGCATGTCTAGCCCTGTCAATCAAGGGAAGGGGGGAGTGTGCAGAGAGGGTATTACAAATCAGTGCTCAAAGGATTCAGCCCCGCCTCTTAGTGCTCAAATTTCTCATTTGCATATGGATAAAAACGCAGGTATCTCTGCAGCTATTCATACAGAAAAAAGAAAGGTATCATTTTAATCAGCACGATGAGCCCTACCAGCCGCCAGTATATCCGGTTTAATAGGTTTGATCATGGTGACAGAGTCTCTATAAAGGGAACCTGTAATGTTGAAAATGGTTTCTGAGCTGCAAGCAGCATGTTATAGAGCAGGAGGAGCTGAGCAGATTCATGTATAGGTTTCTGGGGAAAAAAATCAGTATAACGCCCCATTCACACAAACGTATGGTCTCCATGCCCTTGTTGCGGACCGCAAACAGCAGGTCTGCAATACACAGGCACCGGCAGTGTGAACTCTGTGCTGCTTCTATAGACTTGAATGAGTCAGGATCTGCAACACACTGCCAAAAATAGAACATGTCCTATCTTTTGTGGTGCGGAGGCTTGAACCTGGAAGCCCACGGAATGGCTTCCAAGTGTTACCGTGGGCTTCCGATCCATGCCTCCGCACCACAAAAGATAGGCCATATCCTATCTTTTGCTGTATGTTGTGGATCACGGACCCATTCAGGTCAATGGGTCCGTCCGCAGCACGGAGTTATCACCACTGGTGCCCGTGTATTGCGGACTCGCTGTTTGTGCCAAATGTTCGTGTAAATGGGACCTAACTAGTATTTTATACATTTAAATTACTGCACGTTCTGGGCTTTGAAGTCAGGGATGCGGTCCTATCAGTGATTGACATCTGTCTCTGTATACACAGTCATAGAGGGAAGGCTGTCAATCACTGATAGGATCGCCTCCTTGACTTCAAAGCCCAAAATGCCCAGAAGCAGCAATTTAAGTTACAAGTTTTACAGAATCTTTTCCCATAAACTTAGATATCAATCTGCTCAGCTCCTCCTGCTCTATAACATGCATTTTCATGGTGACAGGTTCCCTTTAATACAGATCCAAGCCCCTTATGAGATTGTAGATAGTAGTACTCATCTCCTACAACGTTTACTGTTAACCCTGAAGATGCTTAGTTGCTTAAACATGTTGGGAGGCATGGTGCATAAGAATTTTTAATAGGGCTTATCTGTGTTAGCTCAAAATTTAACTAGACAGACTGTAGCTACCCTGTATCCAGCTGTCATTGCTATAATAGACGCAGTGAATAGCGTGATAATGCTAAATTGATTTGAGTTATTTCATTTAGGGCTCATGCACACAGCCATTGCTATTTTTGCGGTCCACAAATTGCGGATCCGCAAAACACGGATACCAGATGTTTTGCGTAACGGAACGTCCGGCACTCTATAGAAATGTCCTATTCTTGTCCATAAAATGGACAAGAATAGGACATGTTCTATTTTTTTGTGGGTGCCGCAAAATGGACATATGGATGCGGACAGCACGCGGAAAAAAACAGCGGTCGTGTGCATGACCCTTAGGGTGCCTTCACACATGGTGGAAATAATCCACCAGAAAATACTCATGTGCAGATTTTTACAAAGGTGCAGATTTTGTTGCAGTTTTCTGTGTGGATTATACTCTGCTTTAGAAAAGCCGCACACTTCATTGCGCAGCAGAGTGTAATTCTGTAGCAGAACACAGGGCAGGGACTGACACTTTTCAACCCTATAGAATAACATGGGCAAAGTTTTTATGCTGCATAATTTCTGGCAAATATTTCAGCCACGTGTGATGGCTCCCTTAGGGTATGTTCACATGTGGATATGCTGTGGATTTTCCACCACGGGATGGCAGGCACAACATTTTCAGTGTGTTAAAGTGCCTTCACACGTTGCAGAAAAATCTGCCTGAAAATCCGCAACATCAAGACTTCCACCATGTTATCCTATGTCAAACTGATTCTGCAGTCGAAAAAGCAGATTTTGTTGCAGACTCTTCTGCAGCGCTTTCCACTGCAGAATCGGGTTGACATAGGATAGCATGGTGGAAGTCTTGATGTTGTGGATTTTCTGGCAGATTTTTCTGCAATGTGTGAAGGCACCCTTGCAGTGCCAACATAGTAGATGAGATTTTAAATGGATTCTGTCACCAGGAAATTCACTGTTAGGCCTCCTGCACACGAGTGCGGGTGAACGCACATAAAATCCGCACAAATTCTCATGCGGATTTATGCATGTTTCTCCTGCATTCTGCACCAAAATCCGCAATTTCTAATTGCAGATTGTGGTGCAGATTAGATGCAGTTTTGCCTCAGATCTCGCCCTTCCATTGAAAAGGATGAAATCTGCAGCTAAAACCGCAAACATAATTGACATGCTGCGGATTTGGAGATCCGCAATGCAGGTCAATTTCCGCATGGAAACAATTTGCAAAGTGTACATGAGATGTAATTGTGTAATCCAATACACTTTGCTGGTACCGTAATACACTGCAGTTTTTCTGAACGGAATTCCACGCAGAAAAACCACATGTATTCCGCAACGTGTGCAGGTGACCTTACTGTTCACAGCACTTTTTGCCCTTTGTTTAACATATGTGATGGACTCTTCCATCCTGTAGAGTCCGGTAAAAAAAAAAGTATAGGCTAACGTAAAATGCACAAAATGTATTTAGAGCTACAGGTCTTTTAAAAAACTTGGCATCTATCGGTATTACATGCACCAAAAATTTGAAATCGCCTCCAGCTATGAGCTGGTTGAGACTTCAGCTATAATTTGCTCTAGTTTCTGGCATAAGGGCTAATGCACACAACTGTTGGATGTTCTGCGGTCCTCATATTGCAGATCCGCAAAACAGATACTGGCCGTGTGCATTCCGCATTTTGCAGAATGGCTGGCCTCTAATAAAACAGTACTATCCTTGTCTGGAATTCAGACAATTATAGGACCTGTTCTATTTTTTTGCGGAACGGAAAACAGAATGTCATTTCTGTTTTTTTGGTTTTTTTGCAGCCCAATTTAAGTGAATGGTTCTGCATACGGGCCACAAAAAAAATGGAACGGACATAAAAAAAAATATGTTTGTGTGCATGAGCCCAAAATGATAGTAACTTCAATGGTCAACGGGTGGCCATGCCCTCTTCTGCTAAACCCCACCCCTTTCTTATATGTTTGAAAAGTGGAAAAAAGCATAAATATTTGCAAATTATGGTGTAAATATATCATGCTCCATAATACGCAACTATTTTACACTACAAACATGGCACAAGGCTTTAACAAATCTGCCTCAGTGTGCACAGAACCAAAAACAAGAAGGCTCAGCATGCCTCTTTATACTATCAATGCGCATCCCCTTTTAATGTTTACCTCTATTGCATCCGGATTCACATGCCTGCCTGGAAATGAAGCTTGATGGGATTATTGTCTTTGGCTTAATAATATCCAGTTTTAACTCTATGCACTTACTCTACTACTCTATCTAATGATGGTGTGCAGCATACCTATTAGAGAACTAAAATAGCCTAATTGCTGTAGAGTTGGAGTAAACATGAGATTTTCCATTATACGAGTAACATACTCTACACACTAAGATTTACGACAAATAAATTCAGTGTTGTATGCACAATTCTTCCTGTCCCCTTGGAAGGTGGGTGGGAAATACATCCCACCTTACAAACGGGCAAAATGTGGAAATTTTTTGATATTTCATATGTTTATTTTACTGTAACTCTTGACATGGGATGGCAGCGGTTGTGGCCGGTCTATAGGGAGCTGACAGTAGCCTGCCACTCATACGGACGGGTGGTGTGAGAGTGTGAACCTGTCCGTACACTTCTTTACACTTTCAGTTGTTTGTGCCCTATGTGACACAGTGAGAGGTTTTGTCTGGGAAGGAAGGTATTTTCCTCCCAACATCTGCTGCTGGACTGATTTACAGCCAGATGAGGTCAAATACTGGACCGGAGTTTAAGTACCGGTCTAGGTTTTGGCAGCACCTGTCTGTCCTTAAATAGGCAGCTGGTCTCAGCAGCTGAGTCTCTGTGTTGGGATCTGAGGTTTTGTGCTGGACTCGAGGGCTTAGAACCATGTGCTGGGGAACAGGACCCCTAAAGCCTGCTGTGGACTACTGGAGGTAGAACTGCCAACAAGGTAACTTGTGCAATATGAACTTTCCATTGTGTGTGAATTAACACCAAAGACTGCAAAGTGATATGTTGTTCTGTGCAAATTAAACTTTCAATTTGTGTGTGAATTAACACCAAAGACTGCAAAGTGACGTGTTGTTTTGTGCAACTGCCACAAGTGTGAATAAACACTGAAGTTTGAGTTAAGAACTTGTATTTTGCCTCTATACTGCTTCCGCTTACCCTATCTACCAGAGCGAAACCCCACAATTGGTGGAGGATGCGTGCAAGCGCAGTGAGGCTGGCGTGGAGGCCGAAATATTTTATTTTATTTTTTCTGGGCACGGTTGTATGTCTTACATCAAACCAGCAAGATTACAACCCGTGTCCCTCAACAAAATGGAAGCTGTTGTGAAAACCCTCGTAGAGTCTAACCTGCAGCAGGGGGAGGCTAATAAGCAGCAGCAAGAAACAAACTAGCTGCTGTTACAACATGTGATGGCTTTGCAGGCAGCTGAAGCATCCCAGAGCGTCCATGGTGCCCGGAAAGCGGTCTGTGCAGTGATCCCCAAAATGACCCCCTTGGATGATGTCGAAACCTATCTGTCGGTGTTCGAAAAGGTGGCCGTGAGGGAGAAGCTACCCCAAGATCAATGGGCTGAGGTCGTCGCTCCGTTCCTGGCATCCGGACCGCAGCAGGTGTATTTCGACCCACCGGACGATCAAGTGGTCGATTACCCAATAGTAAAGGGTGTGATTCTGGGGGTGAATGTGTTGGTCCGGGCCCAGCGGGTGCATCAGTGGGAGTTTAACCCGAATGAACCCGCGAGACCTCAGTATTATGATCTATTACACCTGTTGCAAAAATGGCTGCAGCCTGACGAGCTGAGTTCCACTGCTATGCTGGAGCGTCTGTTGGCTGATGTATTCTGGAGGGCTTTGTCATACCCTCTCCAGCACTGGATCGGCCAGGTGTCTCCTGGTAATGCCCTTGAGATGGTGGACCTGGTGGAACGCTATGTGACTACTAGGAATCTACAGTTGATGGTCCCCAAGGCTTATCGCAAACTCTTGTTAGATCTAGTCCACCAACACATTCTTGGGGGTCACCTAGGGCTGCAGAAAACTCAAGATCGTATTCTAAAGTGGTTTTACTGGGCCAGCATATTCACAGGTGAAAGAGTTTTGTAAGTCTTGCCCGACCTGCCAGATAACTAGCCCCCAGCCACATTTCCGTAGTCCCCTAGTACCTCTCCCGATTATCAAGGTACCGTTTGACCGAATAGCTATGGATCTCATAGGCCCAGTACCGAAGTCCGCGAGAGGGCATCAACACATCTTAGTCATCCTAGACTACGCCAGTCGGTACCCGGAGGCGGTGTCACTGCGACATATCTCGGCCAAACTCATAGCTAAGGAGTTAATGGAGATGTTTTCCCGAGTTGGACTACTTAAAGAGGTTCTGACTGACCAGGGGACCCCTTTTATGTACAAGGTGATGAGGGAACTCTGTAAGTTGCTGCACATAAAACAACAACGGATGTCCGTTTACCATCCGCAAATGGACGGTCTGGTAGAACAGTTTAACCAAACATTAAAAAATATGTTGAAAAGGGTAGTGTCTAACGATAGGAAGAACTGGGACCTCCTTCTGCCCTATCTCATATTCGCAGTGTGAGAGGTACCCCAGGCCTCTACTGGGTTCTCTCCCTTCGAACTGCTATATGGCAGACACCCTCGCGGTCTCTTGGACATGGCCGAAGAGGTGTGGGAACAACAACCCACTCCACATAAAAGTGTTATTGAGTACGTTACCCAGCTGCAAAATCGGATAGAGACAGTGTTGTCTTTTGTTAGGGAGCATATGGAGGCAGCACAGCGAGCCCAGAGTCGGGTCTATAACAGGCTCGGGTCCGGATCTTTAACCCGGGTGATCAGGTTTTGGTTCTGGTGCTGACCGTGGACAGTAAGTTCCTGGCTAAGTGGCAGGAGCCCTACAAGGTACTCAAGAAAATTGGAGATGTAAACTACAAGGTACACCAGCCAGGGCGGCGAAAGACGGAGAAGGTTTACCATGTGAATTTACTAAAATCGTGGAAATATAGGGAAACCTGTATAGAAGACAGCCTGCTGCTGGGTTTTCTAGGAGAAAATGTTCCAGTACAAATTGCTGACAGCCTCTCCTCTAAACATACTCAGGAGGCCAGGGAGTTCGTTAGTCGGAACACGGATGTGTTCTCGGACCTCCCTAGATGCACTTCCATAATCCAGCATGACCCTTTGGTCTGCATGGCGTCCCCGCCACTTTTCAGCAACTTATGCACATTGTGCTTCGTCCACATCGTCGGTATGCTTCGACTTACCTGGATGATATTGTCATCCACAGTACCGACTGGGAAAGTCACCTACCCAAACTGTAGGCTGTAGTGTACTCCCTTCGGAAGGCTGGACTAACCGCTAACCTGAAAAAATGTGTGATAGGGTTAGAGGAGACTAAGTACCCGGGGTATGTCATTGGGCGTGGAGTCATCAAACCCCAAGTGAACAAAATAGAGGCGATAAGAAATTGGCCCCGACCTGTCACCACTAGGCAAGTAAAGTCATTCCTGGGAATGATGGGCTATTACATGAGGTTTGTTTCCCACTTTGCTATGGTGGCCGCGCCATGGTCAACCAATATTAACCGGACAGAATGATATAAAAAAAAAAAAAAAAAAAAACCGACCCCCAAGGAGTCATATTAATCACCAAAAAATGAAGCTGACTTTCGTGTATATGAAAATCCAAAAAGCTTTATTGTAAATATATATGAACAGTACATACATGTATTATATAAAACAGGCAGCACAAGGCGGGACACACAAATGAGGAGCAGGACCCAAGGAGAGGCCGGGAGATCAGTGCACGAAAATACAGGGGAAAAAAATACTAGCTGAAAGAGCATACCTCAGAGTCTCATGACAGCAACACCCCAAACACAATGCAAAAGAGGCGATTGTAGAGACTGAGGTTAAGATGGAAGGAACACAAAGGAACACAATTAAACATACCCTGAATGGTGCAAAGATCTCTCGGCCAACTCCTGACCCAACGCCGTTTTGCCAGTAGATCTGGCTTCTTCCGGGCCATTGACAGGGCTCTTGAAGGCACACAAGTCAGTGATGGTTCGCTGGTATGATCGGGCGGAAAAGGCTTTCTCTGCTTTGAA
Source organism: Bufo bufo (assembly GCF_905171765.1). Taxonomy (NCBI): domain Eukaryota; kingdom Metazoa; phylum Chordata; class Amphibia; order Anura; family Bufonidae; genus Bufo; species Bufo bufo. Next base: position 211,009,780 of record NC_053390.1, read on the forward strand.
GTCGGCCCCGTGTGGGTCCCCGTTTTTGGTGACGCCCGACTTCAAAAGGGAGTTTATAGTACAGACCGATGCCTCCGAAGTAGGCCTCCGTGCTGTACTATCTCAGGAAGTCAACGGGGAGGAGCATCCCAATGTCTTCCTCAGCCGTAAGCTCACCCCCTCTGAGACCAGGTATAGTATAGTAGAGAGAGAGTGCCTGGCTATCAAGTGGGCACTTGAGTCTCTACGCTATTATTTGTTGGGGAGAAAGTTCCGTCTGGTGACTAACCAGTCCCCTCTCAAGTGGATGAGCCAGGCCAAAGACAGAAATGCCCGGGTCACCCGATGGTTTCTGTCCTTACAAAACTTTATGTTTTCGGTGGAACACAGGGCAGGCCTGTTACAGGGAAACGTGGATGCTCTGTCCCGAGTACGCTGTCTGGCGTGTGTTCACCCCCTCAGGGTTGAACAAAGAGGGGGTATTTGAAACAGTGAGGGGTTTTATCTGAGAAGGCAGGTATTTTACTCCTAGCATCTGCTGGGCTGATTTACAGCCAGGTGAGGTCAAATACCAGACCAGAGTTTAAGTGCCAGTCTGGGTTTTGGCAGCACCTGGCTGGCCTTAAATAGGCAGCTGGGCTCAGCAGCTGAGTCTCTGTGTTGGGATCTGAGGTTTTGTGCCGGACTGGATGGCTGAGACCCCTAAATCCTGCTGTGGACTACTGGAGGCAGGACTGACAACAATGTGACTTGTACAATATGAACTTTCCATTGTGTGTAAATTGACACCAAAGACTGCAAAGTGACGTGTTGTTTTGTGCAACTGCCGCAAGTGTGAATAAACACTGAAGTTTGAGTTAAGAACTTGTATTTTGCCTCTGTACTGCGTCCGCTTACCCTATCTACCAGAGCGAAACCCCACACCTACCCAACTTTGTGTGTTACAGTGGCAGTAGTTTTAGCAGCTAAACATTCAGCAACTAGAAGTTACGTGTAGTAACACTTATCATTTTGTATAACATGGTGCCTGTGGCCCTTACCTGTTGAAATGCACAGTCATATAGAACTGTAACCAGACGGAGTGGTCATTGAGAACACGGATAAAATAATAAAAACTTGTATATTCACCACTTATGCTAATCCCCTACATTTATGATACAATACTACTGAGGCCAGTGGTTGGCTGCAGTGCTCACATGGCATTATGATTTTGTCACATTTAGGGCTCATGCACACGGCTGTTGTTCAGCTGTGCCAGTATTTTAGCCCACAAACAGTGGTTGCGCAGTATGCAGGCACCGGCCACATGCACCCCGTATCACGGATGCAGACTCATTCACTTGAATTGGTCCGCAATCCGGAAGGTTGGTGCGGAACTGAGGCATGGCGGAGTGCTTCCCTGGGGTTTCTGTCTGTGCCTCTGCACTGCAAAAAAACAGAACATGTTCTTATTCTTTTTGCAGTACGGACCAATCACGGACCCATTCAAGTTGAATGGGTCTGGATCTGTCGCGGCTGCCACATGGATGGTGCCAGTGCATTGTGGACCACAAATTGCGGCCCCCAATGCACGGAATGGCCGAATAACGGCCTGGTGAACGAGCCCTTAGGGGGGATACCTATTGTCTACTGGTCCATATTACACATCCATCTGTATATAGTTTATTTTTCAATATATGGTAGATCAGTGAGGCATCGTATTCTAGCCTCCTTCTTAAGTAAATTCAGTGTGCTTCCTTGTTAAGTTGTATAAGTCAGCAGTCTGTGGGCTATGGGTATTATTTTGCAGTAGCAATTTCAGAATTATATGAAAATATATAAATTATGGGGCACATTTATTAAGACTGGCATTTAGATGGCGGTCTTAATAAGGCCCTGCGTAGGTGGTGGATCCGCTGGAGTTATGAAGAGGCGTAGGCCCCTTCATAATTTCGGCGCATTCACTGCCGCTTCTAAATGTAAGACAGCTTCCTTGCTGTCTTACATTTAGACCATTTTCTAAACCTAAACCAGGCGTGGAAAAATTATGAATGAAAGGGACCTGATTGCCTGTCCCCTTCCCCGCCCACTTTTTTTTTAGACTTGGCATGAGCTGGGAGAAGTCGCAGATTGTGGTGCACAGGACCTTTGCGTCGCAATCTGCGCCAGAAATACGCCTAATTTAGGTGTATCCCTGTTTAATAAATGACCCCCTATATCCCTTAAAGGTGTTTTCTCACTTCAGCAAATGGCCTTTATCATGTACAGAAAGTTAATACAAGGCACTTACTAATGTATTGTTATTGTCCATATTGCCTCCTTTGCTGGCTGGAATTATTTTTCCATCACATTAAACACTGCTCATTCCCATAGGTACTTGCACACTGTAGGAAAAAAAAACACCAGCCTTTGTACGCTCCCACAGTCCTGGCCACCAGAGGGCCGACACTTTTTCCTATAGTGAGCAAGCACGACCACCACTGATGTATTGCAGGGTGGTTGTAACCATGGAAACGAGCCGTGTATAATGTGATAAAAAAATGAATCTAGCCAGCAAAAAAGGCAATATGGACACTGACAATACATTATTATAATTTTTTTTTTTAAGGTTCTTAATTTTTCCTTTATTCAACCAACACTTACAAAGTTATGAAAAACAGGATACATACATTCCCAGCCACCCACTTCCCTCCCCCCAAAGTGCCGCCATATCCGGGGAAAAAATAATAATTATTATTATTAATGTGAGGCTTTTCAATTCTTCTTTCACCCATTCCATGCTGCCCAAACCCTGAGCCATTTATCATATGAACCTCTCTGCCTATACAAAATGGCTTCTTAATCTCTGATTTTATTAACTAATTTCAACCACTGGTTGACATGTGGCGGGGTAGCTGCGAACCAGGACCTGGAGATCAGGAGACGGGCCACAAACATCGCCCTAATCAAAAGGCACTGCTCTGGCTTCTGGCAATTTAGAACAGAAAGATCCCCGAGGATCCATAACTGAGGCTGGCGATGGAGCTCCATCTGCAGTCGCCGCACAAGAAATTCTTGTATTGCTCCCCAATAACCGTCTAAAAGGGAGCAATCCCAAAACAGATGAAGATAGTCTGAATTCGGCCTCCCACAACACATACAGTTGGAGTTATCTCGTAGTCCACACCTCTGGAGCCACAGCGGGGTTACGTAAATCCTGTGCATAATATTAAACTGAACAACTATGTGATTAAAACTAAAAGAAACTGAACCCATATTCTTCAATACACTTTCCCAAAATAAATTAGGGTAAGTGAGTCTCCAGGACTTTTGTCCAGGCGAAAGACAATCCAGAAAGCGTGCCCTAATTAAGTGTTTATAGCAATAAGCTATCTTAGCCTTAACATAATTCTTTTTCCTTATTAGGCTGTGCAGAAAACTCGACGTGTCTATACTTAGTAAAGTTTTATCCACAATACTACAAAGTGCCCATCGTAACTGAAATTATCTAAACCAAACTATTTCTCCTGTGTTTTCCTTCTGCACGATCTCCTCAAGAGAGAGGATCCGACCATCACCGACTACTTGCACTATGTACAGTCGTGGCCCAAAGTTTTGAGAATGACACAAATATTAGTTTTCACAAAGTTTGCTGCTAAACTGCTTTTAGATCTTTGTTTCAGTTGTTTCTGTGATGTAGTGTAATATAATTACACACACTTCATACGTTTCAAAGGCTTTTATCGACAATTACATGACATTTATGCAAAGAGTCAGTATTTTCAGTGTTGGCCCTTCTTTTTCAGGACCTCTGCAATTCGACTGGGCATGCTCTCAATCAACTTCTGTTTAAATTCTTTTTTTATTCAAATTTTTCAGGTTCAAAGAACAGATTTGTAATACAATAAAATGATAATTTAAATCAATATCGTAAACATAAATCAGAATGGTATACATATCATTAATGTCATGACATGTGTTACAATAAAAATATATCACAATCAAGTAACGAGATGAGAGTATTTAGTTTTCTAAAGTTATTGAACCCCTGATTATTAGTGCTGGGGTGACAATCAACCAAATAGCAGATTAGGATCTCAATCAACTTCTGGGCCAATTCCTGACTGATAGCAACCTATTCTTTCATAATCACTTCTTGGAGTTTGTCAGAATTAGTGGGTTTTTGTTTGTCCACCCGCCTCTTGAGGATTGACCACAAGTTCTCAATGGGATTAAGATCTGGGGAGTTTCCAGGCCATGGACCCAAAATGTCAACGTTTTGGTCCCCGAGCCACTTAGTTATCACTTTTGCCTTATGGCACGGTGCTCCATCGTGCTGGAAAATGCATTGTTCTTCACCAAACTGTTGTTGGATTCTTGGAAGAAGTTGCTGTTGGAGGGTGTTTTGGTACCATTCTTTATTCATGGCTGTGTTTTTGGGCAAAATTGAGCCCACTCCCTTGGATGAGAAGCAACCCCACACATGAATGGTCTCAGGATGCTTTACTGTTGGCATGACACAGGACTGATGGTAGCGCTCACCTTTTCTTCTCCGGACAAGCCTTTTTCCAGATGCCCCAAACAATCGGAAAGAGGCTTCATCGGAGAATATGACTTTGCCCCAGTCCTCAGCAGTCCATTCACCATACTTTCTGCAGAAGATCAATCTGTCCCTGATGTTTTTTTTTTGAGAGAAGTGGCTTCTTTGCTGGCCTTCTTGACACCAGGCCATCTTCCAAAAGTCTTCGCCTCACTGTGCGTGCAGATGCGCTCACACCTGCCTGCTGCCATTCCTGAGCAAGCTATGCACTGGTGGCACTCCGATCCCGCAGCTGAATCCTCTTTAGGAGACGATCCTGGCGCTTGCTGGACTTTCTTGGACGCCCTGAAGCCTTCTTAACAAGAATTGAACCTCTTTCCTTGAAGTTCTTGATGATCCTATAAATTGTAGATTGAGGTGCAATCTTAGTAGCCACAATATCCTTGCCTGTGAAGCCATTTTTATGCTGCACGCGTTTCTTTGCAGGTCACCATGGTTAACAATGGAAGAACAATGATTTCAAGCATCACCCTCCTTTTAACATGTCAAGTCTGCCATTTTAACCCAATCAGCCTGACATAATGATCTCCAGCCTTGTGCTCGTCAACATTCTCACCTGAGTTAACAAGACGATTACTGAAATGATCTCAGCAGGTCCTTTAATGACAGCAATGAAATGCAGTGGAAAGTTTTTTTTTGGGATTAAGTAAATTTTCATGGCAAAGAAGGACTATGCAATTCATCTGATCACTCTTCATAACATTCTGGAGTATATGCAAATTATACTATTAGAAAAAACTTAAGCAGCAACTTTTCCAATTTCCAATATTTATCTAATTCTCAAAACTTTTGGCCACGACTTTAGTGTATATTCTTAGACTTCCAGTACTGCTGGCAATCGGGGTCACCCAGCGCTGGAAGTCTTTGATTTTGCCATAGTGGAGTGCAAACCAATGAGGATGTGATAGAAAGCCAGCTCTTGATCAATTTCCAGGCCCTGGTGACAAGCTTAACAAAGCCTCTAAACTCCTGTCTCCGAGTCATTAAGCATCCTGACTCTAATAAGGTAAAGAAGTCAAGAAAACCAAATTGGTCCACCAGTTTTTTGCATAAGGGGCTGGTCTCCCACTCATAAAAAAAACCATAATTGAGACGCAATAAAGTATCCCCTGAAACTCGGAAGGTTCAAGCCCCCCTGTTCCAGCGGCATTGAAAAATAATCCAGTTTCAGCCTTAGCCGCTTCCTCCCCCATAGCAAGTCATTAATCATCTTCTCTATCAATTTAAAGAAATTATCCTCTATCCAAACCGGGGAATTTCGGAGCACATAAAGCAGTTGGGGAAGAACAATCATTTTCACCAGGGATACCCTATCTCCTCTCGAAAGGGTGAGCCGATGCCATATTTTAATTTTATATCTAATCTTCATAATGGCCGGGAGTAAATTAAGTTGAACATAATCCTGAACCTTAGGGGAAACGTTTATCCCCAAGTAATTCATGGAGTCCTCAACCCCCAGGTCCAGAGGTAGATTCTCAAGTGATACTTGTGACTTATCTATAGGAAGGAGGGTAGTTTTGGACCAATTTACCTCCAGGCCCGAAAACCTGGAGTACAGTTCTACAATCTCCATAACTTTTGGCAGGGTGATATTGGTCTGTTGCATAAAAAAAAGAATATCATCTGCATACAAAGAAATCCGGTCATAATCTCCCGCGATCCCAAATCCAAGAACCCCCGGGTCCTGTCTGATTTTTATGGCCAAATGCTCAATATAAATGTTAAATAGAAGTGGCGAGAGAGGACATCCTTAGTCAGGGTCCCATTAATCTTAATTAGATGGGGAGGAGAGGGAAGCCAGAAGTCACAAAGAAAAAATCACACTCTCCACGAGGGGGAGCAGTAGGTTAGATCTCACCCGACCATGTTCACAGCCCGATCCGGATCTAGCATCAATCCTGGAAGGCTTTGGAGATGTGCTGCCGGTCTTCACGCCGAGTCCAAACAGAAGCGCGCAGGGAAGTAAACAATGGAGACGGGTAAGGAAGCCCAGAGACCTCCACAGATCCAGCGTCGGCACAGGAGACAAGACGGAATGCGGACCTTCCAATCCCACCATGCGGCATAGAGGAGCGGGATGCGGCACAACGTGCAGATCAGGCACCGCCCAGTACAGCTCGGAAGGAAGAAACAGCATTCGGGATATCCGCTCCTGCACCTCCCGCAGCAGGCAAGTGGGCCGATGTCTGTAAGGAGTTTGTCACAGGAGGGGGTCCACGCGAGGTCAGCACTGATTCAACTCTCGGTATCTACATTCAGACGCTCAGTCTATGGCGGCGGAAGCAGATCGGAGAGCCCTCGGCATTGAGGGAGGAGGGAGAGCGCGACGGTACGCAATCACGTCCAGCCTCAAATGGGAGCTTGCTGACAATACATTAGTAAGTGCCTTGTATTAACTTTCTCCACATAATAAATGCCATCTTTGGCCCTTATAGACAAATCCATGCCTGGTTGATGCTGTATTAGCCTGGTGCTATAATTTACATCAGTTTCTGACATAAATTATAGTAAATTTGCCCCTAAGCCCTCCCCTTCTATTGCCACCATATTTGCACCATAATACACAACTTTTTACACTTTAAAGGGGTTGTCTCATCTCGTTGTTACTAAGGCTACGTTCACACTTGCGGCAGAGTGATCCGGCAAGCAGTTCTGTCGCCGGAACTGCCTGCCCGATCAGGCAATCTGCATGCAAACGGACAGCATTTGTAGATAGATCTGGATGCGGATCCATCTTACATTTTGTGGGATAATTTTGCAGAATGGGCCTGACATGGACAGTGCTCTGTGGACCGACATGCGCACTACCGCTCCAGTCAGAGAGGGGTTTTCGGGATACTCCATTCTTGGGTTTCCTGGGGATCATAGCACTCGGACCCCTGCAATCTGACATTGATCACATTTTCGGTTGATAATAGTTACTTTTCATGCGATAACGCTTTAAAATTTGGAGTGCTTTTTGATAAAGACCTGTTCTTGTCTGTGCAGCTATAAGATAAAACATACCTTTCACTCTGTTTAATGCAAGTTTGATATAGCAATGTATTATTAACTGATGTGGGTGATGTAACTGTCAGCTCCTACTGATAAGTGCAAAGCACAAAGCCTTTTGTGCAGGTGATTTTTGTAATTTTAAGGCTTAAAAAATTTGTCAGAAGTTGATTTTTTCTTTTGCTATGATTACATTTTATAGATACTTTGAGAAGGATAGGCAGAGAGGGTTTGGTCACCCAGAATGAAGAAACAGAAACAATCATGCGTTATGTAAGTGTACTCCCTCTAAGGTACAATTATCATAATTGAGGGAAAACTATTTCAGGGAGATTGCATCACAGTCTAATTTATGCTTTGGCACACTTATTGCAGTTCTTTATAAGCTTCTTTGAAAAGAAAGACATTTAAATCTATCTATGGAGAAGACACGTTTATTAGCTTTCTTCTTCTGATAAAGTAACCTCGCGGGAAAAATTTTGAGCTGAAGTCAAAACTAGTTGAAGGGAAAGTAATCTGTAGAATAGCAAGTGTTGAATATTATAATTTTAATTGTTCCCTCTTTGATAACTTAGGCTTAGTTCTCACTGGCATTAAGTTCTATTCCGCCAGGTTTCTTTTGCTCTGTAACTGTGTAGTGTGCTGTGCTTTCCTTTCCTATAAAAGGTAAAGGAACAAGAAAAAACCAACTTGGATAAATAGAAATGTAAAGAAAGCAATAAATGACAAAAAGATGAAATGCAGAATGTAATAGTAAATTCCTCATTAAAAGTCCCCTGTCTGACCCAGGAAGAAGAACAGCGGCGTCTTAAAAAGATTAAAATCAACAAATCGCCGGGTCCTGATGGCATACACCCCCGTATCCTAAGAGAATTAAATAATGTCATAGCCAGATCCTAATTTGTGATATTTAACGACTCTATACTGACAGGGAGTGTTCCACAGGATTGGCGCATAGAAAATGTGGTGCCAATATTCAAAAAGGGTCCAAAAACAGAGCCTGGAAACTATAGGCCGGTAAGTTTAACATTTGTCGTGGGTAAACTGTTTGAAGGTTTTCTAGGAAATGCTATCTTGGAATACCTCAAAGAAAATAAGCAAATAACGCCATATCAGCATGGCTTCAGGAGGGATCGTTCATGCCAAACTAATTTGATCAGTTTCTATGAGGAGGTCTAGACTTGATCACGGTGAATCAATGGATGTTGTATATTTGGACTTCTCCAAAGCATTTGACACTGTACCACATAAAAGGTTAGTATATAAAATGAGAATGCTTGGACTGAGATAAAATGTCTGTATGCGGATAAGTAACTGGCCCAGTAATAACAGTTATTAACGGTACACACTCAGATTGAGTCATTGTCACTAGTGGGGTACGACAGGGGTCAGTATTGAGCCCTATTCTCTTCAATATATTTACTAATGATCTCGTAGAAGGCTTGCACAGTAAAAAAAATAAATAATTTTTGCAGATGACACTTGTAACGAGCCCCTGCTCGCTCTATTCTGCTCTCATGGCACTCCCTAATGTGACCACAATATCTGCTGGTTCCGCCGTTGATGATCCGGCCTCAAACGACCGCTCATGTCGTTTTAATTCTCACAGAACTAACACCAGTCAGGCTGTATGTAAATTGAAACTGACAAAATTATTTATTGAATGCCCCACATATATTTATATTGACAGTTGGAACACCTCTTTCAATTGGTAAATTGTAAAACCCCCTCTGAATGGCTATGCAATTGAGGTAAGCAGGGATTAGTTCAAGAGCTTGGCTGAGGGGCAGATGGGTGTGGCCATTGTCACAGAGAGATTCAAACCATGACATTACCCCCCCTCCCGGGAAACAGTCCAGCAGCCAGTGGGATCCTCACAGGCTCAACTCGAGGATGTTGGAAAAGTAGTCTTAAGATTCCAGGTCCGTCTGCCAGGATAATCCATCCGCATTACCGTTTTGAGGCCCTGGCCGATATTGTATGGTGAAATTGTAGGGTTGCAAAGCCAGGCTCCACCTTAGTAATCGGCCATTCTCTCCCGCCACCCGATTTAGCCATATCAAGGGATTGTGGTCCGTCATAACGGTAAAAGAGTGTCCATACACGTAGGGCTGCAATTTCTTTAAAGCCCAGACTAAAGCCAAACATTATTTTTCCACGGCAGCATATCCAACTTCACAGGGTAACAACTTGCGGCTGACATACGCCACCGGGTGCTCCTTCCCGTCATCGCCAACTTGACTTAGTACGGCTCGCAGTCCGAACATGGAGGCGTCTGTATGTACGACAAAGCGTTTGTTAGGATCGGGTGCCGCCAGTATGGGAGCTTGTGTTAGGGTGGTTTTCAACTGTTGAAATGCTGTTTTGCACTCCGGGGACCACAGGACCTGTCTAGGGAGATTCTTTTTGGTCAGGTCCGTCAGTGGTTTGGCTATGTCACTATAGTGGGGTACAAACTTTCTGTAGTACCCGGCTGTCCCTAAAAATGCAAGTACCTGGGCCTTGGTTCTGGGAACTGGCCAGTTTACGGTGGCCTCGATTTTTGCAGGCTCCGGCCTCTGCTTCCCACATCCCACTCTATGTCCCAGATATTGTACCTCAGACATCCCTATATTACACTTGTCTGGCTTCAGGGTCACACCTGCAACTCTGATTCTGTCTAGCACTATGCCCAGGTGTCTGAGATGCTCCTCCCATGTCTGGCTATAGATTGCGATGTCATCAAGATATGCGCATGCAAAATCCTGCAGACCACCGAGGAGTTGATCTATCATTCGTTGGAAGGTAGCCGGAGCATTTTTCATCCCAAATGGCATTACCCGGAACTGGTAAAGGCCAAACGGGGTGATGAAGGCCGAATTTGGAATGGCGTCTGCCTCCAGGGGAATCTGCCAGTAGCCCTTACACAGGTCAATAGTCGTCAGATAATGTCCCTGAGCTATTTTGTCCAACAATTCGTCCAATCGGGAATGGGGTAGGCGTCTGTCACAGTACAGTCATTCAGTCGCCTATAGTCCACACAAAATCGGGTCGTGCCATCCTGTTTTGGGACTAATACTACAGGGGAAGCCCAGGGGCTTGCTAATGGTTCGATCACCCCTAACTCAAGTAACTCCCTAATCTCTGCTCTCATCCCTTCTTGCACAGCTCCGGGAATCCTATAGGCTGATTGTCTCAGGGGCTTCTGCCCGAGGGTCTCCACCTTGTGCACTGCCAAGTGAGTGTATCCAGGGAGTGTTGAGAACATCTCTTTCCGGTCCTGGAGTAATTCCCTGATCTGTTCTTATTCCTGGGGTCCTAACCCATCTCCTAACTGAACATCTTCCACCCCCCCAGAACGGTTACTGATTGCGGGAAGCTCCAGCATCGGCAGGTATTCAGAGTCCCCGGTGGCAGGAGCGCATATGGCGGCTACTGCCTCAGCCCTCTCATGATAGGCCTTCATTATATTGATGTGGAATGTCCTCTTAATTCTTGTGTCTGCACAGCTGGCGACCACGTAGGTGGAGTCGTACAGCTGTTTTACCACCTGATAGGGGCCCTGCTAGGAGGCCTGTAAATTATTTTGCTTTAAGGGTTTTAGTACTAGGACCTTCTGTCCGACACAAAAAGTGTGATTCCGAGCAGATCGATCATACCAAACCTTCTGCTGACTCTGGGCTGATTGCATATTCTCATGGACTAGCTCGGTAAGTTCCCGCAGTCGCTTCCTGAGTTCCAAGACGTAACTAAGGATGGGGAGGCCTTCTGGATCCTCTCCCCCTTCCCACTGGGCCCTCACTAAGTCTAAGGGTCCCCTAACCCTTCGCCCATACAACAGCTCAAATGGTGAAAAGCCTGTGGACTCTTGAGGTACCTCCCTGTAGGCAAACAGTAGGTGGGGAAGATATTTCTCCCAATCCTTACTACTCTCTACGAAGGCCCGTTAAATCTCTCGCACAGCCCGTTCGTTTGGGAGTGGTAGGGTGCGCTCTGGAGGGTTTTAATACCACAGAGGCGCCCAATGCTGCTGGGTCAGCTTGGCGGTGAACTGATTTCCTTGATCAGACAATATCTCCTGGGGAAATCCTACCCTAGTGAACACCCGCAGTAAGGCATCAGCTACCATGTCAGCCTGGATATTGAATAGGGGAATGGCTTCCGGGTAGCGGGTGGCGTAATCCACCACTGTAAGAATATACTTCTTCCCAGTGGCACTGGGGCGGGCCAGTGGGCCAATAATGTCTACTGCTATCCGGCTAAAGGGTTCCCTAATTATCGGCATGGGGTGTAGAGAGGCTTTTGGATGATCCCCCGCCTTTTCTACCCTCTGGCAGGTCTCACAGGTCCAGCAGTATTCTCGTACCTCTGCATGTGACCTAGGCCAGAAGAAAGCACGAGACAACCGACTCCGGGTCTTAGCTATCCCTAAATGTCCGGCCAAGGGGATATCGTGAGCCAGCATCAATAGCTCCTGTCTGTACTTCTGGGGTACGACTAGCTGTTTGTGGGGGCCCTTGCGCTTCCCGTTGCCCACCCCTTCAGTGTAACGATAAAGAAGCCCTCCCACTCTATTCTGTCTTCCCCTAACCCCCCTGGATCCTTGCCTGCCCTGTCCCGATAGCATGCTAAAGTAGGGTCACTCCAGGTTTCTTGCCTAACGTCGGAAGGAGAATTCCAGGACATGGGGTTGTCAAGTCGGGGTAACGTGGGAGGATTTGGTCTTACCTGGGTCCCCATAGGAGTGGAGTTGCCTTGTAGGTGGCTTTGTTATCGGGTGGTCACTGCCATGGCGGTCTCTGGTGCAAATGAAGAAGTCAAATGCCCCAAGTCGTTCCCCAAAAGTACTTCCGTGAGTAACTCACGGAGTATCCCTACTCGCACTTGTCGCTTCCCTGAGCCCCAATGCAGGTGAACTCTGGCGGTGGATAAACGCAGCACCTTGCCCCCTGCTACCCTGACTGCCACAGTCTGGCCGATTCGGGCCAACTGAGGAACCATGTGAGGCTGAATAAGGGTAATCGTAGCACCAGAATCAAAAAGTCCCTGGGCCGGCTGCCCATTAACCCATACCGCCTGACGATGGTGCTGCCGATTATCTTCAGCTGCGGCCTGGACGGGATCAGCCTCGAACAGCTCACCAAACTCTTCCTGAACATCTAGAGGGTTGGCCTCGTTCTGGAGGCAATAAGTCGCTGACTTGGATGACTGGGCAGTCTCTTGGTACCTCGGGGATCGGTTAGGGCAATAACGCTACAGATGACCCGTCTGATTACATGTATAGCACTTAGGCCCGGTAGAAGGTTTTGATCGGGCTAAGGGTCTAGAGGCAGCCCACTGAGATACTGGAGTTGGGCTCGAGGTCGGTACACTGGGCCGCGGTAGTGGATAGCGCTGGCCTCCAATGGATCTCCGAGAGTCCAGATATTCATCGGCCAAAGTCACCAATTGCTGTACTGTCTGTGGCCGCTTATCTCACACCCAATCCCGTACTATCGGAGGGGTGTGGTCAAAGAACTGCTCTAAGAGAACTAGCTGGATGATGTCCTCTATGGTATGAGCATGGCTTCCCTGGAACCAGCCCTTGATGTTCCGCTGCAGACGATGTGCCCACTCCACGTAGGTTAGGTGGCCTTGTTTCCGGAATTCTCGAAATTTAATCCGGCTGGCTTCAGGGGTAATGGCAAATCGGGCTAGCAGGGCTTCTTTTACCTGATCATAATCCATGGCGTTCTCATCCTCCATGGCCCGATACGCCTCCGCAGCTTTGCCACTTAGGTTACTCGCCAGTAAGGCGACCCGATCTTGGGACGGCACTTTATGTATCTGGCACAGTCTCTCAAAGTCCTAGAGAAACTCTTCTATTTCCTCCTCTCCTTCCTTAAATAATTTGAATGCGCGAAAGGGCAACTTACGGACAGGTGCTGTATCTTTAGTTGTTGTCTCTGATCGCCGTATTTCCGCCATTCTCCACTCATGTTGTCGCTCCAATTCTCTCTCTTGTCGCTCTAGTTCTCTCTCTTGCCGCTTATCCTGCAGCTGGATGTCTCTGTGGGCATTCTGTATGACGGTCTCGAAAGGGTTGGCACCATATAATGCCAACCGCTCTCTAACTCGTTGCTGAAACAAGTCTTCCACGGACCGAGGTCCAGCATCACCATCCCTCTGATCCATCTCAGCTAACTCACTGATCAAGGTGGCCTTGTTCTTTGTCCCAGCGGACCCTCCTTGGCTCTCAAGTAAATCTTTCAGCGTGTCTCTCCTGCAGGCTGCGTAGATGGTCATTCCTAGTTGTGATTTGGAGTGTCCCAGTAACTGGAGAGCCAATCCCACTGCTGCCACCAATGTAACGAGCCCCTGCTCGCCCTATTCTGCTCTCACGACATTCCCTGATGTGACCACAATATCTGCTGGTTCCGCCGTTGATGATCCGGCCTCAAACGACCACTCGTGTCGTTTTAATTCTCACAGAACTAACACCAGTCAGGCTGTATGTGAGTTCAAACTGACAAAATTCTTTATTGAATGCCCCACATATATTTATATTGACAGTTGGAACACCTCTTTCAATTGGTAAATTGTAAAACCCCCTCTGATTGGCTATGCAAATGAGGTAAGCAGGGATTAGTTCAAGAGCTTGGCTGGGAGGCAGATGGATGTGGCCATTGTCACAGAGAGATTCAAACCATGACAACACTAAACTGTGTAAAATAATTAACACGGAAGAGGACAGTATACTACTACAGCTGGATCTGGATAGATTGGAAGCTTAGGCAGATAAGTGGCAGATGAGGTTTAACACTGACAAATGTAAGGTTATGCACATGGTAAGGAATAATGCAAATGACCCGTACATACTAAATGGTAAAACTCTGGGAAACACTGACATGGAAAAGGACCTAGGAATTTTAGTGAACAGCAAACTAAGCTGTAGAACCCAGTGTCAGGCAACTGCTGCCAAGGCCAATGAGATAATGGGTTGCATCAAAATGGGCATAGATGCCCGTGATGAGAACATGGTCCTGCCACTTTACAAATCACTAGTTAGACCACACATGGAGTATTGTGTACAGTTCTGGGCTGTGAACAAGGCAGACATAGCAGAGCTAGAGAAGGTTCTGAGGAGGGCAACAAAAGTAATAACTAGAATGGGTGGACTACAGTACTCTAAAAGATGATCAAAATTAGGGTTATTCAGTTTTGAGAAAAAAACGACTCAGGGGAGATCTAATAACTATGTATAAATATATTAGGGGTCAGTACAGAGATCTCTCCCATCATCTATTTATCCCCAGGACTGTGACTATGACGAGGGGACGAGGGGACATCCTCTGCGTCTGGAGGAAAGAAGGTTTGTACACAAACATAGAAGAGGATTCTTTACGATAAGAGCAGTTAAACTATGGAACTCTCTGCCTGAGGAGATGGTGATGGGGAGTTCACTAAAAGAGTTCTAGATGGGCCTGGATGTATTTCTGGAGGGTAATAATAGTACAGGCTATAGTTACTAGAGATGGGTCGTTGATCCAGGGAGTTATTCTGATTGCCTGATTGGAGTCAGGAAGGAATTTTTTTCCCCTAAAGTGGGGAAAATTGGCTTCTACCTCACAGTTTTTTTTTGCCTTCCTTTGGATCAACTTTCAGGATAACAGGCTGAACTGGAAGGACAGATGTCTTTTTCAGCCTTATAAACTATGTTACTATGTTACTATAAGGGCTTATGCACACGGCCGTTGCCCGGTTGTGGCCGTTTTGCGGCCCGCATACATCGTGTCCGCATTACACGGGCACCGGCCATGTGCACCCCGCATCATGGATGCAGACCCATTCACTTGCATGGGTCTGCAATCTGGGAGATGTGGTGCGGAACAGAGGCATGCACTACTTTTTTGCAGTGCGGACTGTCGGTTGCGGATTGGGGACCCCATTCAAGTAAATGGGTCCACAATCCACATGCGGTGGCCCCACGGTCGGTGCCGTGCATTGCGGACCGCAATTTGCGCTCCACAGCAAGGGACCAGCCAGCACACGGTCGTGCATGAGCTGTAAGAAAAATGGAAATATAAGTCATTGTGATCCATCATAAAAATCGCAGTAGAGATTTATTAGCCCCCTATGCCATGGGTCAGGTTTTGTGACTTTTTAATTGCCATTGCGACTAGGTGTAGTCACAACTAGTATTTTTATGCTGTCCGTCCCACTTTACGAAAAGGGGTATGGTGGGGAAGGAACATGGCCGAGCCTTTGGGATGACAGTATGATAGCTTTATTGTTCTCTTGATAGCCCTAGATAAAGAAGTCCACAGAAGGGCACTGCACTTATCAGTGTAATCCACGGTCTAATTAAGTCACTCATCCCCTTCCCTCTTTGGCTGCTTTGAATGGTCTGACTGAGAAAGTCAAGCAAGACTGTTTTCCATGCTAAAAAGTCCAAGCAATGGAGAAAGTTAAAGAGCCACGACAGGAAGTAGGAGTGACTTCAAAAAATTATATCCAGAAGACCATCCACCCATTTTTTTAATAACAAAAAAACTATAAAAATATTCTAATACTGTATATTCTGTTATTATGTGCTAAAAATGTTTTGATGGATAAAAGTTTACATAGTAACATATAGTGTAAAGCTGAAAAAAGACATCTGTCCATCCAGTTAAGCCTGTTATCCTGTAAGTTCGTCCAGAGGAAGGCTAAAAAATCCCCTGTGAGGTAGAAGCCAATTTTCCCCACTTTAGGGGAAAAAAATCCTTACTGACTCCATTCAGGCAATCAGAATAACTCCCTGAATCAACGACCCATCTCTAGTACTGTAGCTATAGCCTGTAATATTATTACACTCCAGAAATACATCCAGGCCCCTCTTGAACTCTTTTAGTGAACTGTACACAATACTCCATGTGTGGTCTGAGTAGTGATTTGTAAAGCGGCAGGACTATGTTCTCATCACGGGCATCTATGCCCATTTTGATGCAACCCATTATCTTATTGGCCTTGGCAGCAGCTGTCTGACACTAGTTTCTACAGCTTAGTTTGCTGTTCACTAAAATTCCTAGGTCCTTTTCCATGTCAGTGTTACCCAGTGTTTTACCATTTAGTATGTATGGGTGACTTGCATTATTCCTTCCTATGTACATAACCTTACATTTGTCAGTGTTAAACCTCATCTGCCACTTATCTGCCCAAGCCTCCAATCTATCCAGATCCATATATGTGTCCTATATATATATATATATATATATATATATATATATATATATATATACAGTCCTTATCAAAAGTTTAAGACCACTTGAAAAATGGCAAAAAATCTTATTTTACATTGTTGGATCTTAACAAGGTTCCAAGTAGAGCTTCAACATGACACAAGAAGAAATGAGCGTGAGACAAAACATTTTTTCAGCATTCAATTAATTGAAAATAACGATTAAACTGAAACAGGCTGTTTTTCAGCTAATCCAAATTTTAGGACCACATGCCTTTAAAAGGCCAAATCTGTTCAAAGATGTGGATTCATTGTCATTTTCTGTCAGGTAGTCACATGTTGTGATGGCAAAGGCAAAAAAACTCTCCCTTTTTGAACATGGTCGGGTTGTTGAACTGCATAAGCAGTGTCTCTCACAGCGCGCCATCGCTGCTGAGGTGGGATGCAGTAAGACAGTCATTTGGAATTTCTTAAATGATCCTGAGGGTTATGGAACAAAAAAGTCAAGTGGAAGACCCCAAAAAATTTCATCAGCACTGAGCCGGAGGATCCCATTGGCTGTCCGTCAAGACAATGAACGATCCTCGACCCAAATTAAGGCCCTTACTGGTGCTGACTGCAGCCCCATAACCATCAGACGGCATCTGAGACTGAAGGGGTTCAAAAACAAAAAACGTCTTCGAAGACCTCGTCTCCTTGAACGCCACAGAACTGCTCGTTTGGACTTTGCAAGAGAGCACCAAACATGGGACATTCAAAGGTGGAAGAAAGTTTTATTCTCTTAAAAGAAAAAATTTAACCTTGATGGTCCTGATGGTTTCCAACGTTACTGGCATGACATGATCCCACCTGAGATGTTTTCTACGCGCCACAGTGGAGGGGGCGCCATAATGGTCTGGGGTGCTTTTTCAATCAGTGGAACAATGGAGCTTCAGAAAGTGCAGGGGCGTCAAACGGCCGCTGGCTATGTCCAGATGTTGCAGAGAGCATTCCTCATGACTGAGGGCCCTCGTCTGTGTGGTAACGACTGGGTTTTTCAACAGGACAACGCTACAGTACACAATGCCCGCAGGACAAGGAACTTCTTCCAGGAGAATAACATCACTCTTTTGGCCCATCCTGCGTGTTCCCCTGATCTAAATCCATCTAAGAACCTTTGGGGATGGATGGCAAGGGAAGTTTACACAAATGGACAACAGTTACAGACAGTAGATGGCCTTCGTGCGGCCGTCTTCACCACTTGGAGAAATGTTCCCACTCACCTCATGGAAACGCTTGCATCAAGCATGCCGAAACGAATTTTGGAAGTGATACAATAACGGCAGATCTACTCATTACTGAGTTCATGTTTGGAAGTTGGATTTCTGTTTTGGGGGGGTTTAGTTTTTTTTTGGAGGTGTGGTCCTAAACTTTTGATCAGCTGAAAAACAGCCTGTTTCAGTTTATTCGTTGTTTTCATTAAATTGAATGCTCAAAAAATGTTTTGTCTCACTCCCATTTCTTCTTGTTGCATGTTGAAGCTCTATTTGTAACCTTGTTAAGATCCAGCCATGCTAAATATGATTTTTTGCCATTTTTCAAGTGGTCTTAAACTTTTGATCAGGACTCTATATATATATATATATATATATATATATATATATACAGTATACTGTCCTCTGTAGTGTATACATATATATATTGTAAGAAGGTACAAGAATTTTCGTGGATGAGAGGTGCGTGTCACTGAGGTTCCTGGCCTCGGTGGAGTAAGAGCCAGTTTTTATGTGTCAGCAGCAGTTACTGTTTGACACCTTGATACTTAGTGTGGCTGAATAGCTTATCCGGGATGGCTCTTACTGGGAGTGGTCAAAGTGCTGGGTGGGTGTCTACTCACATGTTCCAGGACTGGTTTTGCCAAGCCTAAAAACCAGCCAGCACTGCCAGGTGAGGGGGATTACCTCAGTCTGACAGTGAAGCTCAGAAGGTGTGTGTGCTGGGATCTGAGGCTTGTGCCGTGCTGGAGGGCTGAGACCCGACTGTAAGGGAAACAGGCCCCTTAAAAGCCTGCTATGGACTGCTGGAGGCAGAACTGCCAACAAGGTGATTTTTTGTGGACTTTCCATTGTGTGGGAATTAACACCAAGACTGTAAAGTAATGTTTTGTTTTTGCTTTTTGTGTGAATAAACATGGAAGTTTGATTTAAGAACTGGTAATTTGCCTCTGTACTGCATTCGCACACCCTGTCTACCAGAGCGAATCCCCACAATTGGTGGTGGAAACGGGCAAGAGCAGTGAGGCTGGCGTGAACGCCAATATTTTTGGGTTCTGCATTTTTCCAGGCACGGTTGTATGTCGTACATTAAACCAGCTGTATTACAACCAATGCCCCACGACAGAATGGAGGCTGTTGTGAATGCCCTCATGGAGGTTAATCAGCAGCGAGAGACAAACCTGCACCAACGCGAGGCTAAAAAGCAGCAGCAGGAGACAAACCAGTTGCTGCTACAACATGTAATGGCTTTGCAGACAGCAGGAGCAACTCTGAAAGCAGTCCGCGCCGCGGTTCCTAAGATGACCCCCGCAGACGATATCGAAACCTACCTGGCGATGTATGAGAAGTGGCCATCAGGGAGAAGCTACCCCGAGACTAGTGGGCTGAGGTCGTCGCTCCGTTCCTGGCATCCGATTCCCAGCTAATGTATTTCGACTTGCCGGACGATCAAGCGGCCGACTACCAAAATGTAAAGGGTGAGATTTTGGCAAGACTGGGGGTGAATGTGTTGGTCCGGGCACAGCGTGTACATCAGTGGGGGTTTAAACCCTTAAGGACCCTGCCATTTTTCACCTTAAGGACCAGGCCATTTTTAGAAAATCTAATGTGTCACTTTATGTGGTGAAAACTTTAAAACGCTTTTACTTATCCAGGCCAATCTGAGATTGTTTTCTCGTCACATATTGTACTTCATGACAGTGGTAAAATTGAGTAAAAAATAATAATTTTTAATTATAAAAAAATTCCAAATTTACCAAAAATGTAGAAAAATTAGCAAATTTGCAAATTTCAATTTCTCTACTTTTATAATAGATAGTAATACCTCCAAAAATAGTTATTACTTTACATTCTCCATATGTCTACTTCATGTTTGGATCATTTTGTTAAAGCCATTTTATGTTTTGGGGACTTTAGAAGGCTTAGAAGTTTAGAAGCAAATCATGAAATTTTTCAGAAAATTTCTAAAACCCACTTTTTCAGGACCAGTTCAGGTCTGAAGTCACTTTGTGAGGCTTATATAATAGAAACCACCCAAAAATGACCCCATTTTACAAACTAAACCCCTCAAGGTATTCAAAACTGATTTTACAAACTTTGTTAACCCTTTAGGTGTTCTACAAGAATTAATGGAAAATAGAGATAAAATTTCAAAATTTCGCTTTTTTGGCAGATTTTCCATTTGAATCCATTTTTTTCCCATTACAAAGCAAGGGTTAACAGCCAAACAAAACTCAATATTTATGGCTCTGATTCTGTAGTTTACAGAAACACCCCATATGTGGTCGTAAACTGCTGTACGGGCACACGGCAGGGCGCAGAAGGAAAGGAATGGTTTTTTGACACCATGTCCCATTTGAAGCCCCCCAGATGTACCCCTAGAGTAGAAACTCCAAAAAGTGACCCCATTTTAGAAACTACACCCCTCAAGGTATACAAAACTGATTTTACAAACTTTGTTAACCCTTTAGGTGTTCCACAAGAACTAATGGAAAGTAGAGATGACATTTCAGAATTTCACTTTTTTGGAAGATTTTCCATTTTAATCATTTTTTTCCAGTTACAAAGCAAGGGTTAACAGCCAAACAAAACTCAATATTTATGGCCCTGATTCTGTAGTTTACAGAAACCCCCCATATGTGGTGGTAAACTGCTGTACGGGCACACGGCATTGCGAAGAAGGAAAGTAACGCCGTACAGTTTTTGGAAGGCAGATTTTGCTGGACTGTTTTTTTTACGGTGTTCACCTAAGGGGTTAGGTCATGTGATATTTTTATAGAGCAGGTTCTTACGGATTCAGCGATACCTAATATGTCTACTTTTTTTATTTATGTAAGTTTTACACAATGATTTCAGTTTTGAAACAAAAAAAATCATGCTTTAGTGTCTCCATAGTCTGAGAGCCAAAGTTTTTGGGCAATTATCTTAGGTAGGGTACCATTTTTACGGGATGAGATGACGGTTTTATTGGCACTATTGGGTGCGTATGACTTTTTGATCGCTTGCTATTACACTTTTTGTGATGTAAGGTGACAAAAAATGGCTTTTTTTACACCATTATTTATATTTTTTTATTTTTTACGTTGTTTACCTGAGGGGTTAGGTCATGTTATATTTTTATATAGGAGGTTCTTACGGACGCAGCGATACCTAATATGTATACTTTTTTTTATTTATGTAAGTTTTACACAATGATTAATTTTTTAAACCAAAAAAATCATGTTTTAGTGTCTCCATAGTCTGAGAGCCATAGTTTTTTCAGTTTTTGGGCGATTATCTTATCTTTATCTTTTTTTTTTTTTACAGTGTTCATCTGAGGGGTTAGGTCATGTGATATTTTTATAGAGCAGGTTATTACGGACGCGGCAATACTTAATATGTATACTTTTTTATTTACTTAAGTTTTACACAATAACAGCATTTTTAGAACAAAAAAAATGATGTTTTAGTGTCTCCATATTCTGAGCCATAGTTTTTTATCTGTAAAGAATAAATCAAGGCAACTGGACTTACTGTAGATTTCTTGAAAACGTTTCACTTGGTCTTCCAACGAGCTTTCTCAATTCTGAGTGACTGTACAAGAATTCTCTGGGAATAAATATGTAACTGAATCAACATCTGGTAATTATACCCAGCATGGGGTCAGAGATCATTATACCCAGCATGGGGTCAGAGGTGTTGATTCCATTATCCTAATTGAAGTCAGTAGGTGATAATGAGAGGCGGGGGGGGGGGGGGGGGGGGGGGGGGGGTTAGACATCTATTGTCTGCCACATACAATGCTATCTTGACACCTTTTTCTGGGAGGTCATTATCACCTACTGACTCCAATTAGGATAATGGGATCAACACCTTTGACCCCATGCTGGGTATAATGACCTCTGACCCCATGCTGGGTATAATTACCAGATGTTGATTCAGTTACATATTTATTCCCAGAGAATTCTTGTACAGTCACTCAGAATTGAGAAAGCTCGTTGGAAGAACGAGTGAAACGTTTTCAAGAAATCTACAGTAAGTCCAGTTGCCTTGATTTATTCTTTACAGATATACCATGACCTAGATAAATGAGAACCTTCACAGAGATAGTTTTTTTATTTTTTGGTCGATTGTCTTAGGTAGGGGCTCATTTTTTGCGGGATGAGGTGACGGTTAGACTGGTACTATTTTGGCGGGCATACGCCTTTTTGATTGCTTGGTGTTGTACTTTTAGTGATGTAAGGTGACAAAAAAATTGTTTATTTAGCACAGTTTTTTTTTGTTTTTTTTTACCGTGTTCATCCGAGGGGTTAGGTCATGTGATATTTTTATGCCTGGAAGCTGTGTGCAGCAGGTACCCCAGAAACTCTAAACCACTTGTGCCGGGTGGAAGTGGGAGACACTCCAGCAGAGGCTCTTCTGGACTCCAGCAGAGGCTCTTCTGGTTGGGGTCATGTGCATCCATGGAGACATAAAAGACTATCCCACCACCCTGGTGTCTCTAACCACAGGGACCGGCAGGTGGACTCATGAAATGGCAGTTGCCACAAATTTACACTATGAACTTATAATAGGGGGAGACTTCCCAGGCTTCCCGGCACTGTGGCCTGCGACTAGAGTGACTGATACTTATGAGACAGGGGTAACCCCAGCAGAGTGGCCAGAACCCTGGGAACCCGAGGCCGAAGGGCCGGCGGTAGGGGTGACCGCCACTTCGGTGGAAGAGGGGGTACAACCCCACTGAATGTAATGGTGGGGGATGTAAAGGACTTGCCGCCGGGGCCTGAGCTGGCCGACCTTAATGTCTCTGGGGATAGTTTTGGTACTGCACAACACCGAATAATTATTTCCCTGGTGAAGAAAACACCCTTCACAACAGTTGGCCAGATCAAGAACACTCTCCAGGAGGTAGGTGTATGTGTGTCAAAGAGTAAATACAGAGGGTTCACCACAAGATGTAAACCATTGGTTAGCCTCAAAAACAGAAAGGCCAGATTAGAGTTTGCCAAACGACATCTAAAAAAGCCTTCACCGTTCTGGAACAACATCCTATGGACAGATGAGACTAAGATCAACTTGTACCAGAGTGATGGGAAGAGAAGAGTAAGGAACTGCTCATGATCCTAAGCATACCACCTCATCAGTGAAGCATGGTGGTGGTAGTGTCATGGCGTGGGCATGTATGGCTGCCAATGGAACTGGTTCTCTTGTATTTATTGATGATGTGACTGCTGTCAAAAGCAGCAGGATGACTGCTGACAAAAGCAGCCAAATGCTTCAGAACTCATTGGATGGCGCTTCACAGTGCAGATGGACAATGACCTAAAGCATACTGCAAAAGCAACCAAAGAGTTTTTTAAGGGAAAGAAGTGTAATGTTATGCAATGGCCAATGAATCATCTGATCTGAATCCGATTGAGCATGCATTTCAGTTGCTGAAGACAAAACTGAATGGAAAATGCCCCAAGAACAAGCAGGAACTGAAGACAGTTGCAGTAGAGGCCTGGCAGAGCATCACCAGAGACCCAGCGTCTGGTGATGTCTATGCGCTCCAGACTTCAGGCTGTAATTGACTGCAAAGGATTTGCAACCAAGTATTAAAAAGTGAAAGTTGAATTTATAATTATTATTATGTCCCATTCCCGTAACAAGTGGGAGGCACATATTCAAACTGTTGTAATTCCTACACCGTTCTCCTGATTTGGATGTAAATACCCTCAAATTAAAGCTGACAGTCTGCAGTTAAAGCACATCTTGTTCGTTTCATTTCAAATCCATTGTGGTGGTGTATAGAGCCAAAAATTTTAGATTTGTATTGATGTCCCAATATTTATGGACCTGACTGTATATACAGTTTACTGTCCTCTTCCGTGTTAATTACTTTACACAGTTTAGTGTCATCTGCACACACTGATATTTTACTATGCAAGCCTTCTTCAAGATCATTAATAAATATATTGAAGGGCAAAGGGCCCAGTACTGACCCTGTGGTACCCCACTAGTGACAGTGACCTAATCTGAGTGTATACCGTTAATAAAAACCCTCTGTTTTATATCACTGAGCCAGTTACTTATGCAAAATAACTGTGGAGCCCCAGTTATGGGTCTTCAACACAGGAGATCACCACAGAGATCACCAGATCCACCATATTAAGTGGCACCTATGTCAAGATCCTGCTATTTTACAAGCTTTAAGGCTGTGACGGGGAAGACCTAAGCCAGTTATCCATCCACAGACAGCTGTTTCAGGATGTTGCCCCTCATCAATGTGGAGTAGGATTCTGGCTAACCAGGAGCAATGCCTTGGAGACTACTCAAACAAAACAATAACTGATCTTAAGGAGACCAGCTAAAGAAAACACTGTGGAGCCTCATTTAAGTGTCTCAACACAGCAATCCAAAATGTAAAGCTCCCTGGGAAACAGTGGAGCCCCAGTTATGGGTCTTCAACACAGTGAAAGCCAGATATCTTTCAAAGGAAGGAAAACTGAGCAAAGGGGGGTCTCCATTACAGAGATCACCAGATCCACTATATTAAGTGGCCCCTATGTCAAGATCCCGCTATTTTACAAGCTTTAGGGGTGTGACGGGGATGACCTAAGCCAGTTATCCATCCACAGACAGCTGTTTCGGGGTGTTGTCCCTCATCAGTGTGGGATAGGATTCTGGCTAACCAGAAGCAATGCCTTGGAGACTACTCAAACGAAACAATAACTGATCTTAAGGAGACCAGCTAAAGAAAACACTGTGGAGCAAGTAGACTAGTGAGGAGTAAATAACTCAATATATACCACATTAGAAGAGATATAGGTATATACAGCGGACCTGGAGAAGGTGGGGGGGAGTTTAGTCTAGGGTCTTTTGGGGGTCAAAGGGGGAAAAAAAAATTGATAGAAAACACTGTGGAGCCTCATTTAGCCAGTTACTTACCCACATATAGACATTTTCTCCCAGTCCAAGCATTCTCATTTTATTTACTAACCTTTTATGTGGTACAGTAGCAAATGCTTTGGAGAAGTCCAGACATACGACATCCATTAATTCGCCACAGTCAAGTCTAGAACTTACCTCCTTATAGAAACTGATTAAATTAGTTTGACATGACCGATCCCTCATGAAGCCATGCTGATATGACGTATTTGCTTATTTTTATTGAGGTACTCCAAGATAGCATCTCTTAGAAAACCTTCAAACAGTTCACCCATGACAGATGTTAAACTTACCGGCCTATAGTTTCTGGGCTCTGTTTTTGAAGTTTCTCACCGAAAGTCTTCGTTTTTGATGATTTTGTAAAGATATGCACGTTTAAACTTATTTTCAGGAGGTGTTGTGTATAGTAGCAAGAAAAAGTAATCAATAAAAATTGTGATGGCTAGGTAATTGGGTCTGAGCATCTCCAAAACAACAGAAGGCTGTGCTTTCTTGGTATTTCTGATCCACCCCATTCACTTTAATGAGGCTTAGCTGCACCTATGCCATCTGATCGATGAACATGACATCACATGGCCTAGATAAAACTGCAAAACCGGGACTCATCCGTGAACAGAACGCCTCTCCAACATGCCAGACGCCATTGAATGTGAGCATTTTCCCACTCAAGTGGGTTACGATGACGAACTGCAGTCAGGTCCAGACCCCGATGAGGACGACGAGCATGCGGATGAGACGGTTTCTGACAGTTTGTGCAGAGATTCTTTGGTGATGCAAACCGATTGTTGCTGCAGCTGTCCGGGTGGCTGGTCTCAGACGATCATAGAGGTGAACATACTGGATGTGGAGGTCCTGGGTTGGTGTGGTTACACATGGTCTGCGGTTGTGAGGCTGGTTGGATGTACTGCCAAATTCTCTGAAACGCCTTTGGAGATGGCTTATAGTAGAGAAATGAACATTTATTGCACGGGCAACAGCTCTGGTAGACATTCCTGCAGTCAGCATACCAATTGCACTCTCCCTCAAACGTTGTGACATTTGTGGCATTGTGCTGCGTGATCAAACTGCACATTTCAGAGTGACCTTTTATTGTGGACAGTCTAAGGCACACCTGTGCAATATTCATGCTAATTAGCACCTTGATATACCACACCTGTGAGGTGGGATGTTTTAGATCTTTGAGTTCAGCTCATGCAAAATGGGAGCAAAAATGAAAGTGTTGCGTTTATATTTTTGCTTAGTGTAATAAAGATATTTCTGTATGCTGCCTGAGCTCCACCGATCCTGCAAGTTACTTTTCTAATGCTTCTTGGGACTCCTTTGTTCTCTATCTCTGGCTCCTGTCTCAACACACAGGAAATGCCTTGAAATGGCCTCTCGGCAATAACTGACTGAGGTGCAACACTATTGCAGCCAGCGATTAGCTGAGAGGGCATTTGGTCGGAAGTAGACACAGTGGTGCACTGTCAACAAGGCGAGGTGAGGCAATTGCCTCAGGCGGTTCCACCTAGGCACAAGGGCTGTGGGCAATGAGTGATTCCCTTGTGGAAGTGCTCAACTCTCGATATGGAAATGCATCACTGTCCTCAAGTTGGCAATACACTTGAATGCTGATGCGGGGAACAGGAGCAATGTCTCCCTGCCCTGCCATTACCTCTGATAGTCTTCAGGCATAGTGCCTGTAGTCTATCAGAGGCCAGCACAGGTGATGAAACGACATCATCATCATCATTGCACTGCTTGAGCTGGGCAGCATACAGCTCAGGACTCAAACCGGAAGAAGTCTGTGTCCTGTACCGCATCCTGATAGCAACATGGAGGTAAGTATTTGACTTATTTTTGACAGCATGCTGTTGGGCCACTATGGTGAGGTCATTATTATAAATGAGCAGAGCACATTGGTTCTACTGAGGGAAGTAAAAAGGGAAATTTTTTTGAACTGGCACAGATTATAAGGGCAGAGCACTATAGAGGCATTGGTTCTACTGGGGGCACTAAAATGGGGTAGTTTTTGTACTGGCACACATTATAGGGCAAAGATGGCCAACTTGCGGCTCTCCAGCTGTTGTAAAACTACAATTCCCACTATACCCTGCTGTAGGCTGATAGCTGTAGGCAGTCTTAGGATGCTGGGAGTTGTAGTTTTGCAACAGCTATAGAGCCTCAGGTTGGCCATACCTGTTATAGGGGGTCTTTTCTGTACTGTTACATGTTATAAAGGGCATTTTCCATTCTGTCACACATTAATAAGGGCACTATGGGGTCATTATTACTTTTGGGACACGATGGGGGCATTATTACTATTGGGGGCCCTGTCAACAATAAATGCAGATAATTATTTTGGTGGGATTTTTGGGAGCACTATTACTGGGGGGCATCATCTTAGCACAATTATTTGGCGGGGGCACTATGTTTACAACACTATAAGTGTCAGGGACACTATTTGCTGGCCACAAATATGTTTTAGGGCACTGTTTGCCAATAATTATTACTAGTATTTTCAGGGAGATTATCTGTTTCTGCAGTGTAATATTGGGGATAATAGTGGGCACAGTATTGGGGGTGGCAGGATGGGGTGTTCAGAAGGTGGGAATGATGGATGATGGAAAAGTAGGAAACTAAGATATCTGTGTATACAGCCCAGACTGCTGGATTCAAAGTCCACAATGCTACCCATTACACCACAGCATACTTTTAGTTTGTTAGGGCAGCTGTCATTATGACAGAAATAATTAGTTTGAATTACCAATAAAGGTCCTTTTACATGGAGCGATGTGTCAAGCAATTATCAGGAACATACCAGGCATTCCCAATAATTGCCTGATTATCAGTGGAGATTACATTTTTTACACATTCCATTTATCAGGAATAGGCATTTATATAAACCCTCCTTCCCGATAATTGGCCTGATAATCGGTCTGGTTAGTGTGGTAATGAAAAGTTATAGTGCTTTATGCTTTTATTTCTAGAGAAATTGCTAGATACTCCCTTTATTTGGAAAGTGATTGTGTCCTTAAGTCATGTAGACAATCAAAAATTATTTTAAAGCTGCATAAATTTGAATTTTTAAACAATGCCTGCCATAAACTGCAGTACGTGAGTGTAAGTCGTTACATTTACATTCATGTATTCATTTATTTGTATCTATATTGTTAATGCAACATGTATTTAATGTAGCGCTGCTGTAAAATTATGGAAAACTTTGCTGAAAATGTCCAAAGTTTAAATAGCAATATCGTTTGCATGTTTAGTATAATTGCTAGTAACATCTGATGGTTTTTGAAGTTTCAGCAATGCTAATCATGTGAATTGCTTTCTATATTAATCATAAACCAGAGAGAGACTAATGTATCTGTTCTGATAAGTTTTGCTGACATCGTAGTTTTCATTGGCATGATGCAATAAAAGTTCATAGAGAACAGAACATTGATTTATTATGAGTCATTGACAGTCTTGCCTGTAAAGCATAGTTCACCTCTTAAAGGGGTTGTCCGGGTTTAGAGCTGAACCCGGACATACCCTTATTTTCACCCTAGCAGCCCTCCTGATGCTTCCGCCCGGCAGAGTGTTCGGTGACGTCACCGGCTCAGATGGGCGTGCTTTAGCGCTGCCCTAGCCGTTTTACTAGCTAGGGCAGCGCTAAAGCTCGCCATCAGTGCCGGTGACGTCACCGGGCTTCCTGGCAGCCCCATAAAGAGCCCGGTACGTCAACGGAACTCTTGAAAATTCCTTTGCCCTGCGCAATTTAGAGCAGGGCAAAGGAGAGCATCGGAGCATAAAGTTAAAAGCTAAAGTCAGGGCAGCTGCCTGGGTGAAAATGGAGGTATGTCCGGGTTCAGCTCTGAACCCGGACAACCAGGGGCGTAACTAGAAGTGACTGGGCCCCACAGCAAATATTTGTAAGGGCCCCTCCAGCGCGCTTCGCACCTCCCTCCTCCTGTGTAAACCCCACTCCTTTGGCACAGTGTAGCGGTATACTGTATATTGTGTGGCACAGTGGATGCTATATGTGTATAACATAAACATATTTCACATGAAAACTTACAGTTACTTGACCCTTGGGGATCTCGGACACCACTTCAACACTTGGCCCGGGGCTCGGCGGAGCTGATGTTGTGCTTTATTCTAATGAGAAAGATTTCATAATAAGGATTTGGAGAAGGGGCAGAGGGATAGCAGAGCAGGGAGAGGCTGGTGCTGCTACTAGGGGGTCATACCATGGGGGAGTAATAAAGCCCACTATAATGCCTTCCCCCCCCCCCCGTAGTAATAATTCTCCTTATAATGTGACAGTGCAAAAATACCCCCTTGTAATGCCCCCAGTTGAGCTAATGTCCCCATAGTGCCCCCATAATGTCCCAGTATAAAATACCCCTATATAGTGCCCCCAGTAAATTCCCCCATAGTGCTCCTCTCCCCCCTTCCTGCTAGTGCCCCCCATAATGTACCAGTATAAAATGCCCCATATATAGTGCCCCAGTAGATGCCCCTCAGTGTCCGGCCTCTGATAGGCTGCCGGCCTAGTGTCCCCCATAATGCCCCTCGATAATGTGCCAGTAAGTGTCCCCATAGATGCCCCCCCATCATGTGCCAGTATCAAGTGCCTCTCTCCTCCCCCCCACATGTCCCAGTATCATAGTGCCATCTCCCCCCCAATGTGCCAGTATCAAGTGCCTCTCTCCTTCCCACCCCCCATGTGCCAGTATCATAGTGCCAAACACCCCCATGTGCCAGTATCAAGTGCCTCTCTCTTCCCCCCCATGTCCCAGTATCATAGTGCCATCTCCCCCCCCACAAAAAAAAGTGCCAGTATCAAGTGCCTCTCTCCCCCCCATGTGCCAGTATCATAGTGCCAAACCCACCCATGTGCCAGTATCAAGTGCCAACCCCCCCCCCCACATGCCAGTATCAAGTGCCTCTCTCCCCCCCCATGTGCCAGTATCATAGTGCCATCTCCCCCCCCCCACAAAAAAAGTGCCAGTATCAAGTGCCTCTCTCCCCCCACATGTGCCAGTATCAGGTGCCAACCCCTCTCCCCCCCATGTGCCAGTATCAGGTGCCTCTCCCCCCCCATGTGCCAGTATCAGGTGCCTCTCTCCCCCCCATGTGCCAGTATCAGGTGCCAACCCCCCCCAGGTGCCAGTATCAGGTGCCAACCCCCCTTCCCCATGTTCCAGTATCAAGTGCCCCTCGCTCCCCCCATGGCAGTAACAGTCGGGTATTAAAAAAATAAATAAACACTTCTACTTACCTCCATGTCAGCGATGCGATGTAGCCTCTTCCTGTGTCCCGCCCTGTATGTCCATATATGGAGTCAGTGCTTGTATTTCAGAAAAGTTTCTGCTGAGATTCGAACCCACGACCTTCTGTATCAGAGGCAAAGCACTTAACCACAAGACCATAAGAGCTGCCTTGCTGCTGACTGAAAAAATATGAGACTTCTACTGTTATAGCTGGCTAAGTGTACATCTATACACATGACAGCTGCTCATATATAGAGATATAGCAGAACTGAGTGCTGTGCTGGGACAGCTGTCATATAGAGATATAGCAGTGCTGGACGTGTTGGGGCAGCTGTCATGTGTATAGATGTACACTTAGCCAGCTATAACAGTAGAAGTCTCATATTTTTTAAATCAGTTGTAATGCAGCCTTTATGGCTGTGTGGGTAAATGCTTTGCCACTGATACATTGGAGGTTGTGGGTTCGAATCCCAGACACATCAGGAGACTTTAGGAGACAGTAAGATTAGATCACATTAGCGAGGGGGCCTGGTCAGCCGCTGCTGCTGTGAAGGGGCCCTGAACATTAAGACAAGAATCGATATTTAACTAACTTGAAAATAAACTGTCACACGGGGTGCCGGGCCCCGAAGCAGCTGCTTCGCCTGCTTCTCCGGTAGTTACGCCACTGCCTGGCTGCCTGTGTGTAGTGTCTGTGTGTGTTAATAAAAAAATAAAAAAACAGAATGCGGTCCGGACGGGCCCCCAGTGGCGTAGGGCCACATAGCCGTTGCTATGGCGATCCCTACGCCACTGCGGACAACCCCTTTAAACATAATGTCAACCGTGAGAATTATATGTGTATAGAAAATATGTTTGGGGGCACTGAAAGAAAATAAAGGTTGAATTCAGATCTGCGTGTCTTGCTGAGGAGGATTTGTGGTGTGTATTCCGCACTGGAAATCAGCAAATTATAGTATGTTTATTATGTGGCAGAAATGCAGCGAAGTTTAACAGCAGATTTCACCCTGTCATTTTATAGCTGTGAATCCGCAGATCATTCCACAGAAAAATCTGCATGTACAATCTGGATTTTGCTGCTGAATTGCTAATTTCAGGCAAGATACATGTGGCCAGTAGAGTGTTTCATTTTTCCAGAGATCTGATTGTCATATGACTTTGCTTATGCCCGAGTCTCAGTGATGTAAAAGATATATATGCCAAATTTCAAGAAGATTTGATAATATTTAGGGGTTGCACACATTAATCACTTTTATTGCTACTCTCACTCCCATACCTAAGAGTTTGGTCTAAAAACGACTTCAATTTCAGGATCCATGGGGCTCTTCATCAAGCAAGGTGGATGTTAAAGGCAATATATGCACTTAAAATTGTCCTCTTCACTAAACAGTTGAATATTTCTCAATGAGAATTGAAAGGAATGACATGGGTTGCACATTTTGTCAGCCTCATATATGTTCGCTTTTTGCAAAAGGAAATTGTAAGTTGATGGGCTCCAAAGAATGATTTGGATATGCTACAGCTTCTGAGCACTTACGCAGATGAAGACATCAAAAAAAGTGCTCTCACAGCTGCTAAGAGACACCTTTGGTATCTGTCAGAAACAAACGTAGGATTGGCTTTTTTGGATGAACGTATTACTCAGACTGTTAAGGAAAATATGACTAAAAATGTAGAAACCAAACCCGCAAAGAAAAAGGAAATGAAACAATTAGAGGGTAAAAACCTAGTTTTTGAAGGAAAAGACATGAGTCATTTCGTTACTAATAAAACAAAGACGTTCTTTGAATTGTTTGGGATCCACGACGTGACAGAATACTGCAGTGTGAACGCTCTTAAGGTGGTCAATGATACCGCAGAAAGAGGAATTACTCTAATAAAAAAGTTTTACTTATCGGTCAGGGACGAACAACAAAAACAATTCTTGTTGAGGGTCGAGTATCACAGAAAAGTTGTCACCAAGCTAACAAAAGAAGGGATTGCATCGTTCAAAGTTGATTAATATAACACATGTTTTGCCTATCATACTACCTATTAACCTTAGTGTCTAGTTTTAATATTATTTTAAGTTTGTGATTTCTAGTTTTTCCAATAGAAGTAATTAACATTGACATATTTTGCCTACTTTTACAAAACTGATCAAAGTGTGCAACCTCTAAATATTATCCATTCTTTTTGAAATTTGGCATATATATCTTTTACATCACTGAAACTCGGGGCGTAAGCAAAGTCTGCAAACATTTTGCATTTTATTTTTTTCCATTACATAATGAAACACCCTAATGTGGTCCCATCCTTATTTCTTTCCTAGCCAACAAGAAAATGAAATCTCCTATGCTCCTGACACCACAAATCCACAGAACACCTGCCTTGAATCAGAAGTGCCTATTATAGGCACTTTAACAGTTGACAGGAGTCAGCATAGGTACTCTGACCAGTATTTGGCTACTCTTTTCTAGCAATTTGGGCTACAACAGCTCTTCTGTAGGATTCACCTCACAGGCTAGCCTTCACACTGGTATCTGTAAATCTAGGGTTCCCTTGACTGTGTAGCTGGTTAACCATTTTTCCACTGCATAGTAGGAACACCCCACTAGACCTGCCATTTTGGGGTTGCTCTGACCAAGTAATTTACCTATCACAATTTGGCCCTTGTCAAAGTCACTCAGATCCTTATATTTTTCCCCATTTTTCTGCTTCCAGGACATCAGCTTAAGAACTGACTGTTCACTCCTTGAAAGGAGAAATCGATATATACAAGCTGACCTATCCTTGTCAATTTCATATGAAAAATATACAAACCGGATTCCAAAAAAGTTGGGACACTAAACAAATTGTGAATAAAAACTGAATGCAATGATGTGGAGATGGCAAATGTCAATATTTTATTTGTAATAGAACGTAGATGACAGATCAAACGTTTAATCCGAGTAGATGTATCATTTTAAAGGAAAAATACGTTGATTCCAATTTTCACGGTGTCAAAAAATCACAAAAAAGTTGGGACAAGTAGCAATAAGAGGCTGGAAAAAGTCAATTTGAGCATAACGAAGAGCTGGAACACCAATTAACACTAATTAGGTCAATTGGCAACATGATTGAGTATAAAAAGAGCTTCTCAGAGTGGCAGTGTCTCTCAGAAGCCAAGATGGATAGAGGATCACCAATTCCCACAATGTTGCGCAGAAAGATAGTGGAGCAATATCAGAAAGGTGTTACCCAGCGAAAAATTGCAAAGACTTTGCATCTATCATCATCAACTGTGTATAACATCATCCGAAGATTCAGAGAATCTGGAACAATCTCTGTGCGTAAGGGTCAAGGCCGTAAAACCATACTGGATGCCCGTGATCTCCGGGCCCTTAAACGACACTGCACCACAAACAGGAATGCTACTGTAAAGGAAATCACAGAATGGGCTCAGGAATACTTCCAGAAACCGTTGTCAGTGAACACAATCCACCGTGCCATCCGCCGTTGCCAGCTGAAACTCTACAGTGCAAAGAAGAAGCCATTTCTAAGCAAGATCCACAAGCTCAGGCGTTTTCACTGGGCCAGGGATCATTTAAAATGGAGTGTGGCAAAATGGAAGACTGTTCTGTGGTCAGACGAGTCACGATTCGAAGTTCTTTTTGGAAATCTGGGACGCCATGTCATCCGGACCAAAGAGGACAAGGACAACCCAAGTTGTTATCAACGCTCAGTTCAGAAGCCTGAATCTCTGATGGTATGGGGTTACATGAGTGCGTGTGGCATGGGCAGCATGCATGTCTGGAAAGGCACAATCAATGCAGAAAAATATATTCAGGTTCTAGAACAATATATGCTCCCATCCAGACGTCATCTCTTTCAGGGATGACCCTGCATTTTTCAACAAGATAATGCCAGACCACATTCTGCATCAATCACAACATCATGGCTGCGTAGGAGAAGGATCCAGGTACTGAAATGGCCAGTCTGCAGTCCAGATCTTTCACCTATAGAGAACATTTGGCGCATCATAAAGAGGAAGGTGTAACAAAGAAGGCCCAAGACAGTTAGAGGCCTGTATTAGACAAGAATGGGAGAGCATTCCTATTTCTAAACTTGAGAAACTGGTCTCCTCGGTCCCCAGACATCTGTTGAGTGTTGTAAGAAGAAGGGGAGATACCACACAGTGGTGAAAAGGGCCTTGTCCCAACTTTTTGGGGATTTGTTGACACCATGAAATTCTGATTCAACATATTTTTCCCTTAAAATGGTACATTTTATCAGTTTAAACTTTTGTTCCGTGATTTATGTTCTATTCTGAATAAAATATTA
This sequence comes from Bufo bufo, assembly GCF_905171765.1. Classification (NCBI taxonomy): domain Eukaryota; kingdom Metazoa; phylum Chordata; class Amphibia; order Anura; family Bufonidae; genus Bufo; species Bufo bufo. Next base: position 211,044,193 of record NC_053390.1, read on the forward strand.
GAAGTTGGCACCTCCACATCATTGCATTCAGTTTTTATTCACGATTTGTAAAGTGTCCCAACTTTTTTGGAATCTGGTTTGTAATAATAGTGAATCTAATAATAATAATGATATAATAATTAATCAATTTGAATAACAATGGTACATGGGATTATATATAAATGGACGCTCCATTGAATGGCAGCTATACCCAACACATACCCATATAAGCTGCTGATCCAACTGCTTGTACACTGATTTGCCTTTTGTCATTGTAAGTCATCATAGTTGCATTTTAACGACTCTACTGCCAATCAGCATCAGTTTGGGCACTGTTTTATATCCTGACACTTATGTGCTCTTGCAGCTGTGCACATAGATAATTGTCATGAAAGCCTTCTGCATATTTCAAAAGAGCTTAATTGCACCCAAATTATTATCCAGCATACCTTCTCACTGACGGATACATACTTGTTCATGGCAGGAATAAAGCTCCTAAACTCAATATCTGTCTATCCTCCCTTGCCTTTCATTATTGATATCAGTGAAGATTTTTGGTATAATGTTGTTCTGTAGAATAAAATGCAGCGTGTGTGCGTGTGTGTTTTCACTCCATCAATCAATCTAATTGCTATAATTATTTTGACATAAATTCTAAAAGCAGTATCAATGATTTTCATTAGTGATGAGCAAAGTTTTCCAAAATTCAATTCGGCTGCCTTGCTGAACTTCAACAAGAAATTTGATTAATTACGAATTACTTCGTAATGAATCACATCTAACTGTATAGAGCGGGCGAAATGACGGTGATTGCGCGGCTTCCATGTCATTTAACCCCTCAGATGCCGCGTTCAATGCTGATCAGGGGGTTAATCAGGGGTCAAAACAAAAAAATACATACTCACCTCATCCATTTCATAGCGGAATGGCCTTGGCGGCCAATTCTCACACGCTTGACTTAATAACGTCACCAAGTCATCACATGTGGCGGGCTCAGTGACGTCATCACTGATGACATCACCACGCCCCACCCAGCGTGATGACATGGGGACATCACGTTAGCACGTGAGAATTGGCGCCAAATGGATGAGGTCAGTATGTTTTTTGTTTTTGTTTTTACTACCATTTCAGGAAAAAAGTATTCAATACCAGGAAGCGCCAAGAAATTCAGATTCGTGGGAATCGAATTCTTCCAGTAATTCTGATCGAATTCCACTTTGTTAACTTCGATTCGCTCAACACTAATTTTTATGGTTTCTTCAGTTTGTGGAATACCATTTATACTACTGCTTGTGTTTGACCACTATTTTGAAGTTTGCATTTACACATAATGAAGCAGTTTTCATATGTGTCCCAAATAAAGTTTAAATAAAGTGCTGGATACCTTCCACTTTCGCAGCTGGCTTACTTTAATACAGAATTTGACGCCAGAATTATGGTGCAATTTTAGTGCAAAACGTTGCATCCTAGGCCCACACATCCCACAAAGAATACTGTTTGTTCAGACTAGATGCCGAAACTTTCTCTATACTTAGATAAGCCAAATTGTGCCACTTTTAGCACAATTTAAGACAAAATCTATGTGCACTCAAATTAGTAATTGTGGGCCATTTAAAACGGTGAGCACCATTGTATATTGTATATTTTTTTTGTTTATACCAAGCACTGATGCCCAAAACTAATCTCATACATGTGTTGGCTTTGGCTTTCCTGCCAAAAAATCCTGTATTATTTGTAATATACAGTGTGTGTGTGTATATATATATATATATACAGTACAGACCAAAAGTTTGGACACACCTTCTCATTCAAAGAGTTTTCTTTATTTTCATGACTATGAAGGCATCAAAACTATGAATTAACACATGTGGAATTATATACATAACAAACAAGTGTGAAACAACTGAAAATATGTCATATTCTAGGTTCTTCAAAGTAGCCACCTTTTGCTTTGATTACTGCTTTGCACACTCTTGGCATTCTCTTGATGAGCTTCAAGAGGTAGTTCCCTGAAATGGTCTTTCAACAGTCTTGAAGGAGTTCCCAGAGATGCTTAGCACTTGTTGGCCCTTTTTCCTTCACTCTGCGGTCCAGCTCACTCCAAACCATCTCGATTGGGTTCAGGTCCGGTGACTGTGGAGGCCAGGTCATCTGGTGCAGCACCCCATCACTCTCCTTCATGGTCAAATAGCCCTTACTTTCAAAGTTTTCCCAATTTTTCAGCTGACTGACTGACCTTCATTTCTTAAAGTAATGATGGCCACTCGTTTTTCTTTACTTAGCTGCTTTTTTCTTGCCATAATACCAATTCTAACAGTCTATTCAGTAGGACTATCAGCTGTGTATCCTCCTGACTTCTCCTCAACACCACTGATGGTCCCAACCCCATTTATAGGGGTTATAAGGCAAGAAATCCCACTTATTAAACCTGACAAGGCACACCTGTGAAGTGAAAACCATTTCAGGGGACTACCTCTTGAAGCTCATCAAGAAAATGCCAAGAGTGTGCAAAGCAGTAATCAAAGCAAAAGGTGGCTACTTTGAAGAACCTAGAATATGACATATTTTCAGTTTCACACTTGTTTGTTTTGTATATAATTCCACATGTGTTAATTCATAGTTTTGATGCCTTCAGTGTGAATCTACAATTTTCAGTCTTAGTCATGAAAATAAAGAAAACTCTTTGAATGAGAAGGTGTGTCCAAACTTTTGGTCTGTACTGTATATATATATATATATATATATATATATATATATATTGTAAGCATCCAAGGGGTGAGGTTATTGATGGCAAGTATGTGTCACTGAGGTTGCTGCTCTCAGTGATGTAAATCCCGGATGTAAATGGCAACCAGTAATGTTAGATTGCCGAGTTTGTGGTAGCTGGAATTTGGGTCCGGGATTTAGGAGTGACTGAAGAGTTTGGGTGGGAAGGTCACTCCCATACTCCATTTCGTGTGTCACCACCTCACCCAGCTGGAAGCAAATTTAAAAGACACAATGTCAGTATGTGTTGGTGTTGGTCTGGAGAGGACTTGGGAGCATTCCTCTCCACAGTGTTCCAGAGAAGGAAAGAGGCAAGACTCTGCACAAAGGTGACTCCTGTATTTCTGCCTGTTTAAAAATTTAACTGTTATGACACATGAGGGCTGAAGATAAGTGCTTTATGTGACTGAACTTTGATGGGCTGAAGCCAAGCCATCCTGTTGGAACAATTTTTGTTGTGTTTTTTATTCCAATAAAACCCTTATGTTGCATCCAATCCTGCCGACTGTATACCATTTGTAAAGCTAACCTCCACAATATATATATCTACGTACCCAGGATTGCCCATGTGTACATTTATCTATATAAATATTTTCTAATGCTATTTCTTACCTACAAATAGAATGGCGGGTTTGGCGGACAGATTAATGTGTCTGAGTAGTTGCCGACTCTCCCTGACAGATGATGTCAGGGGAGAGAAGGATTGGATGAAATTTATATTTTTGCCTGAACTTTTTGTTCTCCCAGCAGATAAGCCACGGCCAAAAGTCTCTGGCAATGTCTATCTCCTCTCCCCTATTAAATACACATATATGTTCAGCCAAGCTGAATGTGAATATATATGTGCAATGAGCAAGCCGGGATAGAGTCGAGCAAATGTGTATGGCCACCCTAACACTTTGGTCATGCCTGCAAACCCACTACTGCCCCAGGGGCCCATTTATGGAGGAAACATCTTAGCACCTGTTTTGGGAGTGCCCCTTTGCATAGAGTCTGTTGAATCTTACATCTCCCCTGCATTTCAGTCTGCCTCTCATCTCCCTACACGTGCTTTCTAGTTGTCCATAGCAATCAATTTTAGCACAGCTTTCATTTTACTACAGTGCTTCTCATTCTGCGTCTCCCTATGTGTTGTCAGAAAATAAGGTCCTTTAGGATTCAGAGTGGTAATTTCCCTACGTGTGCTCTCTAAAAAAAAAACGGTTTGTTTCCAATAGTAATCAATGATGCAGCATACATTACACTAATGTGACTATAATAGTAACTGGAGCGACTTCCGGCGCGCACATGTGAGGACGTGCGGTAAAGGAGCTCCGTATACCCTGCTACATATCGGGGGTTTGCTGGGACCAGAAGCGGGATCGCTGCTGCCTATTTTGAACCGGGTGGCTCATGGACAGATACCTGGTCCGCAACGGCCCCCCACTGCTGACCTCTTCACTCCTGCAGCGAGAATCGGCACTGACGCGATCTGACAAGATGGCGGAGGGTAAGCGGAGAACTACCCGCTCCTCTTCACAACCCCCCGTACCCCCCGATGCAGATGAATCTTCTAGAGGGGAGTCACCGCCGCAATCGCAGCAGTCGCTGCAGCTCCAGGAGCTGGAGCTCCCTAGCAAAGAAATCGCTTTGGCGGTTGCACAAATACTGGCCCCAGATATTAAGGCCACGTTGGAGTCCACCATTGCTGGGACTATGAAGCAATTACAACTGGACATTGCGCAGAACTCTTCCCATATTCGGGAATTAGAGAAAAGGACAGGGACCCTGGAAGATGAGCTTTGCAAAACTCAGTCTCAAGTAAGAGACATAGTTCGTATTAACCAGGCCCTGCAAGATAAAGTGGAGGACCTGGAGAACCGCTCCCGTAGGAGTAATATTCGCATAGTGGGTCTTCCTGAAGATATCCCAGCGCATCATTTGGCGCGTTTTTGCTCCTCAGAACTCCCGCAGGCATTGGGATTTGAGTTGCCGCTTATTGTAGAGAGGGCTCATAGAATTGGCCCCCCCAGAGAACCACGCGTTGATAACCAGCCATCCAGACCGAGGCCGGTTATTGTTAAATTTCTTAACTATGCTGACAAGGAAGCCATCTTGGGGAAGTACAGACGCCTGACTCAACCTCTCAGAGTTAAAGGGAATAAACTCCTTTTATTCGGCGATTATTCTATGGAAGTAGCTAAAAGAAGGAGAGTGTTTTCCCAGATTTGCACACAGCTGGTCCAGAGGAAAATCCGCTTTGCTCTCATTTTTCCGGCTGTATTGCGTGTATTTGAACAAAATGGAGGAACTGACACCTACTTAACGCCGAGAGAAGCGGCAGATGCCTTAGAAGATGGTGACTTCTCTGACAGCTCGAGGCCCAGATCAACGCCCAGAGGTCGCTCTTCACCCAGAGGAGGGCCGCTCTGGTGGTCAATTGACACCGAGACCTGGTGACACGTCCCAGAATAGGCCTGGTGAAGCCTTTAGCCAGGTATCTCGATCAGACTGGGACTGATATCTGCTGTAGCAAACAGCTATGGCGGGAAAACGAGTATATGGAACTTGTGAGTTACCAACTTGATACTGCCGGGACTCTGTTTATTCTTATACCACTACCTTCTAGAAGGTCGTTGATATGAATGCCTTTAAATGAAAGCAGGGTGGAGGAGGGAGGGGAGAACAGAGTGGAGGGTTTTGTTGGTTAATTATCTATGGGTTGTGGAGTTGATGGCATAATGTATTTACATAGGAGGGAATCTGGCGGGACAGAGTCCGAATGTACTCGCCAGTTCAGTGCGAAAAAAGTGAAGTCTAAAGTGCCTTATGGCGGATTTATGTGGGTTATACTCACTCAATGGTTTGTTGTTAATGCTGTTGTTTACAGGTTGGGGGGAATGTTTTTAGCCACTTTTACGGTCATGCTCCATAGATGTTTTGCACTTTCTATACCCAATATAAGCAGCCGGAGGCGGCCTCCACCAGGTGGTACTCCTTGTAAGCCCTTTATACTGAACCAATTATGAAAGTAGTCACTTGGAATGTAAAGGGCCTTAGAGCCCCGCAGAAAAGAATAATGGTTCTCAAACACCTCAAGAAATTGAAAGCGGATATTGCGTTGCTGCAGGAGACGCACCTTGGGGAGGCTGACCTATGGCGCATGAAGCGTCTTTGGGTAGGACATGTCATGGGATCCCGTGGCAGGAAAGCGGGGGTGATAATTCTCATACATAAGCGAGTAAGCCATAATGTGATCGCTAATGAATGTGATGAGGAGGGCAGGATTATACATCTTAAATTGTCCACGGACGCGGGTCTTATAGACCTATTCAATGTTTATGGACCTAACACTGGTCAGGCCCCTTTTTTTAGGGTCTTGGAAAGTAAAATTCTACAGGAGGCAGGAAACCAGATTTTAGTCATGGGGGATCTTAACGCAGTACATAACCTAGAGGAAGATAGGAAATAGACGCAGTCTTCGCTCAAATCTACGCAGCCTATCAGAGGTGGAAGGTTTTCTTTAGAACCTCTCATTAAGTCCACAGGTATGATAGATATTTGGAGATTGCTAAACCCAGTGGAAAGGGAATTCACTCATTTTTCACATGTCCACCGGTCGTGGTCCAGGATCGATTATGCCCTGACCTCGCCACAACTTTCAAAAAAGGTTCTTCAGGCTGAGATCACGGACATGGTGATATCTGACCACGCCTTGGTATGCATCACAATTGCAGAAAACACCCCCAGAGGCACTGATAGGGTTTGGCGTTTACCTAGCTACCTTATGTCTGACGATGATTTTTTAGATAGACTGAAAGGCTGGTGGTGGGAATTCTTGGATAATAATTCGGGTCATCGGGATAATCCTTGCCTCCTGTGGGATACGGCTAAAGCAGTTATTCATGGTAATATCATTTCATATACAACAGCTAAAAAAAGGAAAATATGGCTAGGGCTCCAGCATGCCACTGATGAGGTCCGTTCTGCTTACACTTCTTACGTTCTTATGACCATAAGTTAGAGCAACAAGTTAAACTCCATATGGATTATCACTCGGCCAAGCTGTTTAAATATGGCAATAAGGCAGGTAAAATGCTAGCTAACTTAATTAACGCACAGCGTTATAACCCTGCCATTAGGTCAATTTTAGATGAAGGGGGGAAAAAGCTCACTAACCCGAAAGACATAATTGAATGCTTTAGGAAATATTATGAAGCACTTTATTCCCAAGACAGGTTTAACCAGTCACGGGCGGAGGAACTTCTAGCTAATGTCTCTCTCCCCAAACTTTCAGAAGATATGCTAAATAGCCTCAATAAGCCGATTACAGTTGAGGAGGTTCAGGGCACCATTAAGTCACTTGGTAACGGGAAAGCACCGGGCCCGGATGGGTTCCCGGCGGAGTTCTTCAAGGCCCTTGCGGCGGATGTCTCCCCGGTTTTGCAGGAGCTGTTTAACTCCTGTCTACACTGGGGGGAAATTATGTCTACAGGGAGGCTGGCCCATATTAAACTGATTCCTAAACCGGGTAAAGATGTTGCTCAGAGGGGATCTTACCGCCCGATATCGTTAATTAACCAAGACCTGAAAATTATGACTAAGCTAATGACCAATAGACTAGCGGAACTCATGCCATCCCTGATCGGACCTCACCAGGTCGGGTTTACAAAGGGGAGAGCAGCGGTCACTAATATCAGAACAGTTTTAACGATACAAGATCACCTTTTTTATAATCAGGATCCAGCTGGTTGCCCTGCCCTACTGTCTGTGGACGTGGAAAAGGCCTTCGACAATGTTAATTGGAATTGGCTTGGGAAAACGCTGGAGGCCTTTGGCTTTACAGGATCTTTCCGGACATTCCTAGATAAATTGTACGCTGGCCCGATGGCTCAAGTTCATCTACCTGGTTTTCTGTCGACGCCTTTCCGCCTCCACAGAGGTACGAGACAGGGTTGCCCCCTATCCCCGCTCCTCTTTAATTTAGCCCTGGAACCTTGAGTCAGATTCCTGATACATTCTGATGTGTACCAGGGGATTACGGTGGGAACTAAAGAAACTAAACTCATATGTTTCGCAGATGACATACTTATTTTCCTTAACTCCCCAGAAACAGATCTTAGTAAAGTATTAGATTCTCTACAATATTTTGGGGAGGTGACAGGCTATCGGGTGAATGTGAGCAAAAGTCAATTGTTATATTTAAAAGGATATACCAGAGATCGCACTGCACCAATTATACTCCAGGAGGTGGAGGTAGTCCCCCAATACTTGCCCTATCTGGGGATTAAAATAGGTAGAAGTCCACTGTCCCTATATAAATTAAACTATAGTCCACTAATCAGAAAGATAGAGGAAGAACTTGATAGGTGGCTGAATTTGCCATTGTCTTTATTCGGGAGGGCCCATCTAGTGAAGATGGTCAGCTTTGCCAGATTACTTTATCCCATGCAAACAATTCCTCTCCTGATAACGCATATGGACGTTGCCAGAATTTAAAAGGCTTTTTCACACTTTTTATGGCGAGGTAGGAGACCGAGGATCGCGTACGCGAAACTATGTCTGTTGAAATGGGAGGGGGGCATACAGATGCCTAATATCAGAAATTATAACCTAGCTTCCCTCTGGAGACATATTAAAGATTGGATGTCTGGTTCCTCGAATTTTTCCAATACCCCCTTGGAGAAGGAATTGGCCACTCCATGGGATTTGAGAGCTATTTTACACACCAAAATCCGAGACATTCCTCTGGCTTTAAGGCAATATACACTACTGAAGGATACTTTAGCTACGTGGAGAGGGGTTCGTAAACTGTTTCGATTACCTATGTATCTCTCTCCATACATGCCATTATGGACCCTCCCAGCCTTTCCTGCGGGGAGACAGTCAGTAATGTTTACACTCTGGAAAGAGAAGGGAATTATTTCCTTGAAACAGTTGCTTAAACCTATGGGAAGTGAGTTATTGTCTTGGCAAAATATCCTCCCTCGCACTTCCTCCCATATAGTCAAATTAGTTCTTTTTGCCGGTCTCAGTCGCTGGACATGGGAGACCAGGAAAGGAGAGTCTGGTTCGATGCCCTATTGGGAACTCAAAATAATTCTCTTTCAGATCTATACCGGAAAATTCAAAATACTCATTCGATTCCTATAGAAGCAAAAGTTTTCCAGAAATGGGAAGTTGAGCTGGGGGAAGAGGAGTTGACCCCAAAATTAAGGGAAGGCTTGGAACGTGTGAGGCAGGCGACAGGAAATGAGACTTGGAGGGAAATGCACTTCAGGATTTTGCACAAAGCAATATATGCGTTTGACTTGTCTTATAGGGATGCTCCAGCACACTATCTTAGATGGTGCCCAAAATGTCAACTCCAGAAAGCCAATCTGTTGCATGGGCTGTGGGGCTGCCCGTCTTTAACTCCCCTGTGGAAGGGTGTGCTAGAACTCATGAAACAGATCTGGGGAGTAGAAGTACAATTGAATCCACTACATTGTATTTTTCATTATATACCTTGGGATACTAAGGGGGAAATAACTCACTCCACACATGTCAAAGGTATACATCTGTTTTTACAAGCAGTTAAAAAAACGATATTGAGGCACTGGATATTCCCTACCATTCCCACATTAGATGAAACAGTAGGCATTATGAGCCGTATTCTTTATATGGATAGGCTGGAGGATAAGTCCACGAAATCCTTCTTCAGTAAGTGGAGGAAATTTATTAGCCATGTTCTAACTCCTATGGAGATTCAGGAGGTAATGAAGTCTTTTCGCCACACTAAATGGTATCTTGAAGAACAGATAAAGGGGACGTTAGGTGCACTAGAGATAGATATCCCGTGATGGTAGCACTCGCTAACTAGAGGTGTAGACATGATTCCTTCAGGTTATAGATACAGGGGCCGGTAAGCGGCCGTGAGGCAGACATCTTTGATGGAGAGTTCTTTTACTTGACCGAACGTTGGGCACACAGTTGGGGTGACAAAGGTTCATGGGAGGGGGGAGGTGGGTGGGAGAAAATGGAAAATTGGGAAATATTATTATCTTATGCCATATATGACACTTTATTGTACGTGTATCTGGAAATGACATTTGTATCTGCCAAGTGTCTTTTTACATATGTATGCTGCTAATTGATGTTTCCCTGAATAAAAATATATATATTTTTTTTAAATAGTAACTGGAGCTGCAGAGGCACTGCTTCTCATTCTGCCTCTCATATCTCCTGCATTTCAGATTGCCTCTCATCTCCATGCATGTTCTGTCTAAAGGACACACTGTTTGTTGCCCATGGTAGCCAATCACAGCTTTCATTTTTGCCAAATCAACCAATCACAGCACAGCTTTTATTTTATTACAACCTGTGGCAAAACTACAACTGCCATCATGTCCTAACAGGTTGCAGCCATCATGGAATCATGACAGTTGCAGTTTTGCAACAGCTTAAGAACCACAGGTTGGGGAACATAGTTCTACAGTATTGTAAGAAGCACTGTAGTGAAATGAAAGCCGTGCTGTGATTGTTGCTAGAGGAAATTAACAGTTTGTCTTTTAGACAGGACATGTGGGGAGATGAGAGGCAGACTGAAATGCAGGGGAGATGAGAAGCAGTGCCTCAGCAGTTACAGTTACATTTTATGTATACTGCATAAGAAACACATTTCACTACTAGAACCTCCCAGAACCCCGTCAGCTGGACTTGGCAATCCCCTAGTATTTTAAGTTGGATCATAAAAAGTATATGTACAAAGTCTAGTTGAGATCCATTAAGGCATGCAGAAGCCTATGAAGGACATACAGACAAAAAACACACCAAGCAAACAAATATATATATATATATATATATATATATATATGAGAAAAATGGCGGCACTGACTGCAATCAGGAAAATTGGGTGCACGTTCCAGGGAAATCGACCTCTTACCCCAATCAATAAATCCAGAAAAAGGACGGCACTCCAGCTGGATGAAAGTGAAGTTTTTCTTTATTCAACCATACGGTGCAACGTTTCGGCTCCAAAAATGAGCCTTTCTCAAGCAGAGATACAAACCAAGTGAAGGCAAATATATAGGTGACTTAATCAAAGTACAGATCATGTGATCATGCCACACCCAATGGGCGTGTTACAAAAGTGACCGCTACAAAATCATGATAAAATACAATAGTACAGGTGCATAATAAGGCAAATGATATGATTGTATATATCTGGTATTTGTATACATAACCGAAAAAACATCAATCGGGCATACATATCTAACATTTGCATACATAAGTGAAAGGACAGACCCATCGATCCGATACATCTAAAGGTAAACAATCGATGGATGCGTCCAGTGAAGGTAAAACATACCGAGGGAGGAGCAGAGGGACGATCAAGAGGACACATATAAACGGTGAGGGGCCCAATCTATGCGATCGTTAAACATGGTAAACATACCACTACTCGGGAGCGGCGTAACATCAATCAGGGACCGGTGGCAGCTGGAGGACGCTGAGCATCATCAGAACCGGCCTCTGCTCTTGCGTCATCACAGCGCCACTCAATACAGCCTAGGTGCGTTGCGACGCATGCCCAGTGTACATCAGGTCTCAAAATGCCATCTTTGAAACTGGAGAAATGCCCATACCCTGTATTCAGACACCGTATCGGTTGTAAACCAGGGTATCGCGATCCAGACTACTGCAGACAGCCCGGAATCCAGATCGTCCACATGCTGTACCCTGACCAGAGCCCACTAATCCCACGGAAAACCGCGGTATAGAAGAGGGTATCTGTCAAGGGTGTCCGGTCGCTATCATACCCAAGAGGGTTCTCCTTGAGCGCCGGTAGGAGAACAATGGTGGATATTGAAACTCAGGTATCTCCTTGAAACAAGATCCAAAGAGATCCCAGTGTTTCCTGAGAACTTTGTTAATTGAGGGACTAAGTTCACTATAGACTTACACGAACATAATCCTAGCTGCTTTCTGCACGGTTTTCCGCTGGGACAGCAATCCATCCCTGTCAAGACCGCGTGCCCTATCCATGTGCTGATCTAATAATCGTTTCGGGTAATCCCTATCACGAAATCTCATTGCCATGGACTCTAGGGTCGCGTTGGACTTGTGTTCATCAGATACGACACGTTTAACCCTAAGGAACTGAGAGAAGGGGAGTGACTGGACCATTCTCCTAGGGTGAGAGCTATTGTAGCACAGGAAGGTGTTGGTATCCGTGGGTTTGGTGTATAATTCCGTATGTAATATACCTCCGCTAAACACAACCCTGGTGTCCAAGAACTGTATGTCCGTACTGGAATGGATGAGAGTGAACTGCAGATTGGAATCATAGCTATTTAAAAAGGCATGAAAATCAATCAACTCCACCTCGCTGCCTGCCCATATGAGGAAGATGTCGTTGATATATCTCCACCACCTCAGCACATGGCTGAAGGGGTGGGACAGATAGACGACATCTTCCTCATAGCACCGCATAAAAATATTCGCATAGGTGGGGGCCACGTGGGACCCCATGGCCACACCCCGCTGTTGCAAATAATAGACTTCCTTAAAAAGGAAATAATTGTAACGAAGAACAATGTTGAGCAAATCGACAATGAAATCTGTAGCATGGGAGGTATAGGAGGACTTCATGATCATTTTCCTGACTGCTTGGACACCACTATCATGTACTATGGACGTGTATAGTGATGTAACATCGAATGATGCTAACATCACAGAAGCCACCCGTGACACATCAGTATCTCGTAATTTAACCAGAAATTTAACCAGAAAATCTGATGTGTCCTGTATATAGGAAGACCCACCTATAGAGAACTCTCGCAGTACTTTGTCCAGAAAGATAGCTATGTTGCTGAAGATGGAATCCGACCCCGAGACGATAGGGCGTCCCGGGGGATCAATGAGGGTCTTGTGAATCTTGGGCAGCACATAAATCACCGGAGTGACTGGATGTGCCACCTCAAGAAATTCACACAGACCCCCATCGATAATACCAGCAGCCATAGCATCCCTCAGACAACTGCGGATGACACCAGCTATCTTGAACCTAGGGTCAGAGTCCAAGACTCTATAAACATGGGGGTCCCCTAGTTGTCGCATGACCTCTTGTACATATTTGTTGGTGTCCATCACCACAACAGCACCACCCTTGTCCGCAGGCTTCAGAACAAGGGTGGGGTCAGATCTGAGAGCTTCAAGAGCCTCAATCTCAGCGCCAGTCAGATTAGGGCGTCTAAAGTCAAGATCCTCCTGTACGGAAGACCTGAGCTCAGAAAGCCTCCGTCTGACTGCACTGATGTATGCTTCAACAGCTGGTTCATTGATGTTGGGTGTGAAATTACTCTTCAAAAATAAATTGAGAGATCCCAGTGTGAATTCACTGGTCTGGGGTCTTTCAACAGTGATATTATTATGATGCCATATTTTGAGTTTAATGCAGCGAAAAAAGGAAAATAAATTGGATTCCAGTTCAAACCAGTTCACAGAGGAACTGGGACAAAATGAAAATCCTTTCGATAGGACACTCACTTGTGTGGGAGACAGTTCTTTAGAAGACAGATTGACAACGGTCATTTTTTCTTCCCCATGTTGCTTTTGGTTACCACAGGTCGGATCTTGTTGCTCCGCAGCCTGCCTGGACCTCCTGTGTCCACGTCCACCTCTCCTGATGCGTCGCCCTGTCTTTCTGGAATCCGTGGAGCCTGGTCTAAAAAAGACTGTTCGCCATCAGTGGAAATCTGTGTGGTCTTCCTCCTTTTTCTAACGTCCTTCTGTTGTATATTAAACTGTCTCTCCGACTGCCCTTTTTATAATCTTCAGTGTCTCTACACCACTTAATTCTTTTGTTCTCCTCAGAATCAGTCTGGAAGAGCTTCATTTGAGCAGACATATCCTCCATATATTTGGTAAAGTCCTCATTAGACAAAAGCGTTTGGAGATTGGTCTCAAGCTCACGTATGTCACAATTCAAAATAGCAAGTTCATGCTGTAAAAACTCGATGTTGAGTAATATGAAATCAAGGGAGTAGCGATTAGATAACGCCTCAAACTTTTTACAAAATGTAGGATTGTTGAAAAAGAGGTTAGGCCGTATGTTAGACCGCATCCCTCTGGGGATTTTTTGCATTTTGTGATACTCCCCCAATGTCATCATGTGCAGACGAAGGGATACCATGCGTTTTGCGTTTGGAGACATTCTCAAACTTACGTTTAAGCTCTTTGATGGAAGGGGTGTTGAGGAAGGTGGCATCTCCTCCTATGTCGCGCAGTATGCGCTCGGCGTCTTCTGCTGTGTACACATAAGCATAGGTTGAAATAGAGTCAGGATTCGACATGATGAAAAAAAAAATTAGCAAAGTGCGGAAAAAGCTGTGAGTCGTGCTCAGCCAATAAGCCAAAGATATAGGAGAAAAATGGCGGCACTGACTGCAATCAGGAAAATTGGGTGCACATTCTAGGGGAATCGACCTCTTACCCCAATCAGTAAATCCAGAAAAAGGACGGCACTCCAGCTGGATGAAAGTGAAGTTTTTCTTTATTCAACCATACGGTGACGCAGCCGGGCTTGGGCTGTTATCCCTGCCTGGGTTGCGTCAATTGCAGATACATCCGAAAAGGGAAAACATTCATACATCCCCACACGGGTGAATCCTATAACATTCTGTTTCATCTCACATGCAATTCTAGCTACGTTATCTACGTGGCAATGAGATTTCGTGATAGGGATTACCCGAAACGATTATTAGATCAGCACATGGATAGGGCACGCAGTCTTGACAGGGATGGATTGCTGTCCCAGCAGAAAACCGTGCAGAAAGCAGCTAGGATTATGTTCGTGTAAGTCTATAGTGAACTTAGTCCCTCAATTAACAAAGTTCTCAGGAAACACTGGGATCTCTTGGGATCTTGTTTCAAGGAGATACCTGAGTTTCAATATCCACCATTGTTCTCCTACCGGCGCTCAAGGAATCTCCGAGACCAGTTGGTCAAGGCAGACATTGGCTCCAAGGGGTCCTCCAGACAAACTGCATTGATGCAGCCGGGCTTGGGCTGTTTTCCCTGCCTGGGGTGCGTCAATTGCAGATACATCCGAAAAGGGAAAACATTCATACATCCCCACACGGGTGAATCCTATAACATTCTGTTTCATCTCACATGCAATTCTAGCTACGTTATCTACGTGCTATCTTGCCCATGCAATCTGCTTTATGTGGGTGAAACGACGACTGACCTCAAGACCCGCTTGAACAATCATTGCTTAAGCATCCGGAAGAAACGCCTCGATCTACCGGTATCTAAGCATTTTTCTGAGGCCAGACACAGGGAGGGTGATCTGATAGTTTGGATCCTCGACCATGTGCCTCAGCCCAGACGTGGCAGTGACAGGTCAAGGCTACTCAAGCGTAAGGAACTAGGTTGGATCCATAGGCTGAATAGCCTGAGACCAAATGGATTGAACATAGAATTTAATTTCGTGGATGTTGTGTGAGGTGTGGCTTGCCTCCTGTGTCTAGCAGGTTGTGCTACTGTGTTTTCGTGTACACACTGAGAGAATGTATTTATTTCTAGAATCTGTTGTTTCAACAGTAATTTTATCTTTCTTTGTTTTTTATTCACAGATCACTTGCAATTACCATTTGGAAGGTTTACTTTATACGGGAGGGTGACATTCCTACCAGCTATGCGTTTTTCTTTTTTACCCCAAATTTTTTTTGTTGGTTTTATATATTTGCATTTTTCCACTACCGGATCCGGTGTGCACCAGGGGACTGTTTTATATATATTTTGATGGTGCTGTTGTAATTACTTCATCCTTCTGGTATAGATTTGCTCCCTGTGACACCTGTGTACCTGTAGGAGGAGAACCCTCTTGGGTATGATAGCGACCGGACACCCTTGACAGATACCCTCTTCTATACCGCGGTTTTCCGTGGGATTAGTGGGCTCTGGTCAGGGTACAGCATGTGGACGATCTGGATTCCGGGCTGTCTGCAGTAGTCTGGATCGCGATACCCTGGTTTACAACAGATACGGTGTCTGAATACAGGGTATGGGCATTTCTCCAGTTTCAAAGATGGCGTTTTGAGACCTGATGTACACTAGGCATGCGCCTCAATGCACCTAGGCTGTATTGAGTGGCGCTGTGATGACGCAAGAGCAGAGGCCAGTTCTGATGATGCTCGGTGTCCTCCAGCTGCCACCGGTCCCTGATTGATGTTACGCCGCTCCCGAGTAGTGGTATGTTTACCATGTTTAACGATCGCATAGATTGGGCCCCTCACCGTTTATATGTGTCCTCTTGATCGTCCCTCTGCTCCTCCCTCGGTATGTTTTACCTTCACTGGACGCATCCATCGATTGTTTACCTTTAGATGTATCGGATCGATGGGTCTGTCCTTTCACTTATGTATGCAAATGTTAGCTATGTATGCCTGATTGATGTTTTTTCGGTTATGTATCAAATACCAGATATATACAATCATTTCATTTGCCTTATTATGCACCTGTACTATTGTATTTTATCATGATTTTGTAGCTGTCACTTTTGTAACACGCCCATTGGGTGTGGCATGATCACATGATCTGTACTTTGATTAAGTCACCTATATATTTGCCTTCACTTGGTTTGTTTCTATGCTTGAGAAAGGCTCATTTTTGGAGCCGAAACGTTGCACCGTATGGTTGAATAAAGAAAAACTTCACTTTCATCCAGCTGGAGTGCCGTCCTTTTTCTGGATTTATATATATATATATATATATATATATATACTGTGTGTGTATATATATATATATATATATATATATATATTGTGACACAGTGAGAGGTTTAGTCTGGGAAAAAAGGTATTTTTCTTCCAGCATGTGTTGCTGGGCTGATTTACAGCCAGGAGAGGTCAAATACCGGGCCGGATTTTGAATGCCGGTCCGTGTTTTGGCAGCACCTGGCTGTCCTTTAATAGGCAGCTGGGCTCAGAAGCCAGGTCTCTGTGTTGGGATCTGGGAGCCTTGTGTCTGGATGAAGGCTTGCTACCTGTTTAGCGTGAAAACAGGTTGGTACTGCTATCAGCAAGGACTCTTTGAGACAGAATTGCCGCATGGTGTGAATCACCACCAACTCCGAAAGGTGACTTTTTGTTTGAATATGAATGTTTGTTTCGTCACTTGCCTAAAGTGTGAATAAAACACTGAACTGTTTGATCCAAAGAACTTGTTGTTGCCTCTATACTGCATCCGCTAATCTTGTCTACCAGAGCGAGTCCCCACAATTGGTGGAGGATGCGGAAAGGTGAAGTGAGGCTGGCACGGTTGTATGTCTTACATCAAACCAGCGAGATTACAACCCGTGTCTCTCGACAAAATGGAAGCTGTCGTGAAAGCCCTAGTGGAGGCTAATTTGCAACAGCGGGAGGCTAATAAGCAGCAGCAGGAAACCAACCAGCTGCTATTGCAACATGTGATGGTTTTACAAGCGGCAGGAGCATCCCAGAGTGTCCACGATGCCCGAAAAGCTGTCTGTGCAGCAATCCCTAAGATGACGACATCGAGACCTATCTGGTGGTGTTCGAAAAGGTGTCCGTGAGGGAGAAACTACCCCGAGATCAGTGGGCTGAGGTCGTCGCTCCGTTCCTGGCATCCGGACCCTAGCAGGTGTTTTTTGACTTACCAGATGATCAAGCAGCCGATTACACAACAGTAAAGGGTGAGATTCTGGCAAGACTGGGGGTGAATGTGTTGGTCTGGGCCCAGCGGGTGCATCAGTGGGAGTTTAACCCGGCTGAACCCGCGAGACTTCAGTATTATGATCAATTACACCTGTTGCAAAAATGGCTGCAGCCTGACGTGCTGAGTTCCACTGCTATGCTGGACCGTCTGTTGGCTGATGTATTCTGGAGGGCTTTGCCATACCCTCTCCAGCACTGGATCGGCCAGGTGTCTCCTGGTATTGCCCTTGAGATGGTCGACCTGGTGGAACGCTATGACGCTACCAAGAATCTACAAGGGGGTTCTTTTGGGAGGGGGGCAGTCAAACCCCGGAAATCCCCACCCCAGACCTGGTGACCTGTGCCAACAAAACCACCCTGGATGTACCCCCTACGGACCCGGCTCCGAAAGTCTGCTGGCGGTGCCAGGAGCCTGGCCATGTAAGGGCTGACTGTCCTCGTCGGGGTGAGCCCATGGTCACTAACTATGGCTACCACCACTCCTTATATGCCAGGAAGCTGTGTGCAACAGGTACCCCAGAGACTATAGACAATAGCCACCTGTGCCAGGTGGAAGTGGGAGACACTCTGGTGGCCTCACGAGGTGGCCGTCGCCATAAATTTACATTATGACATCATAATAGCGATTGACTTCCCGGGCTTCCGAGAGTGACTGATACCCATAAGACAGGGGTAACCCTAGCAGAGTGGCCTGCCTCAGGGGGGGGACCAGAACCTTGGGAACTTGAGACCAAAGGACCTGTGGTAGGGGTGACCGCCACTTTGGTGGAAGAGGGGGAGACAACCCTGCTAAGTGTGATGGTGGGAGACGTGGAGGACTTGCCGCCGGGTCCTGAATTGGCAGACCTCAATGTCTCCGGGGATAATTTTGGTACCACCCAACGTTGGGACCCAAACCTATCCCATGCCTGGGAAAATGTGTTAATAGTAGATGGTGAACCACAACAACCTGGGGCAGAGTCAGTGTTTCCCCCGTTTTGTGGCTCATCAAGATATTGGGTGAACCAACTACGGGGTGAACCTATTGAACAGTTGGTGGTCCCCAAGACTTATCGAAGCTTGTGTTAGATCTAGCCCACCAACACGTTCTCGGGGGTCACCTGGGGCTGCAGAAAACTCAGGATCGTATTCTACAGCAGTTTTACTGGCCCAGCATATTCAAAGAAGTGGAAGAGTTTTGTAAGTCTTGCCCGACCTGCCAGATAACTAGCCCCCAGCCACATTTCCGTAGTCCCCTAGTACCTCTCCCGATTATCGAAGTACCATTTGACCGAATAGCTATGGACCTCATAGGCCCAGTACAGAAGTCCGCCAGAGGGCATCAACACATCTCAGTTATTCTAGACTATGCCACTTTGGTACCTGGAAGCGGTGCCACTGCAACATACCTTGGCTAAACTCATAGCTAAGGAGTTAATGGAGATGTTTTCCTGAGTAGGACTACCTAAAGAGGTTCTGACCGACCAAGGGACCCCTTTTACGTCCAAGGTGATGAGGGAACTCTGTAAGTTGCTGCACATAAAACAACTACGGATGTCCGTTTACCATCTGCAAATGGACGGTCTGGTACAATGGTTTATCCAAACATTAAAAAATATGTTGAAAAAGGTATTGTCTAAAGATGGGAGGGACTGGGACCTACTTCTGCCCTATCTCATGTTCGCAGTCCTAGAGGTACCCCAGGCCTCTACTGGGTTCTCGCCCTTCGAACTGCTATATGGCAGACACCCTCGCGGTCTCTTGGACGTGGCCAAAGAGGCGTGGGAACAACAACCCACTCCACATAAAAGTGTCATTGAGTACGTTACCCAGATGCAAGATCAGATAGAGACAGTGTTGCCTCTTGTTAGGGAGCATATGGAGGCAGCTCAGCGAGCCCAGAGTTGGGTCTATAATCGGCAGGCTTGGGTCTGAATCTTTAACCTGGGTGATCAGGTTTTGGTTCTGGTGCCGACCATGGACAGTAAGTTCCTGGCAAGGTGGCAAGGGCCCTACGAGGTACTCGAGAAAATTGGAGATGTAAACTACAAGGTACACCAGCCAGGGCAGGTTTACCATGTGAATTTACTGAAACCGTGGAAAGATAGGGAAACCTGTACAGAAGACAGCCTGCTGCTGGGTTTTCTAGGAGAGGAGATACCGGCCTCTCTGTCTGATGCAAGAGAGGCGGCTGCCACAGTAAAAATTGCTGACAGCCTCTACTCTAAACATACTCAGGAGGCCAGGGAGTTCGTTATTCGGAACACGGATGTGTTTTCGGACCTCCCTGGACGCACTTCCATAATGCATGCCCCGGGTGGTTGAGCTCATCGAGAGGTTAGGACAAGCCCGGCATTTTTCTGTTTTGGACCTCATGAAAGAGTACTGCCTTCATCATACCTGAGGGGCTGTATCAATATAAGGTCTTACCCTTTGGTCTGCATGGTTCCCCCGCAACTTTTCGGCGACTTATGGACATTGTGCTTCGTCCACATCGTCGGTATGCTTCGGCTTACCTGGACAATATTGTCATCCACAGTAACAACTGAGAAAGTCACCTACCCAAAGTGCAGGCTGTAGTGGACTCCCTTTGGAAAGCTGGCCTAACCGCTAACCCAAATAAATGTGCAATAGGGTTAGAAGAGACTAAGTACCTGGGGTATGTCATTGGGCGTGGAGTCATCAAACCCCAAGTGAACAAAATATAGGCGATACGGAATTGGCCACGACCTGTCACCACTAGGCAAATAAAGTAATTCCTGTGAATGGTGGGCTATTACATGAGGTTTGTTCCCCACTTTGCTACGGTGGCCGCACCATTGACAGGGCACTTAAAGGGTTGAAGGGACACAAGTCAGTGATGGTTCGCTGGGATGAGCGGGCGGAAGAGGCTTTTTCCACTTTGAAGTCGGCCCTGTGCGGGTCATCGGTTTTGGTGACGCCCGACTTCAATAGGGAGTTCATAGTACAGACCGATGCCTCAGAAGTAGGCCTCGGTGCTGTACTGTCTCAGAAAGTCAACGGGGAGGAGCATCCATTGTCTTCCTCAGCCGTAAGCTCACCCCAGCCTTGACCCGGTATAGTATAGTGGAGAGAGAGTGCCTGGCTATCAAGTGGGCACTAGAATCTCTCCGCTATTATTTATTGGGGAGAAAATTCCACCTGGTGACTGACCACTCCCTTCTCAAGTGGATGAGCCAGGCCAAGGACAGAAATGCCTGGGTCACCTGATGGTTTCTCTCCCTACAAAACTTTATGTTTTCGGTGGAAAACAGGGCATACTGGTTACAGGGAAACGTGGATGCCCTGTCCTGGGTACACTGTCTGGAGTGTGTTCACCCCCCAGGGTTGAACAAAGGGGGTGGGGAGTTTATGTAACACAGTGAGAGGTTTGGTTTGGGAAAACAGGTATTTTCCTCCCAGCATGTGCTGCTGGGCTGATTTACAGCCAGGTGAGGTCAAATACCGGACCAGATTTTAAATGCTGGTCCGGGTTTTGGCAGCACCTGGCTGTCCTTAAATAGGCAGCTGGGCTCAGAAGCCAGGTCTCTGTGTTGGGATCCGGGAGCCTTGTGTCTGGATGAAGGCTTGCTACTTGTTTGGCGTGAAAACAGGTTGGTGCTGCTATCAGCAAGGACTCTTTGAGGCAGAATTGCCGCATTGTGTGAATTACCACCAACACCGCAAGGTGACTTTTTGTTTGAATATGAATGTTTGTTTTGTCACTTGCCTAAAGTGCGAATAATACACTGAACTGTTTGATCCAAAGAACTTGTTGTTGCCTCTATACTGCGTCCGCTAATCCTGTCTACGAGAGCGAGTCCCCACAATATATATATATACAGTACAGACCAAAAGTTTGGACACACCTTCTCATTCAAAGAGTTTTCTTTATTTTCATGACTATGAAAATTGTAGATTCACACTGAAGGCATCAAAACTATGAATTAACACATGTGGAATTATATACATAACAAACAAGTGTGAAACAACTGAAAATATGTCATATTCTAGGTTCTTCAAAGTAGCCACCTTTTGCTTTGATTACTGCTTTGCACACTCTTGGCATTCTCTTGATGAGCTTCAAGAGGTAGTCCCCTGAAATGGTTTTCACTTCACAGGTGTGCCCTGTCAGGTTTAATAAGTGGGATTTCTTGCCTTATAAATGGGGTTGGGACCATCAGTGGCGTTGAGGAGAAGTCAGGTGGATACACAGCTGATAGTCCTACTGAATAGACTGTTAGAATTTGTATTATGGCAAGAAAAAAACAGCTAAGTAAAGAAAAAAGAGTGGCCATCATTACTTTAAGAAATTAAGGTCAGTCAGTCAGCCGAAAAATTGGCAAAACCTTGAAAGTAAGGGCTATTTGACCATGAAGGAGAGTGATGGGGTGCTGCACCAGATGACCTGGCCTCCACAGTCACCGGACCTGAACCCAATCGAGATGGTTTGGGGTGAGCTGGACCGCAGAGTGAAGGCAAAAGAGCCAACAAGTGCTAAGCATCTCTGGGAACTCCTTCAAGACTGTTGGACGACCATTTCAGGGAACTACCTCTTGAAGCTCATCAAGAGAATGCCAAGAGTGTGCAAAGCAGTAATCAAAGCAAAAGGTGGCTACTTTGAAGAACCTAGAATATGACATATTTTCAGTTGTTTCACACTTGTTTGTTATGTATATAATTCCACATGTGTTAATTCATAGTTTTGATGCCTTCATAGTCATGAAAATAAAGAAGACTCTTTGAATGAGAAGGTGTGTGCAAACTTTTGGTCTGTACTGTATATATATATATATATATATATATATATATATACACACACAGAATCTGTTTCAGCACTGGTTTCTCACTAAATGCTTGTGTTTTGTGTTTATGAACAGAGTGGATAACAGCATAGGCAATAACTGGGTCACAGAGCGATTAATACAGAAGATTAGGGTGTGTTTCATATCAAATGTCCTTGTTCTGAGTGCACCAAATAGCTGTAAAGATTTTTGTTACAGTCAACTGCATTTATACAACAGTTACAGTGGGGCAAAAAAGTATTTAGTCAGCCACCAATTGTGCAAGTTCTCCCACTTAAAAAGATGAGAGAGGCCTGTAATTTTCATCATAGGTATACCTCAACTATGAGAGACATAATGAGAAAAAAAAATCTGAAAGTCACATTGTCTGATTTTTAAAGAATTAATTTGCAAATTATGGTGAGAAAATAAGTATTTGGTCAATAACAAAAGTTAATCTCAATACTTTGTTATATACCCTTTGTTGGCAATGACAGAGGTCAAACGTTTTCTGTAAGTCTTCACAAGGTTTTCACACACTGTTGCTGGTATTTTGGCCCATTCCTCCATGCAGATCTCCTCTAGAACAGTGATGTTTTGGGGCTGTCGCTGGGCAACATGGACTTTGCCCGGGCGGTGTGTTTGGGATCATTGTCATGCTGAAAGACCCAGCCATGTTTCATCTTCAATGCCCTTGCTGATGGAAGGAGGTTTTCACTCAAAATCTCACAATACAAGGCCCTATTCATTCTTTCCTTTACACGGATCAGTCGGCCTGGTCCCTTTGTAGAAAAACAGCCCCAAAGCATCATGTTTCCACCCCCATGCTTCACAGTAGGTATGGTGTTCTTTGGATGCAACTCAGCATTCTTTTTCCTCCAAACACAACGAGTTGAGTTTTTACCAAAAAGTTCTACTTTGGTTTCATCTGACCATATGACATTCTCCCAATTCTATTCTGGATCATCCAAATGCTCTATAGCAAACTTCAGGCGGCCCCGGACATGTACTGGCTTAAGCAGGGGCACACGTCTGGCACTGCAGGATTTGAGTCCCTGGCGGTGTAGTGTGTTACTGATGGTAGCCTTTGTTACTTTGGTCCCAGCTCTCTGCAGGTCATTCACTAGGTCGCCCCCCCCCCCCATGTGGTTCTGGGATTTTTGCTCACCGATTTTGTGATCATTTTGACCCCACGGGGTGAGATCTTGCGTGGAGCCACAGATCGAGGGAGATTATCAGTGGTCTTGCATGTCTTCCATTTTCTAATAATTGCTCCCACAGTTGATTTCTTCACACCAAGCTGCTTGCCTATTGCAGATTCAGTCTTCCCAGTCTGGTGCAGGTCTACAATTTTGTTTCTGGTGTCCTTCGACAGCTCTTTGGTCTTGGCCATAGGGGAATTTGGAGTGTGACTGTTTGAGGTTGTGTACAGATGTCTTTTATACTGATAACAATTTCAAACAGGTGCCATTAATACAGGTAACGAGTGGAGGACAGAGGAGCATCTTAAAGAAGAAGTTACAGGTCTGTGAGAGTCAGAAATCTTGCTTGTTTGTAGTTGACCAAATACTTATTTTACAGAGGAATTTACCAATTAATTCATTAGAAATCCTACAATGTGATTTCCTGTATTCTTTCCCCCTATTCTGTCTCTCTCTTAGTTGAAGTGTACCTATGATGAAAATTACAGGCCTCTCTCATCTTTTTAAGTGGGAGAACTTGCACAATTGGTGGCTGACTAAATACTTATTTGCCCCACTGTATATATAGGGTATTTTGGTACCTAAAAAATCTTGACACTCGAAAGCTCTATATAAAGTGATCAAGAATTTAGAAGCCTGACTGTTACTAAGACTTGGCCCCTGTGTATAGACCGCCAAACTCTCCAAGAAGGGCAGGTTTGCCGACAGTGTAATGTGTATGTGGCGCTCACGACTCTCCCTCCACAGGTTAAATTAAATACACTAAATACACATACACTTACACATTCAGCTGAGCCAAACGTGCACATTCATGAGGGAGTTAGGAGAGATATGTGTTGGGCAACAACTATTGAATGTGTATGGCTGACTTTGGCCAAGTTCACACTTCAGTTATTTGGTCAGTTATTTCCATCAGTTATTGTGAGCCAAAACCAGGTACAGATCAAAAACAAAGCTTTCCATTATACCTTATCTCTGAGTAGGCTTCACTACTGGGTTTGGCACATTGAAATGTGAACTCAACCTTAAAAGTGCTGATCTACAGTGCAGTGTGCCCTGTACTAATGCATGCTATTGAACATTGCCTCCTAGTATCTGATGTCGCTTACTTTCCCTTTTGTAGGCAGAAATGTTATGCTAAATGTAACGTAAAGGTTGCCATATCCCCTTTTTGATGCAAACTAAAATGTCTGTTTGCCAAACACAAATTTAATATCCAATAAATAATTTCACTTGGTTCAAGAGAGCAGATTTATCATGAGTGGAGTTCTTGAGGTTAGTTCTTTCTTGCCAAAATGTGTGCCAAATTTATCAAATGTTGGATTTTATTTAATAAACGTTGGCGCTTCTTTTAAATTACACTTTTGCTTAGAGATCAGTTTTTATGGAATCCCTCCCCCTTCCACCCTTTCGAGTTAGTTTGTGGCATTTTTTACAACTTTTAGAAATTTTGCATTTAGTTACTCTGGCACAAAACTACTTGCCTAGCTAACCATGCCCAGAGTAAAATCAAAAAAAGATGAGTCTTCAAATATTAAAGAGTTTATTAATGTTATACCCAGCTTTGGCTATTTAAACATAAACCTAGTTGATCTGCCCACCTGAATATCTGAACGAGATGGGTGCAAAGATCTATTCAATCATGGTACCAACCTTTTCCAAGAAAAGCTTGATTAACTCACAATCCCTCCAAATATGTATAGGTGTCTTCTGGGAAAGATAGCAACAGCAAGAAGAAGGAATAGATCTGTCTATTTTAATCATCAGTACCAGAGTTTTATACCATTGACTGACAAGGTTATAACAGGTTTCTTGAAAATTAACACATCTAGAGGGACCACTGTTATGACTGCAGTATATCCAAGTAGAAAAAGCTAGCCTCAAGCATGCTCCCTTTGTCATGCACCAGGATAAGAAATATTGTGTATAAAGACTGGGAGATCAAATTATTGTTAATCTGGAAGTTAATTTTAGAATTTTAGACACTTAAAAATGGTTGTCAATTGGGAGTAGATGAGATGGTTAATTGAAGCATGTGGAAATAATGATAGAAGATTAGACATTTCTGGAAATGGCCATCAACCAATGTCCCCAATGACCTTAGTATTTAAGACATTCTGAATAGGGAGCCAAAAAGAATGTGAAGAGTCACTCAGTCCTAAAAGATCTCCCAATCTTTTCAGTGGAGAGGGGTGGGGCCAGAAGTTTAAAGACTTGTTCAAGGCTTCCCTAGTAGATAAGGGAGCTCTAGTCAAGATGTTGATTCTAGATATAGGTAGATCTACTAACCTCAGTCTTCAAGGTCAAAGCATGGGTAAGAGAAAAGCCAAGTAACTTTTTCTCCATGTGTACATATAGCATTTAAAGGAAATGTGTCACCAAATATTGTAACACATCTCCTTTTTTTTCTGATCAGCTTCTGAAAGCTGAATGCGATTTCAGTTCCCCATCTTTATAGGATTCCATTTGAACTACTGACATACATCACTGACACATAGCGCGGTTCCCGCACCTACTGTTTTACCCTCAGCACTAGCCTAAAGTCAAACTGGTTGGTTAGCACAGTGGGTCCAAACTCACTTCCCATCACAGTGGGCTTCTAAACGCTGAATTGGAAAGCCAGAATCAGCAAGGAGAGATGTGGCGGAACCTGCCTCGCCACTGGGCATTGGAGAGGCCTGGCTACCCGCCTCCTACCTGCTGACTATGGCCCCTGGTAAATTTGTATGTTTGAATGCAATATTTGGGCATAGTTATATAAGTTCATGTATTTTTCTGTCTTTGGAAGCTTGTTGTATGTTATGTGAGGGTACCCAGATAGCTAATTTTATTGTATTCGTGTATTCGGAGTGCCATTCACCTAATGATATGCACTCAGACTTGAGCTATCTGGGGATATGTTAAATGTCTGTGTTTACTGTAAGGGTTGTGACATTGTATGTTTAAATGGTGATTTCTGTCCTGTTGTCCCCACATGTGTATTGGCGATTTCCCTTTGTCCTGAGAGATAATTGAATTGCTCCTCGGGTGTCTCCAGGGCAGAGAGGAGGAAACCATGATGCATTGTGGGGATGTGTTGTGTCTGTGTATCCTGAGTTGCTACGTATCTGTCCTGTGTCACAGTCTTCCTTCTGGTCCCCTAGGGGCGTGTACACCAGATGGGGACCTGCATAAATACGGGCGGGTAGCCCTCAATAAAGTGTTCCTGTTTTAACCCTCAAAGTGAAGTGTCGTCTCATTCTTGGGGGAGGATTTATGGTATGCTGTTCCAGTTTGACTGCTAGGAGTGTAAACCTATTCGTATGGTTTCCTATTCAACTGTCTACAGCATTCATATGCTTGAGAGGATTTATATGCTTCTTCGGTTCGGTGATTGTGGTGTCTGCCAGAGTGCTTGGAAACCTCAGGAAACGCTAGGAGCATTCGTCAACGGAGGTACTCAGTCGGGGTGCCAGGTGATCCGTTACAAGAGAGTTAAAGGTATTTAACATATGAGGAGCAAAAGTTCCCAAAAGACCTTGTAGTACATAGACCAACAGAGCCCAGGCTTTTGCCTTTGGGTGATTCTGCGATAACATTCGGCAATTCCTGTGGAGCGAAGGCTTCACAATAGGCCTATTGCTATGAGTCTGAAGTAGGCAGGGTCAGTTTGCGAAGAAAATTATGTATTGTCTTTGAGCGATCACCTCTCCAGATTCTCCCCTCCCTCAGGTTGTAAAACGCTTCATAAAAATTTTAAAATTGAACAGCATGGGTCTTTATAAGGACAGTACCAGAATGGGATTTTATACATTTAATAAAATGGAGCTTCTCTGCACTTGTCTAGAGTCTTTATTACCATGAAGATACATTTTATTTTGGAAAAATCCATACTATGCATTAGCAAAGTCTTCTGACCCTTTCACTTTTTTAAAATTCTGTTATGTTGTGGCCTTGTGCTAAAAGAAATAAAAAAAAAATTTCCCCATCAATATGCTCTCAATACCCCATAATGATAAAGTGAAAACAGAATGTTAGGTAATTTATTAAAAAAGAAAAAGTTATATACTGCATTGACATAAATATTCATACCCTTTACTCGGTAGTTAGTTGAAGCACCTTTGGCAGCGATTACAATCTCCAGTGTTCTTCAGTATGATGTCACAAGGTTTGCACACCTGGATTTTCTGCCAGTCTTCTCTGCAGATCCTCTAAAGTTCTGTCAGTTTGGATGGAGACTGTCGGTGGACAGCCAATTTCAGGTCTTTCCAGAGATGCTTGATTGGGTTCAAGTCAAGACTCTGACTGGGCCACTCAAGGACATTCACAGAGTTGTCCCTAAGCCAATCATTTGTTGTCTTGACCGCGTGCTTAGGGTCATTGTCTTGTTGGAAGGTGAACCTTCCTTCCAGTCTAAGGCACTCTGGATAAGGTTTTCATTTAGAGCATCTCTGTACTTTGCTCCATTCAGCTTTCACCCAACTCTGACCAGTCTTTATGTATGAGCTGCTGAAAAACACCCACACAGCATAATGCTGTCACCACCATGCTTCACTGCAGTAATGGTATTGGGCAGGTGATGAGCAATGCATGGTTTCCTCTAGACATGACGCTTAGAATTGAGTCCAAAAAGTTCAGTCTTGGTTTCATCATCAGACCAGAGAATCTTGTTTCTTACAGCCTGAGAGCTCAGATAGAGTGTCACGGCCGTTGCTGTGTGCGCCGTGACACATGTGCCATGCTTGCGGTTGCCGGTGGCAACGTGTTGCTGTTAAGGCATGTGGTGGCCGTGTCTCGGCTTTGGCTGTGTGCGCCGTGATATGGTTGCCACGCATGCTGTTGTCGGGGGCAACGTGTTGCGTGTTGGCTGGTGTGTGCACTTCCCCTTTAAGTTGTAGCCTTCCCCTGTCTGGTGCTGTAAGGGTTAACTCCCTGACTGGGTGTGGTCACTTGGGTTTTATCTCTTGTGGCTTCCTGGCTGGAGGCAGTTGTACTTCAGCTGTCGTTGGTGCTGGAGCTCTGCTCCAGTCCAGGGTGTCCTATCTGAGGAGTTAGGGTGAGGATTAGGGACGCTTTAGGAGGTGACCTGCTCCCTGATTCCGGCGTCCTGGCCTAGCTGCTTCTTCTTTATACCTGACATTGTACGGTGGGGGGTTTTCCCCACTCCCCATTGTGACACAGAGTGACCATCGAGTTTTTGGTCTCCTCTCTTACTAAGGCCCTTTTCCCCTGATTAATTAGTTTGGAGAGGCAGCAAGCTGTAGGAAGAGTCCTGGTTCTAAACTTCTTTCATTTAAGAAATATGGAGTCCAGTGTGCTCTTGGGAACTTTTAGTGCAGCAGAAATTGTCTCTGAGCTCTTCGGGCAGTTCTTTTCTGCTTATGACTTGGTTTTTGCTCTGATATGCATTGTCAGCTGTGAGACCTTATATAGACAGGGATGTGTAATTTCAAATCGTGTCCAATCAACTGAATTTGTGGTGGTATACAGCTGTTCCTATTTAGAACCAGGTTGTTGTGGGCATGTGTGTTAAATATATATTGGATCCACACACAATGTCGCAATTGTATACAATGATTTTATCCTTTGTTTTTTGTGTTCTTTAATAAATTATCCTTTTTAATTAGAGGTGCAGCTGTTGTATGCAGTGTTTTGTTTTTTTCTTACTTCCCATGGTTTTGTGTTTATGCTGTGGCTTGCACTCTAGGATTTGTATTTGGTGTGCCCCCATATTTTATTCTTTTGTTCAATTGTATTTGGCAGGGTCTTCTTACTCTGCATTTCTAGGGTTGTGGCAGCCACTTTTTTCACTTTCACTGGATATTATATAGAATATTTTTTTTTGTTAGTTTTTTTAGGTATTTGTTATCATGTGTTTAATTTCTTTATCTTTTGTTTAGGTTGGTCACTATAACACATATTTGGGCACGTTTGGATTGGATTTGTCCCAAGGAGGGATGCTATTAGCACATCGCACTTTCGAAAGGATTTCACTTAAATGGGCACACTAAAAGAGTTTTGGATGGATTTGTGAAGACATTCTAGAAGCAGTACTTCTTAAGACCATGGGTCCCCCCAGGACTATATAGGAGATGTATTAAATGGACTTTAATATTGTATCTATGTGATCATTTTTTTATTTTGGTATTGATTCATGTTTTTACACCGGTGTCTCACCGGTGCAGGATCATGTTTTTTTTATTTTATGGATCTCTATTGTGCATGTAATGGCATTACAATTATAATCATGTCTATTTGGGATTGGGTATGAGTAATATAATCATGTTTTGACTACATTTATATATACAGTAATTGATTCTTATAATAATGGTTTATTTTTTCTTCTCCCCCCCTTTTTTCCCCCCACTAATATATATATATATATATATATTATATATTAATTTTTTTTACTAGGGATTATTTAATATATTGAATGAAGTTTTATATGCACTTAATCATTTATTTATTAATTTGCTGTGATGTACGTGTAGTAGTTTTATTTTTGAAAAAGTAAATGATTTATATGAATTGTATTTTATATTTTATTTAATTAATATTATACTTTTTGCCCTTTGTACTTTATTATCACTTTAGGTAAGGAGGTATATATATTTGTCTTTATAATCATGTTCATGATTGATTTTTCTATATAATTATATAATGTGTTTTAGGATAAACTGATTTGCCTTGATCATAGGGCACTTTTATTTATTGTGATGTAATTATTTTGTAGTCAATAATTGATTTCGACTCCCCTTAATGGTACATATGGCATTATATAGTCATTTCTATCATACTTCCTGTCAATGGAACGCATGCCAGGACATACTTCCTGTCATTGGTAAGCACCCCAGGATACATAGAGCACTTCCTGCGCATGCACGGTTGGCGCCCACCATGTCCAGGATTCATTTCCTGGCCATGGAACGCATCATGTCGATGCTTCCGTTTGAGCGCCATCCGGCGCATGCGCACAGACAGGTCCGAGACGCTGTCCCACATCATATAGAGCCATTGCACATACCCATGGGTCCTGCATTGGGAATGCTTACGTGTCTATACTGTCTATTACAGTTAACATGGTTAGTTGACACCTGAGGAAGCTGGTGCGATCCAGCGATACGCGTGGGGCGTATTGCCCACCAAACTGCACCACCCATCTGTCTACTTGATAAGTATTCCACAATTTTTGGTGCCATATTTTTACATGTTATATATTGTGTACTTTTGTGGTTGTATATAGATGTTCCTATTTAGAACCAGGATGTTGTGGGCATGTGTGTTGGATATATTATGAATACACACACAATGTCGCAATTGTATACAATGATTTTATCCTTTGTGTTTTGTGTTCTTTAATAAATTATCCTTTTTAATTAGAGGTGCAGCTGTTGTAAGCAGTTTTTATTTTTCTTACTTCCCACGGTTTTGTGTTGATGCCGTGGCTTGCACTCTAGGATTAGTATTTGGTGTGCCCCCATATTTCATTCTTTTGTTCAATCAACTGAATTTACTCCTATCAAGATGTAGAAACATGACATCAAAGATGACCAAGAGAAATTGGAGGCCCCCAAAGCTAAATAGCAAGCAAAGGGTCTGAATGCATATGTGCATTTCAAATTTAAGTTTTTCCTTTTTAATAAATTTGCAAACATTTCTAACATCCTTTTTTAATTTTATCATTATGTGACATTGAGTGCAGACTGGTGGGGAGGCCGCAACATAACAAAATGTGAAAAAATGAAATAGCTCAGCGAAGGGGAAAAAAGCATCTAATATCAATAGTGTCCTTTTTCTTTTTTTACAATGGTCCCTTTTAAGCTTATATTAGATGGGCAAATCTTCAAGGCGATTGTCGTAAAGGAAGCGTCACTTCCTGGCAATCGCCTGCTCTCTAGTGGAGGAGACAGCTGCAGCGATCTCCTCCTCAGTATGGGAAGAAGTGATCGCTAATGCCATCGCTCGTCTCCATACTGAATCACTGTTTGCCAGCAGCAGATCATGATTACATAGCACGATCTGCCGCCGCAAACGATAATTTTTCAACCTGCTGAAAGATTCCAATTAACCTATGAATGAGCATTTGCTTGTTATTCGGGTATTTGGCAGCAGTATTACACTGCCAAACCATATGATAGCACTTGTTAGCGATGATCGCCAAGATTATCTGCCCGTCTAATATAAGCTTAAGAAAAGAGAAACCTATACAGCTAGAGGACAGTGTGAATTGAACAAAAAATGTATTAGGATTTGGGATTTTGCAATATTGCTATCTGAGCATGTTGCATGGTTCTGAAAATTTTTAAAATTCTGGACCATTTTGTGGTGGAGTTAATTCCCTTTACATTCCATGTTGTACCATTAACTGTTTACATAGGGTCACAATAAGATCACTCAAATAAAGATGGAACTGCCAGAATTGACGACCAATGTAAATGTTCACAATAAGGAAAAATATGTACTACACCTAAAACCAATAGTAATGGTAGAAGAAACAGCACTTTGAACATAATGTCCCTTGTCGGGTCTCCATTTTTTGGTTTGGGGCGTTGTGACGCACCCTTTCCAACACAAGGTGTGGAGCAAGACTCGGGCCCAATAAAGGACGCAAAATTGTGGTAGAACGGATGCAGGAAGGACACCCTCGTAGGCATAAATTATTTCTCCTGCCCCTGTTATCTTGATCTTTAACTTATGAGAGGAGTCTATTCAAATGAGACCAGTCAGTGTGCAAGGCTGTGGCAATACAGTTACTAAAAGCAACCAGAGAGGCCTGATTTTCTCCTAATTGTTCTCCATATTCACCAATATGCCGTATATCTTGTTTATTGTCAGTAAGTTCCCTAATAACAAGTTTAAAGGCATTCTCAGCATCGGTTTATGGGCCAGATTATTATTAAAGGATGTTTCTTGTGGGTTCTGTTTCCCAGAGCTCTCAGCATTTGATGTCTCCGTGGTATCCTGGCCCACATAGGCTCGCCAAGAAAGCTTAATAGGAAACTTGGGCTCAGGAAACCTCTTTTTTAGGAACTTATCCATATCAGATTGATCTTTCTTGCTTGGTGATACAACCTCATTTTTTTCCACCTTAACCATGATGAGAACAGCATGCATGGCTAGGGTGCGTATGGCTTCAGGCTGTAAACAAGACACCACTGTGGCATCGGAGATATAGATGCAACTGAACAGTGCTTAAAAAGTCCCACCCGATGAAAGAGCTGGTCCAGTTGCTGGTTATGTATAATGGTAAAAGATATAGCCACCGAGTCCGACCGTCTCGTAGGCCATCTAGACTAGGAAAGGCTGCAGCTGCAGTCAGAATGTAAGCCACAAATCCTGAACCAGTTAGAACAGAAAGGAAAGCCAGGGTCTGTGAGAGGCAGGGAAGCTGATGATGGCAGAAAAAATTGATCTTAGGCACTGTAGACTAAGGATGGCATTGGATTTCTGCTAGGAACTCCATAGCATTCACAGGCAGCGCCTGTCTTCAAACAGCGCTAGGCCAATTCCTGTGAAAATGACTTTTTCATAGAGGATAATGGTGATAATTTTTTATCCATTTATCAAGAGAAGGGGTCTCTTTTCCATTCAATATATTGTGATAATTTTATGAGTAAAAATATATATTTTAAAATTTGTAATAAAAAAATACAGGTGTGGTTCTGCCATTCTTCCTCAGCTAACAGTCAAAATATTTCAGTTTTGGTGTCATACATCAAGAAGGTCCTAAGCAAACTGAATATAAATGAAAATACATCAGTGCAAAATGAAGAGGGTATTGGGCATACCCAAATTAGGTGGCAGAAATATGTGACAGGTAAATGGTATTGTTGGCATTGTGTGGTAGGAATTCTACCTATCTTGCATATACGAGAAGGGGTAGATACATTTGGTAAGTTACTGTATATATAAATGAGAGCTAGGTTAAATGGAGGGCACCCTAGGCTCACGCCCCAGGGCTTCAACTACTAAATACGAAGAAGGGGTATCCATCAGTTGTCCTTATGGTCTGTGCGCAGCATAATATGAAGCTCCTTATAGTTATGTTGTGCTGCGCAGGGTTGCACTGACATACTGACACTGACCTGTGATGTCTCAAGTCTGTTTGGTGCAAGCAGGGAATCAAGGAGGAGAAGGCAGGCACAGTGCAGCTCAGCCTCAGCAGGCTGAAAATGACAGCAGCGAGACGGTTGTATGGAACTCACACTTTTCATCAGAGATCAACCTTTTGGACTGCTGCTTCTTATTCAGACTGTCTCCTCATTCTACTTGCATTTGGAAAGATGAACCTTGACCCTGCTACCTATTTTTTCAGGTGAGGAGATAATGGTACTTGTCTACCTGTGAAAGATCATGAATTGTCAGCATGTGGGGATAAATGTGCAAGTTCTGTCACCTAAGCAGCTCCTTGTTTCCTGGGCTGTGTCTTCTTGGAAAACTATTTAGCTGAATAGAGGAGGGTAGCAAGTGTCAAGGGAACTGCAGAGCACCCCATGGTATGCCCATTTATGCTGATCTCGGCTCTTATAAATGTAAGCACCCCTCCCCCCTCCTTCCCATATTGTATATGTCCAAAGATGGGTGTTTTCCATTGTAAGCCTAATTTGCATATAATACAGTTATTTTAAATTTTCAGTTATTATCTTACTAAATGGGTGTATTACAGACTCTCTGCCCGATAATCGCTAATGAGCGTTCGTACTGCCGCCGATTGCTCGTTCATCAGGCAATCCAGTTCTTTCAGCATGCTGAAAGATCAGGATTTGCCTGTGGCAGATCATGGTGTCTAATCTTCGGCCAGCAAACCACTGTACAGCATGGGGGCAAGCGATGGCATAAAGATTGCTCCTCCCAATGCTGCGAAGGAGATCGCTGCATGTAATAGCAGCGGTCTCCTCCACTAGTGAGCAGGCAATTGCCAGGAAGGAACCCTTTCCTCCTGATCTAATACACCCTTAACTGTACTATATTATTCAGGTGCACTACACTGGTGACTGAAGTTGTGACAAACATAATACAATATACTGGTGCACCACAGGTACCCGTGGGGGTCTTTGATATACCCTGCACCGCCATTCACACGTCTGCAAAATGGGTCCGCATCCGTTCCACAATTTTGCGGAACAGGTGCGGACCCATTCATTTTCAATGAGGCTGGAATGTGCTGTCCGCATCTGCATTTGCGGATCTGCACTTCCGGATCCGCACTTCCGTTCGGCAAAAAAATAGAACATGTCCTATTCTTGTCCGTAAAATTGCGGACAAAAAAAGGCATTTTCTATGAGAGTGCCGGCGAAGTGCAGTCCGCAAAATGCGGAAATGCACATTGCCGGATCCGCAATTCGCAAAACACATACGGACGTGTGAATGGGCCCTTAATGCATGATGAGTTACAGGCGTCGTAATGAATCAGGCACATTCTCCGGCAGTCCATGTGCCTAGACTGAAATCTATTCCAGCTCCTAACTGGAGTAGATTTTAATCATCAATTACTGTGGTAAATGATAGTAAATATGTCAGGAACGATTGCCCATCCACACCATACCCTCACCCCAAGCCTACTTTTCAGAACGGGTGAGGGCTGCGTAGAAACATCACTTGTACCTACATTTAGGCGCAGTAGAGTTCAAGGAGTCACAATCTGTGGGTTTCCAACTTTTTTATGACAGTTTCTGCCAAAAGGGGTCATGGTAAATAACCTGCTTCATGTTTTAACACACACTCCACCCCTAGAAGTACTATGTCACAGCAGAGAACAGTCAGTCAGCTAAGCCTATGGAGGTTAGAGCACGTCAGTGCGGAAAAGTGAGCAAGAGACCAGAAAAGAGTGAGTAGGGCTGGCTTTGGCGCTGTGCCCCGTGTCTCCCTTACTCATCCTCCACATCTTGCTTAATAAAGGATGAAGTAGGAGGACATAGTGTGGCTGCCAGCACTTGAGGTTGGTGGCAGCAGACAGGCATGCAGCACAAGAATGCCTTCAAATTATATTTCTGGGTGCATCTGCATCTAGCCTATGTCCTCCTCCCTCGTTAATAGTCATTAATCTGTGCAGTCAAAGTATTTTTGTATATCCTGATCACATGTGGTCTAACAATAGAAAAGAACCTATGTAAATGATGGGGACCCGCCCATAATTTTTCATCCACCACCCTTAATCTAGCCCTGTATATAACAGCATAATTTTGCTATTGATTGCAGGTAATACAGAAAGATGGGAGCAGATCATTTTTTGGAAATTATTTTGGAGGGGATTAAAGTATTTTTTTTCCTCCGAGATTTTAATACTGATGACCTATTGCCATATTCTGACCTCCATAACTTTTTTATAGTTATGCCTATAGAGATTTGTGGGGGCTAATTTTTTGCGGGATGATCTTTAGTTTTTGATAATACCATTTCGGGGTGCATATGACTTTTTGATCACTTTTTATTCAATTTTTTGGGAGATAAAGTGATGAAAAAATGGGGATTCACCTAATGGATAACTTTTTTTATATTTTAATAGTACAGGCATTTTCGCATGCGGCGATGCCCATGATGTTATTTTTTTTTTTATTGTTTACTTATTTTTATTTTGAGGAAAGGGGGTGATTTGAATTTTTAGATATATATATTTTTTTTCAAAACTTTTTTTTTAACTTGCATTCATCAGATTGCAACTTGTACAGAATAATGGAATTTGCTCCATTATTCTGTACATTAGTCATTATATCCCAGTTCAGTGCTGCCATGTGTTTGCCTGAACTGGGATATACTAATAATAAGCCTGGCTAGTACAGGCTCCAGCTCATTATCAGAACAGGGTGCTTTCCCGGATCTCCGCTGGGGGGAAATATGCCTGACCTGGAAGCGCACATTTGATCACAGCACCTGAAGGGTTAAATCTCCATGGTTGACATTACCACAGATCACGGACATTAGCTGCGGTTGCCTGCTGTATGAAACAGCAGGCACCTGCTGGCTATGGCTCTTGCTCCTCTCCAGAGCAGGCACCATATTTAAAGACCTGACATCTGCCATGTCTTAAAGTCTTCCACTTTGCTTCCACTGGCATCAGGGTAGATTTAACCTTTGTTGATAGAACATGTGTGTATAGAGCTGGAATAAGTCCCTGGGACCCTGTGAACAAAGGATACCTATGAGGGGACAGAAATATTTAATGTAGGTCGTGAGAATTGAGAATTAAAGTAGATGTCTCACTTTAGCAAATTACATTTATTACGTAAACAAAGCTGATCCAGCAGAGATGACCGTGCTTGCACACTATAGAAAAATAGGGCCAGCACGTGGGAGCTGCCTATGTACGCATGCGCAGCAGCTCCTGACCCAGCCACCTCGTATCTGTGCTGCAGCAGTGGCCATAACCCCTGGATACCAGCAGTATGAAGTGGTTTGGAAAAATGAATCAAGCCAGCAAAGGAGACAATATGGACAATCACAATAAGTTAGTAAGTGCCTTGTATTAACTTTGTCTACACGATAAATGCTATTTCCTGAAGTGAAACAACCCCTTTAAATGCGTGTCTCACTTGAAAGCATCTATACATTTTAGATTGTGGGATTTGGGAAGCATGTTGTAATTGTGCAAAATAGTAGTGATGAGTGGCAGGGGCAATATTCGAATTCGGGATATTTTGTAGGATATTCATCATATATTCGCGAATTCGAGATTATATTCTTGATTGCGAAAATCGGCAATATATTATTTGCGTAATGCGCGCAAAATACTGGTGTGGGGTAGGCAACTTTTCTATTGGTTGCTAGGGATGTTGCTAAGCTGTGACAAAGCATTCTCATTGGCCCACAAGCTAGAAGAAGGGAGGGATGATCACCTGATGTGTACTGTGTTTAAAAAAAACACTAATATTCGTCATTACGAATATATAGCATTAAATTCTAAATATTTGTGAATTCTCGAAGTGCCGATATTGCAATATAAATTTGCTTTTAGAATATTCACGCTCAACACTACAAAATAGTGAACATTGTCATAAAAGTCACCCAAATGTTTTATTCCTAAAGTTAACTAGAACTGAAGCTCAGAAATTATAAAGAGTACAGGTAGAATTGGATTATTCCCTAGCCTAGAGGAAGGTCTGATATTATAGAATTAAAGGGAATCTGTCATCAACTTTATGCTGACCTCACTGAGGGAAGTATAAAGTAGTGACAGAAATGCTGATCTCAGCGGTGTGTCACACATCAGCTAAAAGTAAGCGGTTGCTGAGAACCAGCATCATAATCATTGCAGCCCAGGCCTTGAAAAGAGTCAAATCTACTTGAGAAGAGTCAGAGTTATTCATAATCTCCTGCTCTCTCATCCATCTGCTGATGATTGGCAGTTCTCTCCTAGAGGGAAAGGGAGACAACTGGGTAGAAGACGGTCAGACATCAGCAGGTGGGCAGGGAGAGCAGGAATTCATGAATAACCATGACTCTTCTCAGGTGGCCGTAACTCTTTTCCAGGCCCGGTCTGCAATGATTGTGATGTTGGTTTTCGGCAACCACTTACTTTTAACGTATAAATGACAGACCGCTGAAATCAACTCACCTGTCTCTACTTTATGCTACCGTTAGTATGGGCAGCACAAAGTTGATGACAGGTTCCCTTTAAAAACTAATATTTTCTGTGCAGATTGCCACATATTTAAAGTATAACTGTCGTATTTTTTATTTTTTTTGGGAGTATTGGATTGTGGTGATTAATATCTCCTTGGTGGCCATATTTCAACTTTTCACTGTGTATTCAATTACCCCTTAATTCCACAGTTTTGTCCCCTGTACGGCCTACTTTTACCTGTGCTTAAAATAGGGTTGCTAGGCATGGTCCGTCTATCTGTTGAAGGATGGAGCACACAGCGTGCAGGGTCACATTACTGACAGCCAGGGACTGTAAGTAAATGATTAAAGCCAGGTCCTGCCCAGCAGCTGATAACAGTGCCTGGGCTGTGTGCACTTCTCCCTGTCCCTGCGCTTGGCAGACGCTCCCTCACTCAGCAGAGCTGGAGAAGTAGAGTTGAATCAGTGCAGACCAAGGAAGGGAGATCTGCCATCTGCTCAGTGTATAAATGAAAGCAACATGTGGTAAGAGGACCCCTTTGTGCTGCAGGAGATTAACCCTTTAGGGGGAGGGCTCTGGTTACTGACACTTTTGGGGGGCTATTGTTACTGGCTAGTGAGGGCAGGCGGGATTAGCCTCAGGGTGAGGGCAGTGGCGGCCATCTTAACTGAATAGTGAAATTGCAGTTTTATGCAGACTGGTTGCTAAGGGCTGAATCTTATTAAATATGGGGTAAGTCAGTCTAATAGTAACTGATTCTGGAATATCATGTTATTAGTAACTACTTATATGAAAATTGAAATTAGGGTCTAAGTGTGACAGTTATCCTTTAAGGGTAATTTATGATTAGCATGATATAAAATAAAATACTATAAAATTTAATACACAAACTAAATGGAAGCTTTGTGAAGGATCTGAATGTTTTTTAATGTTAAGGCTAAGGCCTCATGTACATGACCGTACGTATTTTGCGGTCCGCAAAAAATACGAATGACGTCCGTGTGCATTCCGTATTTTGCGGAACGGAACAGCTGGCCCCTAATAGAACAGTACTATCCTTGTCCATAATGCAGACAATAATAGGACTATTTTTTTGCAGAACGGAAATATGGACATACGGAAACGGAATGCACAGGGAGTAACGTTTTTTTGCAGACCCAATGAAATGAATGGTTCCGTATACGGTCCGTAAAAAAACAGAGCTGACACGGAAAGAAAATATGTTCGTGTGCATGAGCCCTAACTCTTAGGTCCCTTTCACACGGGCGTTGCGGGAAAAAGTGCGGGTGCGTTACGGGAACACCCGCGATTTTTCCGCACGAGTGCAAAACATTGTAATGCGTTTTGCACTCGCGTGAGAAAAATCGCGCGTGTTTGGTACTCAAACCCGGGATCGGTGTTCTGTAAATAGTATTATTTTCCCTTATAACATGGTTATAAGGGAAAATAATAGCATTCTGAATACAGAATGCATAGTAAAACATCGCTGGAGGGGTTAAAAAAAAATAAACAATTTTTTAACTCACCTTAGTCCACTTGTTCGCGGCCCGGCATCTCCTTCTGGCTTCATCTGATCTCTGTGCAGCAACAGGACCTTTGGTGACGTCATTCCGGTCATCACATGATCCATCACATGATCTTTTACCATGGTGATGGATCATGTGATGACCGGAATGACGTCACCAAAGGTCCTGTTGCTGCACAGAGATCAGATGAAGCCAGAAGGAGATGCCGGGCTACGCGAACAAGTGGACTAAGGTGAGTTAAATTTTTTTTATTTTTTTTAACCCCTCCAGCGATGTTTTACTATGCATTCTGTATTCAGAATGCTATTATTTTCCCTTATAACCATGTTATAAGGGAAAATAATAATGATCGGGTCCCCATCCCGATTGTCTCCTAGCAACCGTGCGTGAAAATCGCACTGCATCTGCACTGGCTTGCGATTTTCACGCAACCCCATTCATTTCTATGGGGCCTGCGTTACGTGAAAAACGCACAAAGAGGAGCATGCTGCGATTTTCATGCAACGCACAAGTGATGCGTGAAAATCACCGCTCATGTGAACAGCCCCAAAGAAATTAATGGGTCGGTATTCAGTGCGGGTGCAATGCATTCACCTCCCGCATCGCATCCGCGTGGAATACTCGCTCGTGTGAAAGGGGCCTTAGTGTTTCTGTTTTGCTTTATTTTTTTGCAAGTACTTGCAAGAACACAATGCAACATTTGTAATCCCCCTGAGCTGAGTTTGCATATTCTTTTTATGTCTGATAATTTTTTATGTTCACTGTATCTTTTAAAAAAACAAAGGCATTAAGATGGATCTGTT
The DNA here is from genome assembly GCF_905171765.1 of Bufo bufo. Classification (NCBI taxonomy): domain Eukaryota; kingdom Metazoa; phylum Chordata; class Amphibia; order Anura; family Bufonidae; genus Bufo; species Bufo bufo. The sequence goes on from NC_053390.1 coordinate 211,084,473, forward strand.
TTTTTTTCCATCATCTGAGAAGTCTTTCACATAGATTTCTGAAGCATGACCATTGGTTGTTCATGTCTATTCAGATATAAGAGCATTAGTAAAGTAATTCCAGTTTATTAATAGCGTTCAGCTGGCTCTGTACAGACAAATAAAGTGCTTTCATGCCAAACATGGCAAACATTAGTCATGGGGCACTGTTATTCTTAAACAATATAAGGCATTCCTCAAACTGTTGCCACAAAGATAGAAGTACTAAAACATATTGGATTTCATTGGGAGTTCAGCCCAAAGAAAAACAATCAGACATAAAGACTATTCTACTGGTATTTGCCAACCCTAGATTTTTCTGTTAGACTGTGACCTGAGATGTATCACTCAGAGAATGTATTTCCATTATTTGTGAGCCCACTGGAGGTGTCGGCCCTTACCAATACATGACATCATGCATGATGATCTCAGCTGTGGTGGTTTCATTGTAATTGATCGAGGAATGTCAGACCACAAAATAAAAATAATAAAATAAAAAATTAGCTCTTCAGTCTCATTCTACTGCCAGACCTGGGGGTATCTGAAATTGTTTACTATTTTATATGCAATGTTATATAATGTAATGTGATGCTATGCCATTTATTTAAGCAGGGGAGGTAATGGTTGGAAATGGTTGGGGGGAACAAGGCTAACTACCTTGTTCCTCCCCTCTTGGTAGGAGTGGGCTGGTCATACTTCCAGGTGGGGGAGCTCCAGTCTAGTGAGACAGATAAATGAGACAGAAAGAGAGAGAGAGTTCCTGTTTGGATGGTGATGGAGTGAGGAAGCACATGTCAGAACTCCAACTCCCAGGAACCATATCTTATTCCACTGTAAGTCCAACACTCCAGAGGGAAACACAGGAACCAACTATTCTTCTCCTGTAAGAACAACTTAACCCTGCCTCAAGAAAACACTTGAGAGACAAGACAGCAGAGTAATCAGCAAAATACAGCTTTACAGGCACTGCTGCAAGGTGAGGGACAACAGCTCAGATACCACCACCTACCTAAACCATCGCTAGGTCAAAGGTCACAGAAGTAAATTACCCTTAAAATATAACTTTTATTAAATACGATAATAAAATAGATATTCCCTCAAAACAAATAGTGCTTATATGTGTGCAGATATAAAGAAAAATCCACCTAGATAGGCGTGATTTAGTAATCAATCCAAAGGTATCTCTAACAATGATAGCTAGATACATAGAGACACATCTGAATGGATAGGGGGGGCACCAGTAACAAAACAACCAGATACCTGATGTTAGGAATTGATAACCTATAGTAACAGATGGCTAAACATACTTAACAGAATAGATATAGCTGTTTGGCAGCCATGTGCTAGTTTACTCACGGTACCCAGGTATAGATTAGTGGTGATCACAGGTGGAAAGATGTCAATAGTCAATGATAAGAAATTCCTTTTCACCTGGATGCCGGTAACAACTAAAAAGATGCGGAGGTGGTATAGTTGAAGCCAGCTGAGTGAAGGTCTGGTAAGGTATATCCCTCAGTATCCCTAGGGGTCTCCCTACCTAGCTGTGGAGCACTCGCCCCGAAAGGGGCGACCCCACTCAATCGACGGCTCACCCTAATGTGCCCTGTATGTCCCTAAAAAAAGACCACATAGATATTAAATAACGTCCCGACGCGTTTCCCCAACAGGTAGCGAGGGTTCCTCAGGGGACAAGTAATAAACTGGTAGTGATGTCCCAGATACTGGCCGCCTAGATGATAACAGGTGCAAGGAATGTCCAAACTGACCATACCTTTATGCAAACGCCACTTTCCAGGTGCCGTCGCTCAAAAATAAAAAACCGAAAGTGACGATACATCACTTCCGGTATTTGGAACGCAAAATGCTTTCCACCACTGACGTACTTCCGGTATGTGGAACGCAAATAGCGTTCCACAGGCACTGCACATCGGCAACAGGAATTACTACTCAAATTAAAGGCGCAACATTGCACAAAGTATATACCATGACCTGAGGGGCTGAGAGGCATGTAGTATGGAGTCAATATCATTATTATGATTTTCTGCATTGCTGTATGTTGGTTTTTATCTGCACGGGATTAAATAAAGCCTCAAGTATTTTTTAGTGAAGCTGGACCGTCTTTCTTTTTATTGGAATCTGCTTTGCGCCTAAGGTTCAGGGCGAGGTCCGGGCTCCTGGCTTCCTGTGGATGAGCGCGACCATCTTCTAGTGTTGCTCCAATATCATTATTAGTTAGATTATTATGATGCAATTGGACAACCTATAATAGGGGCCAGAGGGACAATTAAAACAGAGGGTATGCATGTATAGAAAGAGGATAATATAAACGGGGGCTAAGGATGTAATAACCAATAACCCACGAATCCCCATAGATGACAATAAAACGCACTAGACCTATTTTGGTCTGATGAAAAAGGCAGATAAATATGCGTAGATAAATATACGAATCTTGGATTTGTGAGGCGAGGGAGGTGTTCTCGGAGAGAGAAAGTGAAAGTGGTTCGGGTGGTTTACCTCCGTTAAAAATAAGTTTTAAAGATCTGTTTGAGGCATATAAATTTAATCTTAGATCTTGGTGGGAAGTACAGTCGTTGGATAATTATATTCAACACAAAATAGTGCCCAAAAGTCTCAGAGTACGATTGGTTCCAGCAGAGAGATCTAGGTCTGTGTCCCTGCTTACCAAGTGGGAACAGGAATCTTTAGATAGTTCCCTCCGGTTCATGAATTTGTTAGTGGAGGAGGAACGACAAATACTAGAGAAATCCACACAGCATCTCAATTCCCTTATAGAAGCAGCATTGAATTATAAAGCAGAAAGTGAATTTGTACGAGATCTTACTGAATCTCGTGAAAAACGTGTTTTCAATTATAATTTTGATTCCTCCACACAAGGTGATCAAGCTGCTGATTCATCCACAACGAATATAGACTCACCTGATACCGAAAGACGGGCCAATTTGACACCTAAGGGTACTGTTCAGAATCGGGGTAGAGGGAGACGTCGATGGCCTCAAAAGAGATACAGAGGTGCCCGTACAGGCGCTGCTACCCAATTTCAGCCTGGTCCACAGTTATCAACAATTGTGGCCCAAGCATCTGGCTCTCCTGCCTCTGCCATTACATATCAATCTTCTTCTTCTACTTCCTCCTCTTTTTTAGAGACGGGTTTGAATGTCCCCCCTTATCAGTTGAGGGACAGAGATATCACTCAGAATTCCTGGTCTCAAAAACCAAAGTAACATCACAGATCCATCAGGTTATTAATTTGTCTGATCGCTCATTAACAGAATTTGAATGTAATGTATTGATGAAAGGTTTTTCTTTTGTTCCCACCACACGCTTTGATTAATTTTGTTGGATTAAGGATATGAATCTCTTCATTCGAAAAGTGAAATGGAAAAAAAATTTCAGAACACATGACAATGAGACGTGTCGGGAACTGGGTGTATCTCTTTCAGATCTTGGGGATGTTCGTACACTTAGTTCCCTTTTAGAAGAGAATACGAGAACCCCTGGCCAGGGACCCTTCACCTCCCTTAGATTGGGTAGCAAAAAAATGCCACCGCCACAAGATACTCAGGTACTTGACGTTTTTTAGAAATTAGTTACTGAACAGTTGGAAGCCATTCCTCCCACTAATTTTCATACTACAAAAAATCTTAATAATGCAGAATGGTTGGCTTTAAAAGCACTCACAGAGGATGCAACAATTGTTTGTAAATCGTCAGATAAAGGGGGTAATGGGGTCCTTATGGACCACTCTATGTATCAGACTATGTGTTATGATCTTCTAAATGATAGGACATGTTATGGGATTCTACCTAGTAACCCCTCGGAGTCCTTTGCCATGTGTCTGGAAACGATACTATTGCGGGCCTTTGAAGATAAGGTCATATCCGCGGATGAACTGAGATTCATGATCCGCAACAACCCACAAATTCCTACGTTTTACGCCTTACCCAAAATACACAAGGGGTTTCCCCCCTTAAGAGGCCGTCCCATTGTCTCGGGCGTCGGTTCTATCACACAGAATAGCAGTACCTATATTGACAGAATACTTTATCCCTTTGTTGTTTCTTTACCATCATATATACGTGACACCACAGATTTATTGAAAAAAATCGAGAATATTGAGGCTGATGACAATATTTTATTAGCATCGATTGATGTCGAAGCCCTCTATACTAGCATTCCACATAAATCTGGTTTGAAGGCCACACAGTATTTTCTTCAAACAAGGGGTGTTCAACATAGAATACATAACCAATATGTACTGGAAATTCTTGAATTTATATTATTCCATAACTATTTCATCTTCGACGGCCGTTTCTTCCACCAGCTCAGGGGGACCGCAATGGGTTGCCCCTGTGCGCCCAGTTATGCAAATCTCCTCCTGGGCTGGTGGGAAGACACTATCGTCTTCAATGAACAGTGTGAACGATCGACTCCCCATATCCTATTTTGGGGGCGATACATCGATGATATCCTGATCTTGTGGGATGGGTCTGTCTAATTATTTAAGGCATTTATTCAGCAACTTAATATTAACGACATAGTCCTTAGGTTCACCTATGAGATCAATAGTCGATGTATCACCTTCCTTGATATCCTCATTACCAAGAAAAATTGAGAATTATGTACTGAGACTTACCACAAACCGACATCCACCAACAGCCTCTTAAGGTGGGATAGTTATCACCCCCCAAGTTTGAAAAAAGGCATACCGAAGGGTCAATACCTTCGTATACGAAGGAATTGTTCTTCACTGCAAACTTTTAAGACACAAGCAGGGGACCTTCGGACTCGTTTCTCCCAACGTGGTTATCCATCAGAAACCCTCAGGGACGCCTTTCACCATTCACTGGACAGAGATAGACACAACCTGTTGCATAACATCCCAAGTGTAAAACGTAAGGATGACTACTTGCGTATCATTGGTACATTTGATGAGCAAAACCGTCGGGTACAGGGCATTTTAAAAAGATATTGGTGGATTCTGCGATCGGACCCTGATATCGGAGATCTCATCCCTCCACGACCACTGATTACATACAGGAGAGGGAGATCGATTGGTGACCGGCTTATGCATAGCCACTATGTGAGACCACGCCCAAGTGGTACCTGGCTGGACCGCAAACCCCTTGGGACCTTCAAATGTGGCAATGGGTGTATTTGCTGTCCTTTTATTCGTAAATCATCTACTTTTGCAGTGTCTCTACTAATAAAATTTATCAAATTAGGGACTTTTCAAACTGTAAGACACAGGGTGTAGTCTATCTCTGTACATGTACCTGTCCGCTCAACTATGTTGGGAAGACTAAAATGGAACTTCGACGGAGGGTGGGCGACCATTTGAGCGACATCAATCATAAACGGGATAAACCTATTGCTCGACATGTTACTGAATTCCATCAGGGAGACCCCAGAGCTATTGTTTTTCAAGTCATTGAGGTTGTACGTAAATCCGCTCATGGCGGTGACTGGGACAAACAAATTCTACGTAAAGAGGCTAAATGGATCCACGGTCTCAAAACGGTGTCTCCCTCTGGTCTAAATGAACAAATATCTTTTGCCTGCTTTCTCTGAGAACACACCTCTGTGTAACTACTTAGGTGTTTAATTTATCTTGCCTCTTTTGTATATTTATCTACGCATATTTATCTGCCTTTTTTATCAGACCAAAATAGGTCTAGTGCATTTTATTGTCATCTATGGGGATTCGTGGGTTATTGGTTATTACATCCTTGGCCCCCGTTTATACACTGCTCAAAAAAATAAAGGGAACACAAAAATAACACATCCTAGATCTGAATTAATTAAATATTCTTCTGAAATACTTTGTTCTTTACATAGTTGAATGTGCTGACAACAAAATCACACAAAAATAAAAAAATGGAAATCTAATTTTTCAACCCATGGAGGTCTGGATTTGGAGTCACACTCAAAATTAAAGTGGAAAAACACACTACAGGCTGATCCAACTTTGATGTAATGTCCTTAAAACAAGTCAAAATGAGGCTCAGTAGTGTGTGTGGCCTCCACGTGCCTGTATGACCTCCCTACAACTCCTGTGCATGCTCCTGATGAGGTGGCGGATGGTTTACTGAGGGATCTCCTCCCAGACCTGGACTAAAGCATCTGCCAACTCCTGGACAGTCTGTGGTGCAACGTGACGTTGGTGGATAGAGCGAGACATGATGTCCCAGATGTGCTCAATTGGATTCAGGTCTGGGGAACGGGCGGGCCGGTCAATAGCATCAATGCCTTCGTCTTGCTGGAACTGCTGACACACTTCAGCCACATGAGGTCTAGCATTGTCTTGCATTAGGAGGAACCCAGGGCCAACCGCACCAGCATATGGTCTCACAAGGGGTCTGAGGATCTCATCTCGGTACCTAATGGCAGTCAGGCTACCTCTGGCGAGCACATGGAGGGCTGTGCGACCCTCCAAAGAAATGCCACCCCACACCATTACTGACCCAATGCCAAACCGGTCATGCTGGAGGATGTTGCAGGCAGTTCTCCACGGCGTCTCCAGACTCTGTCACGTCTGTCACATGTGCTCAGTGTGAACCTGCTTTCATCTGTGTAGAGCACAGGGCGCCAGTGGAGTATTTGCCAATCTTGGTGTTCTCTGGCAAATGCCAAACGTCCTGCACGGTGTTGGGCTGTAAGCACACCCCTCACCTGTGGACGTCGGCCCCTCATATCACCCTCATGGAGTCTGTTTCTGACCGTTTGAGCAGACACATGCATATTTGTGGCCTGCTGGAGGTCATTTTGCAGGGCTCTGGCAGTGCTCCTCCTGTTCCTCCTTGCACAAAGGCGGAGGTAGCGGTCCTGCTGCTGGGTTGTTGCCCTCCTGCGGCCTCCTCCACGTCTCCTGATGTACTGGCCTGTCCCCTGGTAGCGCCTCCATGCTCTGGACACTACGCTGACAGACACAGCAAACCTTCTTGCCACAGCTCGCATTGATGTGCCATCCTGGATAAGCTGCACTACCTGAGCCACTTGTGTGGGTTGTAGACTCCGTCTCATGCTACCACTAGAGTGAAAGCACCGCCAGCATTCAAAAGTGACCAAAACATCAGCCAGGAACCATAGGAACTGAGTAGTGGTCTGTTATCACCACCTGCAGAACCACTCCTTTATTGGGGGGGTCTTGCTAATTGCCTATAATTTCCACCTGTTGTCTATCCCATTTGCACAACAGCATGTGAAATTGATTGTCACTCAGTGTTGCTTCCTAAGTGGACAGTTTGATTTCACAGAAGTGTGATTGACTTGGAGTTACATTGTGTTGTTTCGTGTTCCCTTTATTTTTTTGAGCAGTGTATTATCCTCTTTCTATACATGCATACCCTCTGTTTTAATTGTCCCTCTGGCCCCTATTATAGGTTGTCCAATTGCATCATAATAATCTAACTAATAATGATATTGACTCCATACTACATGCCTCTCAGCCCCTCAGGTGATGGTATATACTTTGTGCAATGTTGCGCCTTTAATTTGAGTAGTAATTCCTCTTGCCAATGAGCAGTGCCTGTGGAACGCTATTTGCGTTCCACATACCGGAAGTATGTCAGTGGTGGAAAGCATTGGTGGAACGCATTTTGCATTTTGATTTTTGAGCGGCGGCACCTGGAAAGTGACGTTTGCATAAAGGTATGGTCAGTTTGGACATTCCTTGCACCTGTTATCATCTAGGCGGCCAGTATCTGGGACATCACTACCAGTTTATTACTTGTCCCCTGAGGAACCTTCCCTACCTGTTGGGGAAATGCGTCGGGACGTTATTTAATATCTATGTGGTCTTTTTTTAGGGACATACAGGGCACATTAGGGTGAGCCGTCAATTGAGTAGGGTCGCCCCTTTCGGGGCGAGTGCTCCACAGCTAGGTAGGGAGACCCCTAGGGATACTGAGGGATATACCTTACCAGACCTTCACTCAGCTGGCTTCAACTATACCACCTCTGCATCTTTTTAGTTGTTACCGGCATCCAGGTGAAAAGGAATTTCTTATCATCGACTATTGACATCTTTCCACCCGTGAATACCACTAATCCATACCTGGGTACCGTGAGTAAACTAGCACATGGCTGCCAAACAGCTATATCTATTCTGTTAAGTATGTTTAGCCGTCTGTTACTATAGGTTATCAATTCCTAGCATCAGGTATCTGGTTGTTTTGTTGCTGGTGCCCTGTCCCCCCCTATCCATTCAGATGTGTCTCTATGTATCTAGCTATCATTGTTAGAGATACCTTTGGATTGATTACTAAATCACGCCTATCTAGGTGGATTTTTCTTTATATCTGCACACATATATGCACTATTTGTTTTGAGGGAATATCTATTTTATTATCGTATTTAATAAAAGTTATATTTTAAGGGTAATTTACTTCTGTGACCTTCTACTTATTTGCCCTAATTAGTGGAATAGCAATGCTAGGTCAGACTAACATTATGCCTGTACTGTAGTGGACACCTAAATCCACAAGTGCTTGCTAGTGCCAACCTATTGTCATCCAACCAGCCACCATACCTCCTTATTTGATGTCAGAGAAACTGCACTTTGTATGTATTGGTGCTGGATGTGCCACAAGTTATATTTTGCACTAAGTAGAAAAAGACTGTTGTACTTTTACCCCTGGCATGATTCGTCAATCTACACTTTTACTGCACCTAACCTCAGGGAGCTATGGCCTGAGGGAGTACACCGTGACACAACTTTTGATGAAGGCTACTACCATTCCCATCCTCTGCACTCGATTCTCAAGGGCTTGCTGCACAATGGCACTAATCTATTTTTCTAGTCTAGAAATCTATATCCCACTAATCAGTCTAGGTAACTATAAAAAAATATATAAATAATGCTGAATATAAATAAATGTAAAATATATAAATTATATAAATGCACAAAATGCTAAATAAAGTGAAATCGAAATAAAGTGAAATTTACCATAGTTTTCAAGATTTGTTTGTAAGTGAAGGGTTATTGAAGTAATGAGATACAGATATAAAACAGTACATAAAAAGAACATTCCAGCTACCAAATTATACAATCTTAGGTGACTATCTCCAAGCATTCTTTCAATTGCGTTCTTGGTAATAGCATGCTCTTATAGCAGGTAGGTAATGTTTACTTTGAAATTCTTAAATTCCTTTCAGTTTATCTTTGTACAATCTGCAATGACTAAAAACAGAGCATTTGGAATCTGGAATGCAAACAGCTTTATCTACTGATGCCACATTTTATAAGTGGGCATATAGGAAATGGAGACCATTGTTGAAAGGAAACATATGATTCACATTGACCCAACAGAGAATCACTTTCTGTCATAAAAGTGTTTTTGTTCTGGGTAGTCGGGGGTCTCACTGTATCAGCCATGTCGAATGGTATTTCCCAAGCAAAAAGAACTGTCTCACATGCATCACCTTTCAGGCTAGCGAGACGGTTCTCTTTGTCTGGGAGATACCTCTTTGTATATTACTTCCCATTGAGCATTAAAGAAAATAATCATATACAATTTTTGTACTAATCAATTGCAAATATTATATTATACCCAATGCAAGTGTGTGAATGTAACTTTAGTTTAAAGAAGGTCTTCACATATCTAGGTGTTCTTGAATGGAATTTATGGGGTGATAGCCACTGTTTCCTCCCAAATGCAGGAAGGCAGCTTAGAAAGCTCTTCTTGTTCCATTCACAGTTCTAGTTCCAGCGCTGGAGATTGCAGGGAACAACTGAATGGAGGTAGTGTGTGTTGTGGAGCCCTCACCAATCGGATGTTAATGATTAGTGTTGAGCAAATTTGTGGATTCAAGTGCGGCGTACAAAGTTCGGGTTCGGGTTATCTAAGAATTCCGTTATGGTCCGTGGTAGCGGAATCCATAACTTATGGTCTGTGGCAGCGAAATCCATATTGGAGTTCTAAGAAAACCGAAACCTTGTACACAGAATTTGAAAACACAAGTTCGCTCATCCGTATTAATTAATCAATAATAATCAATATCAGGAACCTGGAAAACCTCTTTAAGGTGCCTTCACATATGTCAGATTTCTGTGATCAGTTCCATATATTTGAATAAGGTTGCCTCGGCAGAAAGCACATGGATTTCTGCCACAATGAAATAATCTGCCACATATGAGAGCACTCTTATATTGCTTTAGAAATTGTGTATAAAAGGAATCTGTGATATGTAAGACAATTTAGGTAAAACATGTCATTAGGTGTTGCACCAACTGAACTGCACCCTGAATTGTGTCCTAAACACTGCACTGTTAATAAGAAGCCATTCACCTACCTACCATAGAATAAGTAGGCTGCCCTCTAGTGACTAGTTTCTTCATTTACAATACAGGGTCTTTTTATTATTATTATTATTATTATTATTATTATTTAGTTATTTGAAAGCGGCATTAATTCCATGGCACTGTACATCAAGAAAGGGTTTGTGCATACACAATATACAAATTCAATAAACAAGAAACTATTAACAGACTGTTACATAGGGGGAGAGGACCCTGCCCACAAGAGCTTGCAATCTACAAGGGAAGAGGGAAGAACACAGTAGGTGAGGGTAAAGGCTGCTCATGTGGCTGTGTGTTGGCAGAATGGCAGCATGCTTATTGCAGGTGGTAGGCTTTCCTGAAGAGCTGGGTTTTCAGGTTGCTTTTGAAGGTTTGGATGTTGGGGAAGAGTCTGATGTACTGGCATAGTGAGTTCCAGAGTAGATGAGAGGCACGTGAGAAATCTTGTAGTCGATTGTGTGAAGAACAGATGAGAGGAGAACAAAGAAGGAGGTCCTGTGAGGATCAGAGAGTACGTGTGAGAATGTATCAGGAAAGCAGGTTAGAGATGTAAAGAGGGGACTGGTTGTGGATAGCCTTATATGTAGTTGTAAGTATTTTAGCTGGGCAATGGGGAGCCAGTGAAGAGATTGGCAGAGGGGGGAGGCCTAGGAGAAATGAGGGGAGAGGTGGATTAATCAGACAGCAGAGTTGAGAATAGTGTTGGGTGGTAATAATTCAATTAAGAATTATTAATTATGGTCATAAAATAATTAACCATGAAAAATAAAATTTGTCATAAATTCTTGAAATCATGACCTGGTGACTTGTAGACAACCTAAACGATACAATTCACATATGAGTCCGACTATTTCCTCAGATAATAAGTTATTTTGACGTGAGATGACGTTAATGCTAAGGGTGTAGTTTTGCATTATACAATAATACACAGGTATTATAAAAGATCAAATATAAGGCAGCTCTCACCTGTGGTTGTTTAAACACCCTCTGGGCACGGATGCCGCACCTGGATGCGGGAAGATAAAGTCCAACGAAAAAAGGAGATAATCCAGCTCAGCTCGGGTGAAGTAATAATAACTTTATTCCAGCGATTTAAAATTTCCATATAACAAGAAGTGTAAAGTGACGCGTTTCAGACCTCTAAGACATATGGGTCCTTCCTAATGACAAACACAAATGTGAAATGGGAGCACCCTAAGATATATCCCCTGCTAACCCCAGGTTAATGAATATCACCTTGGAGGGGGAGACACCGGAGGGCGGTCCTACAATAGCTTTAATTAAAATACCTACAAGCCAAAAAACGAAAAGAGAAAGCCGAGGTATAAATTCTAACATTAAAATAATAAGTAGAACCAAGTGTTCACAAATCATCAGGGCAGATGTATATACAAATAGAGAACAGCAGCATGTTATCATATTCAATATTGCAAGATAAGATCGTGCCGTTTATTTAATCCCTCTGGTTGGCGGGATCCAAGTTGGAAGATCCAGAAGGCTTCTCTATTGAGAAGTTTTCTTCTGTGATCCCCCCCCCCCCGCCAGGTGGTAAGAAAACTCTTTCTATGCCCTGCACTTTTAAACTAGAAACATCTCCCGCATGTAAAACCGCAAAATGTAGACTGGCTGCAGAAACGTTGCGGTCTCCACAATGCGGTATGTCAGATATATGTTTTCGTACCCTATTTTCTAGTGGGTTACCAGTACAGCCTACATATTGCAGAGAGCATGTTTCACAAGTGATGAGATACACTACATATCTAGTGTTAGAATTGATATATGAATGTATTTTGTATTCTTTTTTATTTGCAGTGGATCGAAAGGTTTTATCAATGGTTGTATGTTCACAGCAAAAGCATTTTTTATGTCCACATTTAAAACTGCCCTTGTAATGGAGCCATGTTGGTTGCGAGATTTTTTTATCTGAAAAAAAAAAACGCGGACTAATTAAGTTGCCAAGGGTGGATGCTCTCTTAGCCACACATCTCATTCCATAAGATATAATTATGGACCAATGTCCAACAAAATTCAGGACATGAAGGTACTTTTTCATAATTTTGCAAATAGCAAAGAATTCTTGACTGTACTGTGTGACAAAGTAGGTGGCATGTGTTTTACAAACAGTACTATCAGGATGTCCATGCTCCAAAGAGGATTTAGGGACAACTAGGGAGTGTCTATCTATATCAGAGACTACTTTTTTGGCCCGCTCTATGTTATTAAATGGGTATGCCCTGCGTAATAATCAGTTTTTTATATTGGAAGCTTCCTTCTCATAAGCATCATAGTCAGAACAATTGCGACGGGCCCGAATTAGTTCTCCCTTGGGGATATTGCGGATCGTATGGGGAGGATGGCATGAATGAGCAAATAGTGTGGTATTGCCAGCCAGTTCTTTACGATAGGTGGATGTGTTAACCCTGTGGGTAGAGATATTCCCTCTCAAGCACAAATCCAAAAACTGTATTTCAGTGGCATCAGAATGAAAAACAAATTGTATGGAATCTACACAGGAATTAAAATATGTAGTAAGCTCTGGTATGGACGCCACCCCATCAGACCACACCATCAGTAAGTCATCGATATAATGTCCATACCAGAGCAAACGATCCAAAAATGGAGAGGTGTCGATGAGGAGAAAATTACCCTCCCACCATGCCATAAAAATATTAGCAATGGAGGGAGAGAATCTTGCCCCCATCGACACCCCTGACACTTGCAAATAAAATGCATCATCAAATAAAAAATTGTGTCTGAGAAGGAAATCCACCACCAGGGCAACATATTCCCTAAGTTCCACAGTATAATCGCTATAGTGGTTTAAAAACCAACACAGCGATGTGATTGCCAAATTATGGGGAATGTTGGTATACAGGGATGTGATATCTGCTGTGATCCACAAATATCCCTCTTTCCATTCAAAACCAGAGAAAGCCTGGAGTACGGATCTTGTATCCTTTAAGAATCCAGGGATCAATGGCACCAGGGGTTGGAGGAGGGAATCCACCCACTCTGAAAAGCGTTCAGAGTATGAGCCGATTCCAGCCACGATAGGTCTGAGAGGGGGAGGGAAAACATTTTTGTGGATTTTAGGCAGCGCATGGAAAATCGGGGCTTCCGGATGTTCCACAAAAATATAATCCTTTTCTCTAATACTAAGACAGCCAGAAGATATCCCTAACTCCAAAATGTTCCTCATTTCAGATTGAAAAGACAGGAGGGGGTCACCGGACAGACAAGTATAAACCCGAGTATCATGTAACATGGTAGTAACAAGATGTTTGTATAATCCCCTATCCAAAATGACCACTGACCCACCCTTGTCTGCCTCCTTGATTATAATATCTTCTCTATCCCTTAAGTCCCGGAGGGCAGCTTTCTCTGCTAGAGTCATATTGGAATGGCTCCGTGACCTGGTGGTATCATATAAAAGACATAAGTCTTTTTCCACCAATTCATGATATTTGTCCAATGCTGCAGACCGGTATTGAATGGGATAGAAGTCCCTATTAGAGGTCCTGAAATGTAAGGAAGAATTAACATGACCCACATCATTTTGTGAAATGGCTTGAAGGGAATTGCAGTGAACCATTTCAATAAAATTCATCCCATTTTGCTCACTACCATGGGATGATATAACAGCATTTCCATTTTCAAAATCATTGCATGCAGATATAGTTGAAGAAAATGTATTGGTCAACCCTTCATGTACATTATGATCAGGCATTGATGATGGGAATGAGGTGGGGTCAGGTACACCCCCAGGAAGTTCCTCCTGGAAGTGCTTCCTCAGGGTGAGGTTTCAGGCAAATCTGTTGACGTCCAATATGGTGCGATAAAGATTGAAATGGTGTGTAGGTGAGAATGATAGTCCTTTCTTGAGGACTCCCACCTGCTCCAGTGTGATGATGGACGCCGACATATTGAGAACTTGAATGTCCATGGTTATCTCTTCTGTCGGGATGGATAGCGACGACTTTTTCCTATGCCGCTGGCCTGCCCTTCGTTTTTTGATTGCCTCTTATGTTGAGCAGTAGATGCTGTGTGGAGATCCGAACTTTTCTCCACATTGCTGGAAGAGAGGGCATCGGCTTCAGGTGAGGACTCCATTGAGTCCCGTTCCGTGGAACTAAATGATACCTTGGCTGCTCGTCTTTGTCTTGAACGGGATCTCCGTAAAATCGAGCGAGGTGTATTTGCACGAGATTCAGCCCATGTATAGACTGTGTTATTGCTGTAATCTAATAGATCCCTGTTGAACTTGTTCTGTTTAAACAACATTAAATCCTCTTCCACTTTCTCAAGATTGTCCTTTAGTTGGTTATCCTCAGGCCACGGGGAATCATTTTTTTATCAATATATTTTTGCAGTGATGTGGCATCCCACCAGGTTCGTAATTCCTTCAATAATAACTTTAGCATTTTCACATTCAACACATCTTGTAACTCCTGTGTGGGAACATCAAAGATGGCATTCAATTTTCTCACCCTATCATCATCATTGTCCACAGGGCGTAATGAGATATGTGCCATGTTCCAACAGGAAAATCGGAAGAAAAAAACGCTGTATCTGTATTCAGTCCACACAGGGAGTGGCTGGAATCGGCTCATACTCTGAATGCTTTTCAGAGTGGGTGGATTCCCTCCTCCAACCCCTGGTGCCATTGATCCCTGGATTCTTAAAGGATACAAGATCCGTACTCCAGGCTTTCTCTGGTTTTGAATGGAAAGAGGGATATTTGTGGATCACAGCAGATATCACATCCCTATATACCAACATTCCCCATAATTTGGCAATCACATCGCTGTGTTGGTTTTTAAACCACTATAGCGATTATACTGTGGAACTTAGGGAATATGTTGCCCTGGTGGTGGATTTCCTTCTCAGACACAATTATTTTTTATTTGATGATGCATTTTATTTGCAGGTGTCAGGGGTGTCGATGGGGGCAATATTCTCTCCCTCCATTGCTAATATTTTTATGGCATGGTGGGAGGGTAATTTTCTCCCCATTTTTGGATCGTTTGCTCTGGTATGGACGTTATATTGATGACTTACTGATGGTGTGGTCTGATGGGGTGGCGTCCATACCAGAGCTTATTACATATTTTAATTCCTGTGTAGATTCCATACAATTTGTTTTTCATTCTGATGCCACTGAAATACAGTTTTTGGATTTGTGCTTGAGAGGGAATATCTCCACCCACAGGTATAACACATCCACCTCTCGTAAAGAACTGGCTGGCAATACCACACTATTTGCTCATTCATGCCATCCTCCCCATACTATCCGCAATATCCCCAAGGGAGAACTAATTCGGGCCCGTCGTAATTGTTCTGACTATGATGCTTATGAGAAGGAAGCTTCCAATATAAAAAACTGATTATTACGCAGGGCATACCAATGTAATAACATAGAGCGGGCCAAAAAAGTAGTCTCTGATATAGATAGACACTCCCTAGTTTTCCCTAAATCCTCTTTGGAGCATGGACATCCTGATAGTACTGTTTGTAAAACACATGCCACCTACTTTGTCACACAGTACAGTCAAAAATTCTTTGCTATTTGCAAAATTATGAAAAAGTACCTTCATGTCCTGAATTTTGATGGACATTGGTCCAGAATTATATCTGATGGAATGAGATGTGTGGCTAAGAGAGCACCCACCCTTGGCAACTTAATTAGTCCGAGCTTTTTTTCAGATAAAAAAATCTCGCAACCAACATGGCTCCATTACAAGGGCAGTTTTAAATGTGGACATAAAAAATGCATTTGCTGTGAACATACAACCATTGATAAAACCTTTCGATCCACTGCAAATAAAAAAGAATACAAAATACATTCATATATCAATTGTAACACTAGATATGTAGTGTATCGCATCACTTGTGAAACATGCTCTCTGAAATATGTAGGCTGTACTGTAAACCCACTAAAAAATAGGGTACGAAAACATATATCTGACATACCGCATCTTGGAGACCGCAACATTTCTGCAGCCAGTCTACATTTTGTGGTTTTACATGCGGGAGATGTCTCCGGTTTAAAAGTGCAGGGCATAGAAAGAGTTTTCTTACCACCTGGGGTGGGGGGGGGGGGGGATCACAGAAGAAAACTTCTCAATAGAGAAGCCTTCTGGATCTTCCAACTTGGATCATGCCAACCAGAGGGATTAAATAAACGGCATGATCTCATCTTGCAATATTGAATATGATAACATGCTACTGTTCTCTATTTGTATAAATATCTGCCCTGATGATTTGTGAACACTTGGTTTTACTTATTATTTTAATGTTAGAATTTATACCTCGGCTTTCTCTTTTAGTTTTTTGACTTGTAGGTATTTTAATTAAAGCTATTGTAGGACCGCCCTCCGGTGTCTCCCCCTCCCAGGTGATATTCATTAACCTGGGGTTAGCAGGGGATATATCTGAGGGTGCTCCCATTTCACATTTGTGTTTGTCATGAGGAAGGACCCATATGTCTTAGAGGCCTGAAATGCGTCACTTTACACTTCTTGTTATATGGAAATTTTAAATCGCTGGAATAAAGTTATTATTACTTCACCCGAGCTGAGCTGGATTATCTCCTTTTTTGACAGGTATTATAAAAATATGCTGATTTATTGGTTACAAGGTTATAAACATAAATAAGTAAATAAACACAATGATACAGGCAAATTAATATATTCACCGTTGATAGCATTACAAGCTTAACAATACATGTGAGTAGAAGTAACTTGTCACATTATAACAAAGTTATTATTAGGTTAGGATATCAAAATAGGAAAATAAGTTATATACATTACTTGTGTTCAGAGGAAACCTCATGATATCAGGATGGGCATGTCTAATCCTAGACATCAATATGAAATGCTAAATTCCGCCCCCTTTTAACCAACTACACATCACATGACTTCAAGAATTGGCAAATCCATTCAAGGATATAACTTAAAAGGGATAACTGTATCCTTCTGCCCCACCCTGGACTATTTTCACACATATGAATTTGGTAAGACTATTAATACAAACAACAGGGATCTAGGATCAAAGCTATTATTATATCTTAAATGGGAAGAACTTGGAACAAGTCTTTTCTGTGGGAATCTATCACTTAGCTTGGCGAAGCAATATAAATAAGCAATCATTTAATGCTTTGATAGATTATGAGTCTTGATTCTTCTGCAGGTACAATGAAGCCTCACAATGTCCTAAGATTACATCTCAATATGAAGATAATGAATTTATTTATTTATTTATTCACCAATCTAGATGGTATAATTTCACCCACATTATCCAATTAGTCTTAATAAAATGAAATATTATTCGTGTCTCTTACCAAGTCCTAGTAGAAATCTCACTTCTGCTCCTAGGAAAGCAGGGTGGTCCATCATCGCATATCTCATCATGGCTTTCATCTTGATAGACCCCTCTAGAGAGCTCAACTTGTCCTTGTGTGTCTAAACCTGTCTTCTAATCTCTGTAGGTGTATAGCTCTTTGGTTTACTGATCTCCTGGTTGCTTGGTTCCCTCCTCATCCGTGTATCTGGCTTATCAAAAACGTATCAGTTATACACACCTTCCTAACTTAGAGTTTTCCAATCATTGTCGGTTAGGCGTGTACACACGATAAGGACTATGATGTCATTGTATTAACCAGAATGCATTTCTGCTGTTGGGGTAAGACTGTGCTTATATGATAGGTTGCACTATTGTATAAGCTATTAGCATCATTACAAGAAACAGTTAAATGATTATACCTGATTTCATCTTACTTTCCATACATATGACATGGAACCTTAAATCAGAATGATAAGGATTAACTTTGACACATATACAAATTAAAATGCAGACTTAGTGGCTGGATAGTGTACTGGTTAATGGCTCTGCCTTTGACACAGGGTTCAAATCCTGGCTAGGTAGGCAAGACTTCCTAACACTGCAGGGTGGCCCCTTGAGCACAGCCTTAGTGGCTGCAGCTCTTGAGCGATTTAAGTCCAACAGGAGAAAAGCGCTATACAAATGTTAGGATTATTATTATTATTACTACCATTAGACATCTCTCAATCTGTCAAATTTATGGTACAGATAAGAATACAATCGCACGTGTGTCTTCGAAGAGTAGTTAATTGCTAGTTAGAATAATATAGCTTTCTTCGGACAGAGACTCATTAACACAGTCTAATACTTAAAGATTCTTCCTATATTTTAGGGGTGGAAGCATTCTTAGTGAGAATTATATAAGATAATAGATCTTATATATATTTTATAACATTTAATAACATACATAACAATACCACATATCCTATTGATTATCTTATGCTTAAAGAATTAAGGTTCATTACACGTGTGTGTGTATATATACAGTTGCAAGAAAAAATATGTGAACCCTTTGGAATGATATCGATTTCTCCACAAATTGGTTATAAAATGTGATGTGATCTTCATCTAAGTCACAACAATAGACAATCACAGTCTGCCTAAACTAATAGCACACAAATAATTAAATGTTACCATGTTTTTATTGAGCACACCATGTAAACATTCACAGTGCAGGTGGAAAATGTATGTGAACCCTTGGATTTAATAACTGGTTGAACCTCCTTTGGCAGCAATAACTTCAACCAAACGTTTCCTGTAGTTGCAGATCAGACGTGCACAACGGTCAGGAGTAATTCTTGACCATTCCGCTTTACAGAACTGTTTCAGTTCAGCAATATTCTTGGGATATCTGGTGTGAAATGCTTTCTTGAGGTCATGCCACAGCATCTCAATCGGGTTGAGGTCAGGACTCTGACTGGGTCACTCCAGAAGGCGTATTTTCTTCTGTTTAAGCCATTCTGTTGTTGATTTACTTCTATGCTTTGGGTCGTTGTCTGTTGAAACACCCATCTTCTGTTGAGCTTCAGCTGGTGGACAGATGGCCTTAAGTTCTTCTGCAAAATGTCTTGATAAACTTGGGAATTCATTTTTCCTTCGATGATAGCAATCCGTCCAGGCCCTGACACAGCAAAGCAGCCTCAAACCATGATGCCCCCACCACCATACTTCACAGTTGGGATGAGGTTTTGATGTTGGTGTGCTGTGCCTCTTTTTCTCCACACATAGTGTTGTGTGTTTCTTCCAAACAACTCAACTTTGGTTTCATCTGTCCACAGAATATTTTGCCAGTACTGCTGTGGAACATCCAGGTGCTCTTGTGCAAACTGTAAATGTGCAGCAATGTTTTTTTTGGACAGCAGTGGCTTCCTCTGTGGTATCCTCCCATGAAATCCATTCTTGTTTAGTGTTTTACGTATTGTACAGGGTGGGCCATTTATATGGATACACCTTAATAAAATGGGAATGGTTAGTGATATTAACTTCCTGTTTGTGGCACATTAGTATATGTGAGGGGGGAAACTTTTCAAGATGGGTGGTGACCATGGCGGCCATTTTGAAGTCGGCCATTTTGAATCCAACTTTTGTTTTTTCAATAGGAAGAGGGTCATGTGACACATCAAACTTATTGGGAATTTCACACGAAAAACAATGGTGTGCTTGGTTTTAACGTAACTTTATTCTTTCATGAGTTATTTACAAGTTTCTGACCACTTAGAAAAAGTTTCTCTTTGTTTACAGCCATTGACATGTCGCCGAGGTTAACACGTGAGGAGCGGATAGAAATTGTGTTGATGTCTGGTGAACGCAGTAACCGGGTCATTGCAGCAGATTTCAATGCAAGACACCCTACGAGATCACCCATCTCCCATGCTACAGTTAGCAAACTGCTTGCTAAGTTTCGTGAAACTGGTTCAGTGTTGGATTTGCCAAAATGTGGACGCATGAAATCTGTCTCTAATGAAGAAACATCAGTGGCTGTCCTAGCTTCATTCAGCAAGAGCCCACAGCGTAGCACTCGCCGCATGTCATTGGAGAGTGGCATTAGTCGAACATCCCTTCGGCGGATATTAGCTACTCACAAAAGGCACCCTTACAAACTCCAGCTACTGCAGCATCTCAACGAGGATGACCCAGATCAGCGCACTGAATTTGCAGAATGGGCAAAACAAAAATTGGAACAGGACCCTCAGTTTACGCAGAAGATTTTGTTCAGTGATGAGGCAAACTTTTATGTGAATGGTGAAGTTAACAAACAAAACCACCGCTATTGGTCTGTGGATCTCACAGGCCGGAAGCTGTATGAGTAATACACACAGTATTACTCATACAGCCAATGCATTCTAATACAGAAGTATTAGAATGCATTGTAAAAGAGATTAGACCCCCAAAGTGGGACAAAGAATTAAGTAAAAAAAAAGTTGAAAAAATAAAGTTTTCCCCCCCAAAAATTAAGTTTTAAGTTAAAATAAACAAAAAAATGTCATTTTCCCCAAATAAAAAAGGTAAAAAATAGAGAAAAAAAAAGTATACATATTAGTTATCGCCGCGTCCGTATCGACCGGCTCTATAAACATATCACATGACCTAACCCCTCAGATGAACACCGTCAAAAATATAAAAAATAAAAACTGTGCTAAATAAACCATTTTTTTGTCACCTTACATCACAAAAAGTACAACAGCAAGCGATCAAAAAAGTGTTTGCCCACCAAAATAGTACCAATCTAACCGTCACCTCATCCCGAAAAAAATGAGCCCCTACCTGAGACAATCGCCCAAAAAATAAAAAAAAACTATGGCTCAGAATATGGAGACACTAAAACATCATTTTTTTGGTTTCAAAAATGATATTATTGTGTAAAACTTACATAAATAAAAAAAGTATACATATTAGGTATCGCCGCGTCTGTATCGACCGGCTCTATAAACATATCACATGACCTAACCCCTCAGATAAACACCGTAAAAAATAAAAAATAAAAACTGTGCTAAATAAAACATTTTTTGTCACCTTACATCACAAAAAGTGTAATAGCAAGCGATCAAAAAATCATATGGACCCCAAAATAGTGCCAATCAAACCATCATCTCATCCCGCAAAAAATGAGACCCTACCTAAGATAATGGCCCAAAAACTGAAAAAACTATGGCTCTCAGAATATGGAGACACTAAAACCAGATTTTTTTTGCTTCAAAAATGAAATCATTGTGTAAAACTTACATAAATAAAAAAAGTATACATATTAGGTATCGCAGCGTCCATAAAAACTTGCTCTATAAAAATATCACATGATCTAACCCCTCAGGTGAATACCGTAAAAAAAAAAAACTGTGTTAAAAAAGCAATTTTTTGTCACCTTACATCACAAAAAGTGTAATAGCAAGCGATCAAAAAGTCACACGCACCCCAAAATAGTGCCAATGAAACCGTCTTCTCATCCCGCAAAAATCGTACCCTACCCAAGGTAATCGCCCAAAAACGTAAAAAATTATGGCTCTCAGACTATGGAAACACTAAAACATAATTTTTTTTGTTTTAAAAAAGAAATCATTGTGTAAAACTTATATATTAAAAATAAGTATACATATTAGGCATCGCCGCATCCGTGACAACCTGGTCTATAAAAATATCACATGATCTAACCTGTCAGATGAATGTTGTAAATAACAAAAAATAAAAACGGTGCCAAAACAGCTATTTCTTGTTACCTTGCCTCACAAAAAGTGTAATATAGAGCAACCAAAAATCATATGTACCCTAAACTACCACCAATTAAATACACCGGGTAGTAATAAAGTGAAAGGAGCCCTAACACATTTTACAAAATTCGATACCCAAACAATAGAACTACGGCTCCAATTATAAGTACAAAAATTATCTTTATTAAATAAACACAATCACATTGTCATAAAAACAGCAGTAAACAGGTATGTTGTAGTGAGGAAAGACCCGAGGAGGACCGGGGGATCGACACACATGGGCTCACATAAGTTAGTAAGGAGCGTTGCAACAAAGCCAGAAAAAGAAAAGAAATAGTAACTCTGGATGGTTGGATCCAATGAGAAATATACATAGGCAGTGTTGAAATAAAGACAAGCTCAGAAAAAGTAGCCAATATTAGTGCGCCGGTCCCTCAGTCTCCTTTTCCCAACGCCGTTTCGCCAGCAACCTGGCTTCTTCCTTGGAAATTTTTGGTAAATTTGGTATTTTTTTATAAATAAAAATGAATTTTTTTTTACTTCATTTTACCAGTGTCATGAAGTACAATATGTGTCGAAAAAACTATCTCAGAATGGCCTGGATAAGTCAAAGCGTTTTAAAGTTATCAGCACTTAAAGTGACACTGGTCAGATTTGCAAAAAATGGCCAAGTCCTTAAGGTGAAATAGGGCTGAGTCCTTAAGGGGTTAAGGGCCGGAGCGCGTCAGTTCCTGGACTTTATGGGTTAGGTCATGTGACCTCGTTGATTAATCCTAGCCCTCCTGCACCTATATAAGTGGCTCAGCCCCCTTCCCAGATGCCTCAGTTTCAAGGTCCTTGTGCTCTTCTAGGTTCCTGATAATCACTTATGATCCTGTATTCCTGACTTGTATTTGTGCTCCTGGATTCTGCTACCCGTCTGATCCCTATCTGCTCACCTTGACTATCCTGTTGCCGACCTGGATTGCCTGACCTGTACCTGTGCCGCCTGCCCTGACCTTTTGCCTGTCTGACTACGCTACTCTGCCTCATCCTTTGGTCCTGCACTGTTGCTCCTGGTACTGACTCTGCCTGCCTGACTACACCTGTATTTCTGGTACTTCCTGGTCCGCCTAGACCAGCTACCTCGTGTGCCTATCCTCCCTTAAGAGGTAGCGACCTGGTGTTCCCCTCGGGAAAGTCTATCCCCACCATCAGGGGTACTGTGAAGAATCAAGGTGTTCACTTAGACAACGCCCTTAGAAGAGGTAGGACACGTAGTAGGAGGAGAAGAATGGAGATGCGTATAGCCAACAGACATGCTGGGATTCTGAATAGCAGGGAGGATAGCAGGGAGGTGACATCTAGGCCAGAGAGGTAGATTTGTCTTAAGAGACACCAATGAAGAGGGTCCGTGATTAGGAGGAGGTGTATAAATGGGAAACGCTTATGGCTCTGTTGGTGAAGTACGAGGAGACCCAGGAGAGGGCCATGTCTTTAATGCTAAGGGAAGAAAGGGTTTGTAACAGGAGAGAGTGGTAATGGCATTTAGCTTTGGAAGCTAGCAGATCATTGGCGACTTTGGTTAGTGCAGTTTCAGTGGAGTGGTTGGGTCTGAAGCCGGATTGCAGCTGATCAAAAAGTGAGTGGGATGAGAGGTTGGAGGACAGTTGGAGATGGACATGTTATTCTAGGAGTTTTAATGCAAATGGGAGTAGTGAGATAAGATGATAGCTGGATAAAGAGGATGGGTCCAGGGAGGGCTTCTTGAGTATGGGCATGATGGTTGTATGTTTAAAAGAGGAGCGGAAGACAACAGTGGTTAGCAGTAGGTTGAAGAGGTGGGTTAGGGCAGGGATAACTATAGTGGTGAGGTTACAGATTAGGTGGGATGGGATTGGGTCAAGGGCACAGGTGGTGAGGTGTGACTTGGAGACTAAGGTGGAGAGCTTTCTTTTTTGACAGTGGTAAACGGGGTTATATAGGAAGAGCACTGCATAGCTGTGTACGTGGGTAGTGGGGGTTATTGTTTGAAGCTTTCACGGAGTTTGTCGATTTTATCTTTGAAATATTTGGCAAAGTCTTCGGGTGAGATGCGGGGTGTGGGTGGGGGCACTGGGTGTCACGGACGTTCCCGCGATAGGTGGCAGGAGATCGGTGAGTCTGGCAACAAGTGGTTTAATCTGACATGTTTTCCGTTAGGATCAAATGGCGTCTGTGTTGTTTCTGGTGCTTTCCACAGGTGTGGCTATTAGGGTAATTTAACCTTCTCTATTTATAGTTGCTTCTCCCACAATGCTGTGCGATTTATAGCATCTGTTTGGACCTTTGGATATATTGTGGTTGGATCTCTGCTAAATTCCTGGTGCTTCCATTGTTCCTTTGAAGTTAAGTCTTACCCTATTGTTTGTATTAGACCTGTTCGTCCTTCCTTTTGGAGAAACAGGTAGTCTCGTCTCTGCCATTAGTACCAGGGTCCTATAGGGCTGTATAGGACTCTAGGTATTCCTGTGTATGAACTCACCTACCTTTGGGGTCTGTTTATACTGGTAGTCAGTCAGGATTTTGGTTAGGGTTTTCACTAGGAGGTGTCCATTTTCCTTCCCTAGTTCTCAGGCCTGATTCCCTGTTCCCCCCTTCCCTCCTATGCTCGGTGTGGTGTTTCCATCCCTTTTAATACTCCTGAGGGGCACTTTGAGAACCTGGTCATGCCTTTTGGGTTGACCAATGCTACTGCAGTGTTTCAGCATTTTGTGAATTACATTTTTCATCACCTTGTGGGGAGGTTTGTAGTCGTGTATTTGGATGACATTCTAATTTATTCTCAAGACGTGGAGATACATGAGGATCACGTTAGACAGGTGTTACAGATCCTAAGAGATAATAAATTGTACGCAAAATTAGAGAAGTGTGTTTTTGCTGTACACGAGGTGCAGTTTTTGGGCTACCTGCTGTCGTGTTCAGGTTTTCGAATGGATCCAGAGAAAGTCCGTGCTGTATTGGACTGGAATTGACCCGAAAATCTGAAGGCTCTTATGCGGTTTTTGGGGTTCACCAACTATGGTGCAGCCGGATGTATCACAACCTTTCATTGTGGAAGTGCACGCGTCCAAGGTGGGGGTAGGAGCAGTTTTATCGCAGGGCCCGTCACCCGGTAAATGGTGTCCATGTGCCTTTTTCTCTAAAAAAAACTCTCTTCCTCAGAGAGAAATTATAATGTGGGGAACAGAGAGTTACTGGCCATTAAGTTGGCTTTTGAGGAATGGCGTCATTGGTTGGAAGGGGCAATTCATCCGATCACGGTGTTCACAGATCACAAAAACCTGGCGTCGGCTAAACGACTGAACCCGAGGCAGGCCAGATGGTCTTTGTTTTTCACCAGATTCAATTTCACTGTCACCTGTCGTCCTGGGGTTAAAAACGCCAAGGCAGATGCCTTGTCACGTAGTTTTCCTGGAGGTGGTGATTTTGAAAATCCGAGTCCTATACTGTCGGAAGGGGTGGTGATATCCGCTCTTTACCCTGACCTAGAGGTGAAGATGTTTTATCACTGATCTACCTAATTCTTCAGGAAAGACAGTTATTCTGGTGGTAGTTGATCGCTTCAGTAAAATGGTGCATTTTACAGCATTGCCGGGCCTACCTAATGCTAAAACACTTGCACAAGTGTTTGTTGACAACATTGTGAAACTCCATGGCATTCTGATTCTGGAAAGCGTTCTGTATTCGACTGGGGGTACAACTGTCCTTTTATTCGGCTTTTCATCCTCAGTCGAGCGGACAGACGGAGCGCACTAATCAGAGTCTGGAGACTTACTTGAGAGGTTTTGTCTCTGAGAACCAGGAAGAGTGGTCTTCATTTTTGTCTTTGGCAGAGTTTGCCATAAATAATCGTAGACAGGAATCCACTGGGAAGTCGACGCTTTTTGGGGCACATGGGTTTCAGCCGCAGTTTGGCACATTATCTGGTTCAGATACTTCTGTTATCCCTGAGGAGGAACGTTTTTTGTCATCATTGTCATCTATATGGCGGGAAATTCAAGATAACTTGATGAATACGGCAAAAACTGTAAATGTGTGGCTGACAGGAAACATATGAAAGGTCTGGATCTAAGAGTGGGCGATTCTGTGTGGCTGTTTACAAGAAACATTAAGTTGAACCTTCTTGGAAGTTGGGTACAAGATTTATTGGTCCATATAAGATCACTGCCTTTATTAATCCTGTAGCTTTTTGTCTTGAACTCCCTCAGGCCCTGAAAATTCATAATGTGTTTCATAAATCTTTGTTGAAGAGATATGTTGAACCTTTGGAGCTGTCTTCCTTGCCACCCGCTCCTGTCATGGTGGACGGTAGTTTGGAATTTCAGATCGCCAAGATAATTGACTCTCAAGTTCTCCGTAGATCTCTTCAGTATCTTGTTCACTGGAAGGGTTATGGATCAGAGGAGAGGATGTGGGTACAGGCATCTGACATGAATGCCAGTCTTTTGGTGAAAGCTTTCCACAGGTCTCACCTGGATAAGGTCAGTCCTGGGTGTCCAGAGGTCACCCGTAGAAGGGGGGGGGACTGTCACAGACGTTCCCGCGATAGGTGACAGGAGATCGGTGAGACTGGCAACACGTGGTTTGATTTGACATGTTTTCTGTGTGAATCAAATAACGTCTGTGATGTTTCTGGTGCTTGCCACACCTTTTTTCCCCAGGTGTGGCTATTAGGGTCATTTAACCTTCTCTATTTATAGTTGCTTCTCCCATAATGCTGTGCGATTTATAGCTTCTGTTTAGACATTTGGATAGATTGTGGTTGGATCTCGGCTGAGTTCCTGGTGCTTCCATTGCTCCTTTGTTAAGCCTTTCCTTTCCCTTTTGTATTTTGTTTGGGTTCTGTGTGTTGCATTTCCCTATTGTTTGTATTAGGCCTGAAGGAGACTCATGTTCGTTCATCCTTTTGGAGAAACAGGTAGTCTCGTCTCTGCCATTAGTACCAGGGTCCTATAGGGCTTGATAGAACTCTAGGTATTCCTGTGTATGAACTCACCTACCTTTGGGGTCTGTCCATACTGGTAGTCAGTCAGGATTTTGGTTAGGGTTTTCACTAGGAGGTGTCCATTTTCCTTCCCTAGTTCTCAGGCCTGATTCCCTGTTCCCCCCTTCCCTCCTATGCTCGGTGTGGTGTTTCCCTCCCACAACGAAGCGTGACACTGGGGGACAGAGTACAGAATTAAAAGTATTAAACAATTGTTTGGGGTTGTGGGAAAGAGATTATAAGAGAGTAGTATTGAGAGTTGAATTTGAGAACAGCTTGTTTGTATAAGATGAAGTCTTCTTTAGAGTGTTTTTTTTCCCCAGCATTGTTCTGCAACTCTGGAAGTTTGTATGAATTTTTTTCTGGTGAGTGTGCCAGGGTTTTCTATTGACTTGTTTGGTTCTAGAGTGTGAGAGGGGTGACTGAGATAAGGGCTGAAGTAATTGTGGTGTTGTAGAAAGCAGCGGCTGTGTCAGTGTTGTGAAGGGAAGATATGCTGGACAGTGGTGAGAGAGAGTGTGTGAATGGAGAGGTCTTTGAGGTTTGTACTAGGGTGTGCTACTATATGGACTGGAAGGGCAGTTGAGGAGAGAGTGCTTGAGAACGTAACAATATTGTGGTCCGAGAGGGGGAGAGAAGAGATTGAGAGATTAGATAGGGATCAGAGGCGGGTGAAGACAAGGTCTAGCGTGTCCATTTCTGTGAGTGGCAGTGGAGACCATTGTGTGAGGCCAAAGGAAGAAGTAAGAGATAGGAGTTTGGAGGCAGTTGAGTTGTGTGTGTCAATAGGGATGTTGAAATACCCCATAATGAAAGTGAGAATGTTCACGGAGAGGAAATGTAGAAGCCAGGTATTTAGAAAGAATAAAAGGAGCGTGCATAAGGAGTGGTTGCGATAGAGGCAGAACACTCTGAAGGGCATTGGTTGATGTCCACCACGACTGTTGCTCACGATGTTATGGTCAGGTCGCTGGCCGAGCGATATATCCATAGATGAAGAAAGAAGAAGAGAGAGTGCTGTCCATATTGGTGGAAGAAGGAGAAGGGTAATTATGGTAATTATGGTCATTTGAATTATTCTTTATTGACTAATAAAGATTAAATCAAATGACCATACTTACCCTTCTTCTTCTTCTACCACCGATACAGAAAACGCTCCCTCCTTCTTTTTTCATCTCTAGAATCCAGGAGTGTGAGTGTGAGTAGTAGGTAGTGTGAGTAGGTAGTGGGGAGTGTGAGTAAATTTAAGTTTTCCATAGGATAGTGCGGCAGGGAAGGCTGTGTCGGTGGGTGTCAGCCATGTTTCTATGAGACCAAGGAATGTAATTTTGTGGGAAATTAACTGGCTTTGGATGTAGGAAAGTTTGTTTGCAGAGTACTGTTCCATTGTTATGGCACCAGTGGCTGTAGTATTTAGTGTTAGGTTCCTATCCTAAAGAGATCGCCTTCACACTGGCGGCCAGGCACGTTTTGTACAAAATGTATTTGCCAAGAATCTCACATTTATAACATAGCATTAGCATTTTAGATTTCCTATAGTGATTATGGCACTATTGTATTTACTTTATTATTTGTGTTTGCAGAGTTCGGTTGTATTGTTTGTTTTTTGCTTTTGTGCTTGCCGCCATGGCGACTTACAGCTGCGCACTGGGATGTGCTGGCTAACCCCCAATTTTTGTTTTCTTTGCAGGAAAGTTTATTGCAAATGAAACGTGAATTCCATAATTCTCCGGATAGAGAAACTGGGCGAGCAGGAGCCAGGTGAATGGGTATAGGAGGTTAGAGGAGTGAGAGCAGTTAGTGGTAGGGGCTCTATGATGGAAGGGAGATAGAACAGTGGGGATTAGACAAGGGGGAAGCCAGGATTACGAGATATGTCTCCAGCAGTAAGAAGAAGAAAATAGAGGGATAGCAGGTGAGAGTAGGATAAAGCAAGAGGTGGCTGAGTGTTTAGACAAGAGCGTTTGAGTGTTTAGGAGGAGTTAAGCAGAAGTATCCAGGTGGTAGGATAGAAGAGATTGTGAAATAAATAGCTCTTTGCCTGGTGTAGGAATAGTGAGGTAATGAAATAGTCTGAGGGATATGGAGGCGATGATGAATACATAAGAAAACATGTTTAGGTGATATAGATGTAAAGGATAATGTTGACAAGATGTGTAATGGAAATGAAGTTCACTTCTGGTTCAATTCCTGGTATAATTCCTGTGATACACTTAAATGTTGCATGGAAATGAATATACAGATATTGAGTTTTATGTTACCAGTCATAAATTATATAAGGTTTTTCTTTCAATATTATAGTAAGTATTATAATCCAAGTGTGCTGACAGGAGGTGCCGCTGTTATTGTGCAGATTGCTGTGTACATATAATTACTGTGTTATTTAAACAGTGAGACTATTTACACTACATACAGAGGTATGCTACCCTGAAGCAAGAATGTCAATTATTACTTTTTTTTCCAAAAGAAAGGGGTTGTCTGGGTTCTAGATATTGATGTCTATCCTTAGGATACCACTGGCACAGGAAATAATTCATAGGACGGAGCCAGAAGCACAACTCTTTTCTGCTGTGTAGTGGCCATGCCCATGTATTGCAGCTCAGCTCCTACTCACTTCCATCAATTAGTAACATTACAAATGATGACAGCAATGGCCATAAGTAAACAGTGGTGAACGGGAATGCCTGGGGCCCACCAGAGGAACAGATTCTGGAGGCCGACCCTCTAGATATATTGAAATATCTCTGCACGTAAATCTGTGAGGGCAAATCCAGAGTTTACATACCAGCAAAATGGATATGGAGTTTAGGAAATCTCATCTACACACTGTTAAAAAAAATTCAGAGCATAAATTGGGCGGTGGTGTGAATTTTAAATCAGCAGCATGATGTGGGGTGGTTGTAGGCCACTAATACTGATCATGGGGTTTGAAATCCAGGTCCTTCACCAGTCATCACAGTGAAAGGAGCCATACATTCCTGTAAGTCATGCACCCCGTTTTTGTTTTGTTTACACAGACACAATGGCTCCTCCATATGATGGCTGTGCAGAACACTGCATCTTGTCCTGTTTAAGTGAAAAAGCACAGATACAGCCATATACACACGGATGATGGGAATGCAGAACTCACAGGAGTGCCATGGCCTCTTCTGTGTGATGATATGTGGGGGCACTTACGGCCTAAATTCCAACAGGCATTCATATAGTGTGACAGGTGGTATGATGATAAGTTGAGGCACAGAGCAATGTACAGGAAGCAGGGGAAGTAGGAGACATCCTGCAGTCCTATGTAACACCACATATAACACAGTGGAAAATCTACGAGTACAGATAATGTAGTAGATGTTACCTGCGGTCCTATATAATATCACAGATAATACAGTGATAGCTTTCAGAGTGCAGATAATGTGGTAGACGTTACCTGCAGTCCTATGTAACACCACAGACAACACAGTGATAACTCTCTGAGTACAGATAATGTAGTAGATTTTACCTCCAGTCCTATGTAACCCCATAGGCAACAAAGTGATGACTCTCTGAGACCAGATAATATAGTAGATGCTACCTGCAGTCCTGTGTAACTTCACAGATAACAGTGATAACTCTCTGAGTACAGATTATGCAGTAGATGTTACCTATAGTCTTATATAACACTACAGATAACGTAGTAGATGTTAGCTGCAGTCCTATGTAACACTACATATAACACAGCGATAACTGTCTGAGTATAAATAATGTAGTATATGTTAGCTGCAGTCATATGCAACACCACAGATATCAGATAATGTAGTAGATGTTACATTCAGGCCTACATCGCACCACAGATAACACAGTGATAACTCTCTGAATGCAGATAATGAAGTAGATGTCTGCAGTCCTATGTAACACCACAGATAACATAGTGACAACTTTCTGAGTACAGATAATATAGTAGATGTTACCTGCAGTCCTAAGTAACACCACAGATAACAGTGATAACTCTGAGTACAAATAATGTAGTAGATGTTAGCTGCAGTCATATGTAACACCACAGAGTGCAGATAATGTAGTAGATGCTACTTGACACTAAACTGAAGGGAGGCCCCCTTCCCCACCACCCATGTAGTTACTGAGGAGTGGAGGGGGGTGCTATTGTTAGGGGGGGGAGCGCTGGTAGTGGAGCCCTTGAAGTGGTATTTTTCTAAATTAAATAGTCATCCCCATGCATATTAAAGGGCCGCTATATCTTCTGGTCACTTATGCAAATCTGTAACATCACCTTCAACTAACATTCAATACATATATACACCCCCAACATTGAAATTGCAACATCAAGAAGGACCAGCTGTAAGGTTATATAAATTTAGGAAGTTGCAGGTGTCATTAAGATATGAAAATTATCCGATTTTCAAAAACCTAGACCCAATCTGTGCCATGTGGGATTGGCATAAAAGCCAGATTCAAAGCAAAGTTTTTTAGCCACAGGAAACCTAAAAAATTGGATTAAGTCATGTGTGATGCGCCAGTTATCACCACTTGTCGAAAACTGAGATGGACAGAATTCTTGAGTGTGAAAACCTTGGTTGATCACTCCAGCAGATCGCTACGTGACTTGGCCAAGATGTCAGCACTGTTCCTTGTTGCATGTCCCGGTGGTTGGGAGAACAATGACGAACTGGAATGACATCAAAAAGCGAGCATAGGAGAATATCTCCACGGACAGATCATCTGATTAGCAGAATGGTGCATAGTGATCCATTATGTACTGCAAGTGAAACTGAACATCACCTTCCAAGGCTAGGGCGGCAAACAGCGTCTACACAAACCATCAGAAGGTGTTTGCACGACACTCGGCTGCAAGCCAGACGTCCAGCTATATGTGCTCCATTGACCTCAAAGGCTATCATGATCCACAGCAAGGCGCCAATGGAGGCTGGAATGGAGGTCTACCCGCTTTTGTCTGAGATGCAAATGCCAGGGATTGGTCTGGAGATAATGTGGGCAACGTCATGAGGAGGCCTTAAGAAGGGAACATCACACCAGTCCTACTCCCAGGAATGTACAGTGGCCAGATCCCTCTAGTCTTTATTTCAGGAACACAAACAGTTCAGTGTTACATTGATTTGGTCATGGAACCAGGGATATGGCCATTTTTCAAAGTGTCCCAGGACCCGTTTTTCAAAAGTACAACGCCAGATCACTTGTTACTATGAGCAGCCTGTGTGGCCTAAACGTGCTACCATGGCCTGCAGCATCTCCAGACTTGTCTCTTATTGAGCACATCTGGGCCATCATTGGTCAGCAATTGCAAAGGGAGGTGCTAGCAGTGGATCCTGATGATTTGTGTGCCAAAGTCCTTTCAGTGTGGGAAAACATTCTTCAGACTTGTGATTGAGAGGTTCCTGTGGATAAGGGATAACTTGTTATAACTCGAATACCTCTTTAATTTATTTGCTTGAAATAAGTGATGGGTCACTTATTTTCACAGTGGATTTTCTTTGTCCACTGAGGCACCGCAAAACTACTGTGAAATTTCCCAATGGGATTATCATATTTCACTTGGATTTTGGTTCAGAATCCTGACAGCAAGCAGATTTATTAAAATAAGTGAATAACTGCAACACAAAGGGGCAGATGTAAGAAAAACTTTCTTTGTAGTCTACGCTAAACAAACAAGAGCACAACTTTTATTTTTCAAGAGCAGAATAACTTGCAGGATAACAGGCCGAACTGGATGGACAAATGTCTTTTTTCGGCCTTATATACTATGTTACTATGTAGAATGTGAAATGAAAACGGACTTGTTATTGGTTGTTATGAGTAACAGAGACAGTTTTGCTTTTAGAAAGTTTCATCAGCTCCAATGGGTATTAGAAAGTTATTTCAGCAAACTGGAAGTCTCCTTTAACAGACTATATGTTAAATGGTCAGATTCTCCGGCTTTCCAAAGATATATATTTTTATAAACGTTGTAAGAAGTTTCAAGGAATCAGCATGGATTATAGGTATGTGTCACCAAGGTTCCTGGCCTCGGTGGAGTAAGACCCAGTTTTCATGTGTCAGCAGCAGTTGCTGTGTGACACTTTGCTATCTAGTATGGCTGTAATTAGCTGATCCGGGACAGCTCTTACTGGGAGTAGTCAAAGTGCTGAGTGGGTGACTACTCCCCATGGTCCAGGCCGGGTTTTGACAGGCCTATAAAAAACAGCCAACACTGTCAGGTGGGTGGATTACTCCTCTCTGACACTGGAGCTGTGTGAAACTCTGCTGAGATCTGAGGCCTGTTTGTGTGCTGAAAGCTGAAGACAGTGTGTCAGGCGAGCAGGCTGCCTAAAGCCTGCATGTAGACTTTTTGAGGCTGAGCATTTAGCCGGGTGTGGATTAAACACCTAGGATCAAAGGTGAATGTTTTCCTGTATGAACTGTTTTGGGTGTGAAATAACACCAATACTGAAAATGGACTGTTATACTGTGAACCTGCAACTAGTGTGAATAAACCCTGCAGTTTTTGAGTTACAAACATGTCTTTGCCTCTATACTGCACCCGCTTGCATATACCCACAACGTGTACACTTATATAGATGATTACTATATTAGTTTATATCTGTTTATATCTGTTTCATTTGTTTATTACTTTAGAAAAAATATTAACGTTCAATTATAGTATCACTGACAACTCCTTGTAAACGGGAAGATAATCCAGGAAGTGGTTACAGATCTGCAGCAACTAGGAAGTGACACCGCCACAAATGATTGCTGGGTGCAGCCATACTCAGCTACATCGTGCCTTCTTTACATGTCTGTTTGCAAGTGTTTCCTCAGAGATGACTGCACACATATCATTACTTGCTATGGACAATTGTAGAGATGAGCGAATAAAAACACCAGCTCCAGATGTTAGCTGAAGATCAATGGGAAATGTGAAATGCAGGCCTATCACGTACAAGAACGGGTGTGACTGCCAAGGGTCGATTTATTTCACAAACTCACCGTCTATGACATTTAAATTAATATACCAATTAATTAGGGGCTCAAAGAAAACCTCTCAGCGCCCCACCCACAAGCAGGCTCACAGTAGCACAGCCCACGTAAACTGCACTCATACATTTAAAAGGGAGATTACTGAGTTAATTGAGGGCACAAGGAAAAACCATTAAAGGGGTTTTCCCATCTTAGACATTGGGGTCATATCGCTAGGATAATACCCCATTGTCTGATAGTTTTCGGGTCCCACCTGCACCTACACCAAGAACAGAGCCCCGAAAGCTGTGGAGCTGCCTTCTGTTAATTTCTATGGGGCCACCGAAAATAGCTGAGCACTGGCTCAGCTATTTCCGTCGGCCTCATAGAAATGAATGGGAGCGGTGGTCGCAGTGCGCTCCCATTCACTACTACGGGGAGAGCGCTTGGTGGTGGCTAGACCCAGAGAAACCCGGAGCCCTCCACCTTCCCGCTCTGCTCTCAGTGTAGGTGCGGGTCCCAGAGGTAGGACCAGAACCTATAAGACAATGGGGGCATATCCTAGTGATATGCCTCAATTGTTTCAAATTGAAATACCCCTTTAAAGATGTGCTTTAATGTACTAAAAAGGGTACAGTACTTAGTTACAAAAATTAAAAGAAATAAGAGACATACATAAACGTGTACTAAACCGTTATAAAAATAAAAGGAAAAAAACTGAAAGGTTCTTACTACTCAACTAATTGCGTGATAAGAGTCCGTTCTGGTTCTGGAGAGGAGGACGTGGAACACAACCCAATGTTCATCCCCAAATTGTGTCAACGAGAGGTTCAATACGCCTCATTTTTATCCCCCTTCGGCAGAGGGTGGCGCTGAGAGGAGTCTCTCCCCCACCCTTGGCCCAGCCTTCTGGGAAGGCCTTCATTATGGGTGCGTGCTCCACCTTTATCCCCAGCTGGCAAGCAAAAAATATTAATAGATGCTTCCCGTCCACACTAATGGATATTTAGGCCCGACCTGTTTTAATAACACATATTTGAATAGGCTGATCATTCTAATACCAAATATGGTATTTGGTAGGGGTCCTGGAATAAGAGATTCTCATTACGCGGGAATGCTGGCTGTCAGGGGTGGAATGTTTGGTCTCCCTACGATGCCCACATTATACGGAATGTAATTAGTGATGATCAAAGCGAGCTTCGATCATAGATCCAAAGTTGCTTCATTCAAAACTTTGGATTAATGTTTTAAAATGGTTTTCCACTTTAATAATCAAATTCCGAAGTTATTCAACCAAGTCTCGTGCGAATAACTAACTTTGCCTCATCAGAGGCTGTACATTTTAATGCTGTACGGAGACGGATCTCCATACAGCATTAATCCGAAATTTTGAACGAAGCGACTTCGGATCTATGATCCGAAGCTCGCTTCGATTATCACTAATTACAATTACTATGTGCGTTGTACCAGAGATGAGTTATCACTATACACTCACCTAAAGAATTATTAGGAACACCATACTAATACGGTGTTGGACCCCCTTTTGCCTTCAGAACTGCCTTAATTCTACGTGGCATTGATTCCACAAGGTGCTGATAGCATTCTTTAGAAATGTTGGCCCATATTGATAGGATAGCATCTTGCAGTTGATGGAGATTTGAGGGATGCACATCCAGGGCACGAAGCTCCCGTTCCACCACATCCCAAAGATGCTCTATTGGGTTGAGATCTGGTGACTGTGGGGGCCATTTTA
Organism: Bufo bufo; assembly: GCF_905171765.1. Classification (NCBI taxonomy): domain Eukaryota; kingdom Metazoa; phylum Chordata; class Amphibia; order Anura; family Bufonidae; genus Bufo; species Bufo bufo. Next base: position 211,120,088 of record NC_053390.1, read on the forward strand.
GTACAGTGAACTCATTGTCATGTTCAAGAAACCAATTTGAAATGATTCGAGCTTTGTGACATGGTGCATTATCCTGCTGGAAGTAGCCATCAGAGGATGGATACATGTTCTCATTCTTTTTACGCCAAATTCGGACTCTACCATTTGAATGTCTCAACAGAAATCGAGACTCATCAGACCAGGCAAGATTTTTCCAGTCTTCAACAGTCCAATTTTGGTGAGCTCGTGCAAATTGTAGCCTCTTTTTCCTATTTGTAGTGGAGATGAGTGGTACCCGGTGGGGTCTTCTGCTGTTGTAGCCCATCCGCCTCAAGGTTGTGAGTGTTGTGGCTTCACAAATGCTTTGCTGCATACCTCGGTTGTAACGAGTGGTTATTTCAGTCAATGTTGCTCTTCTATCAGCTTGAATCAGTCGGCCCATTCTCCTCTGACCTCTAGCATCCACAAGGCATTTTTGCCCACAGGACTGCTGCATACTGGATGTTTTTCCCCTTTTCACACCATTCTTTGTAAACCCTAGAAATGGTTGTGCGTGAAAATCCCAGTAACTGAGCAGATTGTGAAATACTCAGACCGGCCCGTCTGGCACCAACAACCATGCCACTCTCAAAATTGCTTAAATCACCTTTCTTTCCCATTCTGACATTCAGTTTGGAGTTCAGGAGATTGTCTTGACCAGGACCACACCCCTAAATGCATTGAAGCAACTGCCATGTGATTGGTTGACTAGATAATCGCATTAATGAGAAATAGAACAGGTGTTCCTAATAATTCTTTAGGTGAGTGTATTTTCTTCATCTTGTAGTACTCCAGTTGAAAAGCACCTAGATGTCTGCTGTGCACCGATGCCAATATTTCTGACGTAGAAACCTTGGTACCACTACTTTGTTAGCAGGAGGGGTGTGCGGTCCTCCTGTGGAAATACTACTTTAAATTACGGTATGTGACTTTTTATGCTTACATTGCATCCATTATCATTGTTGAGCCTTTGATAGGATTTTATCATGTCCTTCTTCCACTTATATGTGGCTTGCACATGCACTTTATCATGATATCTTTTGCACTTTACTAAATAGTTATTTACTCGATTGATGATATATGTACCTGTAGAGCTGCTACTATTTAACTGCTCATTTGCGGTTTGCACTTGCACTTTTTATATATGGCATTTTTTGCCTCCATCGATTAAGATATCCACATTTTTCGGATTTATGCAATAGATTCTTATCCTCAGGCTCCATTTTTTGTCACTTGTCTTACCAAACTCTCCCAGGGTTGTACCGCACTTAAGTCATTGATTTGTCTGTCATCTCGTACTGTATGTTTTTTTTAATCATGTATTCCAATAAATATTATTTTTATAGCTTATCAACTCTCAGTGTTCGTTTATAGGTTTTTCTAGTTATTTCTGAGTTAGCTCTTTTTCTGAGTGGCTTATGCCACGTTGTTGCTTTACGCATCCCTTTATGTAACCTATTTTGTATCTAATTTGTTAGCAGGAGGATGCTAATTTTAATCCTGCCAAAATGTGTTTACATATTCTCCCCTACAGGTCAAGACTGCAGGGCATCGTACCGACAGTATTAAAGAAAGGCATAGAAATGTATAAAATTGGACAACATCGACATAGAACCATGAACAGATAATATGAGCTACGAGAAAGGTTGTCCCTTTCTTACAAGGCCACACAAGTGGGGTTTTTTTAGCCACTGGTGTTTTTGTTCATTAGGTAGTGTAGTGTTTTTTTTTTTTTAATCTTTAATTGCCTCTTTTCAAAAAATGCAGCATGCTATAGCTTTTGACGTGTTTCCAGGTGTTTGACAGCACCTTCTCCTATAGGGGAAAAACACCATGAAGAAAATGCTGGTCAAACAGACTGGGGGAGATTTATCAAGACTGGAGTACGATATGCCAGTCTTGATCTCCCTGCACTGGCAGGAGATACGCCTTGTTTATTAGGAGGCAGCATAGACTTCAGCTATAACTTATGCATGTATGCAATGAGGGACATTTATCGAACCCTTTGCGCCATTATATGGTGTAAAAAAAGCTTCTTGGCACTTTAGAAAAGGGGGGCTTAGCGTCACCCACCAGATTTACTATAACTTTCTCCAGAGAGTGGGATAAGTTATATTCCACAGATGCCACAAACACTATTGATCACAGCACCTAAGGGGTTAAATGACTGGGATCGGTGTCATCACCAATCCTAGTCATTGCTTGCTGTACATAGCTGGCACCCACTGCGTATGTAGCGGGCTCAGCACATTACCATGCTCCATACTCTTTACACCACACCATGATGTAACCAGTGGCGTAACTAGAGTGTTATGGGCCCCAGTGCAAACTTTGTATCGGGGCCCCCCTACCCCCCGATTTTTATAAAGAAGCGGCAGATTTTCTTACTAATGGCTTTCCCGTGTGGCTAGTCCGCTGCGTGAATGAGGGCCAAGCCCCATTCCGGACAGCAGAGACACGGAGCAGTAACACGATTGATAATGCTCCGTGCCTCTCTGTGACCTTTTTACTAAAAAATCACAGGGAGATAAAGTGGTCACCGTGATTTTGTAGCAAAACGATCATAGAGAGGCACAGAGCATTATCAATCATGTTACTGCTCGGTGTCTCTGCTGTCCGGAGCGGGGCTTGGCTCTCTTTCACACAGCAGATTAGCCACACGGGATCCGCTCGTGTGAAAGAGCCCAATGCATGGCTACACTCACCCAGTCCTAATAAAATCTGGTCCTACCTCATCCAGGGTGTCGCTGGCGTCGGTGTGATGTCCGCTGGATCCAGAACAAGGTCCCTGTGGTGATAGAAAAAAAAAGAATAATCACATAAGGAAGGGATGGTGACTACCCCTGTGAAACTACCAGCTGGGGGCGCTCTGCTGGCCTGGTAGACTGAGCTATGCCAATGTATAGCAGGGTAATTTAGGACATTTCCCCTAAGTGCTACCACACAGTACTAATGTCCACATTGTGGCCCCTCACAGTAGTAATGCCCATCTTGTGGCCTTTCACAGTAATTAAGCCCACCTTGTGGTCCCTTCACAAAAGTTATGTCCTTCTTGTGGCCCCTCACAGCAGTTATGCCCACCTTTGTTCCTGTCACAGTAGTTATGCCCAGATATGTGCCCCTCACAGTAGTTATGCCAAATATGTGCCCCCTAACAGTAGTTATGCCAAATATATGCCCCCTCACGGTATTTATGCCAGATATGTGCCCCTCACAGTGGATATGCCTAGATATGTGCCCCTCACAGTGGATATGCCCAGATATGTGCCCGCTCACAGTGGTTATGCCCAGATATGTGCCCACTCACAGTAGTTAAGCCCAGATATGTGCCCCTCACAGTGGATATGGCCAGATATGTTCCCCCTCACAGTAGTTATGCCAGACTATGTGCCCCTCACAGTAGTTATGACCAGATATGTGCCCCCTACAGTGGTTATGCCATATTATGTGCCCCTCACATTAAATATGCCCACATATGTGCCCCTCACAGTGGTTATGCCAGATTATGTGCCCCCCTCACAGTAGTTATGCCTTCATATGTGCCATCTCATAGTTATGCCTTTATATGTGCCCCCCTCACAGTAGTTATGCCAGATATGTGCCCCCCTACAGTGGTTATGCCAGATTATGTGCCCCTCACATTAGATATGCCCACATATGTGCCCCTCACAGTGGTTATGCCAGATTATGTGCCCCCCTCACAGTAGTTATGGCAGATTAGGTGCCCCCTCAGTAGAGATGCCCACTTTTGTGCCCCCTCACTCTAATTGTGCCCATCAACCCCCCCCCCCCTTCCCCTTTGCCCCCAGTCTGCAGTGTTAGGAAAATAAAAAAAAAACACATACTTACCCTCTTCCCTGATGTTGCGCTGCCACACTCACATCGCACTGCTGGCTGTACTGAAGGCAGTTTCCCGGGCCTTCAGAGCTCCTCCCACAGCCAGCAGCCCGATGTGCGGCCAGCAGAGGGAGCGCTAGAGCTCCTGCTTCACTGATGATCTGGAGACAGCCCGGCAGTGACAAGAACTGCCGGGCCGAGTGTATGTGAGTGAGTGCGCGCGTCCTCCCTCTTCCTCCCACCCCCTCTGCGCAAACCTCCCCCACCTTGCCTCATATTAAACATGTAATGGAGCGCCCT